>NW_020837988.1:12325650-12522063 GCF_003676395.1 Aethalodelphis obliquidens
AAAAAAAAAAAAAAAAAAAAAAAAGACCCAAATCTAGGGACTTCCCTGGCTGTCCAGTGGTTAACACTCCACGCTTCCAATGCAGGGGGTGTGGGTTTGATCCCTGGTCGGAGAACTAAAATTCCACATGCCGCGTGGTGCAGCCAAAAAAAAGAAAAGAAAAGACCCAAATTTAACTTTCAAAGATGAAAACTACAAAGTCTAAGAGGAAAACTACACTGGGTGTGTGATTAACAGCAGACCAGACACTGTAGGAGAAAAAACTCGTGAACTTGAAGGCACAGCAGTAGAAACTACTGGAAAAGCCAACACGAGCTTCAGAGCTGTGGGACAACATCAAGGTACCCGCCGTCTGTAACTGGAGGAGAGAGGGGAGGAGGGGGACAGAGGACACACTGAAAGAAAGAGCTGAGAAAAACGACCCACAGATTCAGGAAACTCAACAGGCCCCAAGCATAAGTACCATAAAGAGCACAACATTGACATAGCTGACAGTCAAATCGCTCACTAGTGATAACACGAACACCTTGAAAGCAGCCAGAGAAAAAAGACACGTTAGAGCACAGTGGAGGAACATCTTCCAAGTGCTGAGAAAAGAACTGGCAATCTGCCGAAAAACACCTCAGCAGAGACAAAATGAAGACATTTTCAGATACAAAAAGTGTGACGAATCAATCACCAGCACTGTGACATATGTAAAAGGATGTCCTTCAGGCAGGAGGCAAATGATGCCACATGGAAGTCTGGGCCTACAAAAAGGAATGAAGGGGCTTCCCTGGTGGCGCAGTGGTTAAGAGTCTGCCTGCTGATGCAGGGGACACGGGTTCGTGCCCCGGTCCGGGAGGATCCCACATGCCACGGAGCGGCTGGGCCCGTGAGCCATGGCCGCTGAGCCTGCGCATCCGGAGCCTGTGCTCCGCAACGGGGGAGGCCACAACAGTGAGAGGCCTGCGTACCGCAAAAAAAAAAAAAAAAAAAAAAAAAAACCAATAAGAAAAAGGAATGAAAAGCAATGAAAATAACAACATAAGTACATAAAAAATTATTTAAATTTAAAAGATATGACTGCTTAAACAAAAATAACAACGCACTGCAATACTTACAACATGTAAATATAAACACATGACACCATCACGCAGGCAGGTGGGCAGGTGGAAGCCCACAAGGTCAGGTTCCTCTGCATCCTGCTAAAGAGATGACAGACCCTAACCCAACCACTAAAGTAACAACAGAGAGATAGCGACAGAATTCAACAAAGGAGATCATCACAAGAAAAATCATTAAGAAATGTAAAAAATACTTGATTAATCCAAAATAAGGTAAAAAAGGAGGGAAATGAAACAAAGACCAGATGAGACAAAAACTAACAGCAAACCCAATCCTGTCATTAATCACACTGAATGTAAACACCGCAGGTAAGGCACACTTTCTCAGATTAGACAGAAAAGAAAGGACCAGCTATACTGCCCTGCCCACACCAAACACCCTTCAGATACAACTAGGTCACAAGGAGGACAGTGTATCACACCAACATCAGATAAGAGAGCAGAAGGGCTATGTCAGCATCAGACACAGTAGAATGTGTAGAGGAATACTTCCAGGGATATTACCAGTCATCTCACAGCGATAAAGGCATTGACTGATCAAGAAAACATTATTCTAAACATTCACGCAGCTAACAAGAGAGCTTCAAAATACATGAGGCAATACTGCAAAGAGACAGTGACAAATCCACAATCTTACTAGAGATGTCAATCATCCCTCTCAGTAGATCACACTTTTTTTCTCAGGTACGCAAGGGGCATTTATCAAGACAAACCACATTCTTGACATAAAACAATAAAGCTAAAAAGGATTCAAGTTATACAGTGTATGTTCTCAGAAGACAGTGGAATTCAATTAGAAATAAACAACAGCTCTCTGTAAAATCCCCAAATATCTGGAAGCTAAATAATACAGTTCAAAATAACCCATGGATCAAGGAAGAAATCAAAAGGGGAATCAGCATCTGAACTACATGAAAATGAAAACTTGTCAGGATTTGAGATGCTGCTATGGTAGGGGGAAAATTTATAGCCGCGAAATGTCTATACTACAGAAAACAGATCAATGATCTCAGCTTCCACCTTAAGAAAATACTTAATTAAACCCTAAGCAAACAGAAGTGAAATAAAAGATCACAGCAGAAACTAATGAAACAGAAAACAGAGAAACAACAGAGAAAATGACAGAGACCAAAGCTGTTTCTCTGAGAAGATTGTTGATAAATCTCTAATCAGACTGATCAGGGAAAAAATAGAGAAGGCACAAATTACCAACATCAAGAATGAGAGGGAATTCCCTGGCGGTCCAGTGGTTAGGACTCTGAGCTTTCACTGCCGAGGGCCCAGGTTCGATCGCTGGTCAGGGGAACTAAGATCCCACAAGCCGCATGGCGCGGCCAGGGAAAAAAAAAAAAAAGAATGAGAGGTAACATCACTGGATTCTACAAATATTAGAAGTCTAGTAGGGAAATGTTATAAACAGCTTTATGCCAATACATTCAATAACTTAGATAAAACAAACAAGTTATTTGAAAGACTCAAACCACCAAAGCCCTTGTATGCTGCTGGTGGGAACTAAGTACAAGCAGTCTGGCAGTTTCTTAAAGAGGAAAAACATTCGCTTACTTTTGGTTCAGCCATTCCACTCCAAGTCACTTACTCAGGAGAGAAACAAATGAACGTCCATACGAATATCTACACAAAAGTTCATAGCAGCTTTGTGTGGAGTACCTGAAACCTGGAACCAACCCAAATGAACAGGTGCAGGGACAAAGAAACTACCCACACAAGGGAGTACTTCTCAGCAATAAAAAGGAGTAGCCATTGATACACACACAAAATCTCAGAAAAAGAACACACAGTACTACTCCCTGCACAGGAAACTTTGGGAAATGCAAACTAACCTATAGCGACAGAAGCAGATGACAGAGGGCGGGGGTAGAGGAACCACAAAAGGACCCAACAAACTTGAAGGGCGATGGATGTGTTCGCCGCCTTGATTATGGCAATGGTTTCATGAGAGGACACAGGCAAAACTTCTCAAATCACACACTCAAAACACATGCAGTTTGATTCACCTCAATAACGCTGATTTAAACAAATCAAAATGTTTTAGTCTTCCTCTTCACACTGAAGTCACCTGATCCACCTGAAAGTGGAGTTTGGGGTGAGGGGAGGTAGGACTCCCAGAGACCTCAGCACCGCGTGTTCACAAGGCCCCCCACGCTGACTGTAACACCTCTTCCTCTGAAGTCAGAGTTCTGTGGCCACGAGGGTCCTTGTGTCCGGAGTGTGGGTGGCACAACACTGCAGGTGACCACACGTGACACTCCAAAGATGGACACAGTCCACACTCACATTTCCCCAACTGCATGTCCAGTAACGTCCTTCAGGCTAGTCCCCCTGCCCAGGGTACAATCTAGGACCATGCACCACCATGTTTAAGTCTAGAACAGTTTTTCAATCTTTCATCACAGAGACATATTTGAAGAGTTCAGGTCAATTTTGAACTGTCCTAAATTTGATTTGCCTGATTGCTGGTTCTGATCACCTGTCAGATGGAAATCTGCCAGATTTCTCCACCAAAAGGTACTTTTCTCTGTTATTGTAAGGTTTTTTTGGCCGCAATGCGGCACACGTGGGATCTCAGTTCCCCAACCTGGGATTGAACCTGGGCCCTCAGCAGTGAAAGAGCAGTCCTAACAACTAGGCCGCCGGGGAATTCCCGTCTTTGTTATTAATAAGTAATCTGTGGATGAAGCTTTGAGGGTAGTGTCAATACTTAAGTTGTACGTTTGCATCCACCTTTGATTACCGTCTAAACCAATCAATAATAAGTGCCCACAAAGTGGTGACTTTCCATTTCTGATTGTTCCTTCTGCCTCTCTGTGAAGCTTAATGTGTGTGTGTGTGTGTCATTGTGGACTCAAGAATTCTCCTCCCCTCCTCCATGTGTTATGTAAATTTAAGGATTATTTGTTCTAGTTCTGTGAAAAATGTCATGGGTAATTTGATAGGGACCACATTCACTCTGTAGATTGCTTTGGGTAGTATGGCCATTTTAATGATATTCATTCTTCCAATCCAAGAGCATGGTATATCTTTCCATTTCTTTAAATCATCTTCAATTTCCTTTATCAACGTTTTACAGTTCTCAGCATATAAGTCTTTCACCCTCCTTGGTTAGGTTTATTCCTAAGTATTTTATACTTTTTGATGTAATTTTAAAAGGGGTTGTCTTTTTACCTTCCCTTTCTGATATTTCATTGTTGGTGTAAAGAAATGCAACAGATTTCTGTATGCTACTCTTAGATCCTGCTACCTTTCTGAATTCGTTATCATTTCTAGCAGTCTTTGTGTGGAGTCCATATATAGAGTTTTATATATATATACATATATATGTATGTAGTATCATGTCATCTGCACATAATGACAATTTTACCTCTTCCCTATCAATCTGGATATCTTTTATTTCTTTTTCTTGTCCAACTACCGTGGCTAGGACTTCCAATACTATATTGAACAGAAATGGTGAGAGTTTCCTCCACGTGCTATAATCCGTTGTTCATTTTGAGGCTTCAACTGTCCCAAATTGGGGCAACAGATGCCACTTCAAGCTCTCTCCCGTGTCCTGTGGACTCATGCCCGTCAGTGTCCGAGCACTTCTTTCCTTTCAGCCCACATGCTCCAGATTCGCCTTCCTTCTTCCTGCCTCGCCCTGGAATCTGGGCTCCTCTCGGTGGGGAGTGATACTAGAAGCCCAGCACCCAATTGGGTGCTGGGTCGTCACTAGCGCTTTCTGTGAGTGTGGCATTTGCACCTCAGTCAACCTGGCCCTTCGCTGCTCTGCGGATCCATCAGCCTGTCCCTGGGAGGAGAGCCCTGCTGGACTCTGACTGGAATCCCCTGAGCAGCTCTGGGAGACATCTTGCCGAGTCTTCCTCTCCATGAACAGAATATCTCCACTTGCTTGAGTCCTCATCAGCGTTCTCCAATGAAGTTTAAAAATTTTCTGCATGCAGGTCACACCTGGCTTAGGATTTATTCCTCTATACTTACAGTACTTTAAGAATGAAACTTTGGCTTCTAGACTCCTCTGGGGCCAGCAGCCACCTGACCAGGGATCTGGGCTCCGCTACTGTGGGCTCTGTGTCCAAGAGCTGCTTGCAGGCAGCTGTCCCAAGGAGCCAGCAGAGCTGCTGTGCGGTACTGGCACCTCAAAGTGGGTCACCATGCACCTGGTTCAGCTTCCTATCCACGACCACTGGGGTCACACTTGGCCTACAAGTGGATGTCTTTGAGCCCCAGAGTCAGCTGCACACAGAGGGCTTCCAGAGCTTGAAGGAGGGAGACGCAGTGGAGTTGACCTTTCAGAAGTCCCCCAAGGGCCTGGAGTCTCTCCAGTTACCAGTCATGGTGGGTGTTCTGTGTGGGGAGTGAGAAGCACCAGAGGGCAGAATTGAGCCACAGTGGGTGGCGCTTTTCGCGATCCCAAGATTTGAGGAACACAGTGGCAAAAGCAGGGAAAGGGTGGGTAGGGGCACTGCCACCCCTATCACGGCATCCACCCACTTCCCTCTTGGCAGGGGGAGGGGTGAGACAGAGGAACCCCAACCATGCTCCGTGCAAGTGCTCGAGGGCATGGGGGAAATCCCTCCAGAACCTGCTTACTTATCGGTCTCCACCCCCAAATTTCCAGCTTTTGAAAGTGGCCGGGATAGGGAAGTGTTTTCCTTTTAAAGGCTATGTAATAATAACACTTCCTGTGTCAGAGTGAGAAGACTGAGCACAAGACCAAAGCACAAACCACTGCTCTCTGGGAGAGTCTCTCAGGGCTGAGGCAGGGCTTCCCCTCCTCCTGACCCACTCTTGGGACAGGACGCCAGGCTGAGAGCACAGGCAAAGGGGTGGCTGGCGACAGCTGCAGACCTGCTACCCAGCCCCCTCCCCCCTGCAGCCAGCACCACTTGTTTACTGCTCCTTGGGGTTCCATCCCCAAGGTGCAAGTGACCCATCTTCTGCATTTTAACTTTCTCCTTGATAGAAACGTTCTGTGTGTTTTAGTCTCAGGAAGTGCACTCTCAAGCCCTTGAGCAATCCTAGGCAGAAGGCAGTGGCTCCAGGACTGCACAGGAGTATCTTTTGATGTTCTGTTACCAAGGAGAACAATGTTTTGGAGGGCAGAGCCTACTGAACCACCTCACTTTTCCTGATCAGAGGTGGCTTGTGTGTGTGTCCTCTTGAACCCCTCCACCTTCAATGTTCCACAGGAGACAAGGTTTTAACTGCTGCCCCATGACTTGACCTCCTCCTACTGGAAGGCTGGAAATCAGCCTGAACAGGAAACATGCTGTGGACAGGTCAGGACAGGCAGACCCAGGTGCCGGGGCCAAGAGGAAGGCACGGCTGGGTGAGGGATTCCAGTGCCGGATCTCCAACCCCAGGCATAGACTTGCTTCATTTCCCTGATCCTTCATTAGGGTTCCTGTGTAGCCATAAGAAAAGGGTTCAAAGGGTACCTCTGCACCCACCCCAAGCTGCCAGCTGGCCAGATGAAGCAAAGACCAAAATCCTTAAGCTTTAACAGGGGGTTTCTTGCCCCAGCTTCTCGAGACCACAGGCAAGGGCTTCTCTCTAGTGCCTGGTGCCAGCATCCTGCCCGCAGTAGCAACGGTCAGTGTTGCAGCAGCTGAAGGACAAAGGGCTCAGTTCACAGGATGGGACTCGTGTTGTTGGAATGGGGTGGACGCACTAGAGCACACGGGTTGGGGGGACGTATGTCTGATGCCGGGTTCTGTCACCCCAGCTGCTGCCCTTCTAGTTACTGGAGGCTTCATAGGACTTCATGAGCCATTGATCTGAAAATGAACGCTAGGTAGCCTAGTTGGTGTAAATATAATGTGTTGGTCTTTTTCCATGTTCTTCTGGGGTTTCACTGTTTACAAACTTCCTACTGTATTCAAAGAACAGTCAGACAAAAGGTTGTGCACCAGGCAAAGGATCTGAAACATAAACTTGGGGAGGGCCCCACTCAAAATAGGGGTCCTGAGCCATCCTTTCTTTTGTGCCCCCTTCCCCCATTTCAGACCAAATCTTTTGTCCTAAAACTTGACTCCTACTCTACTCCCTCCTCCACCCCCAACCCCCCAGAAGCCCACACACCTGTACATTTAGTTTGTGTGGTGTCTCTACAACTCTTAAATGATTTGTGCAAAAGTGCTGAAGCAGCTAGAAACACTCCATCCCTTGTTCCCAACTCCAAGTCAAGACTGTTCCTTGACATGATTCACGACAAACACACTGCTGTAATTGGATGGATCAAACCTACTTTAATCTCAAATCCCAGGGTAGGGACTTCCCTCGTGGTCCAGTGGTTAAGAATCCGCACTTCCAATGCAGGGGACCCGGGCTCTATCCCTGGTTAGGGAACTAGATCCTGCATACCACAACTAAAAGATTCCACACGCCGCAACTAAAAGATCCCGCATGCGGCAATGAGGATCCCACGTGCCACAACAAAGACCCAGAGCAGCCGAATAAATAAATAAAGTAAGTATTAAAAAAAAATCTTTGGGTAAAGAAAAGCAAGGGGGCCCTTCTATGTAGAAAGTGAGGTTGGGAGACCAAGCAGGGGAAGATGAATGTATCTCCGAAGTCACTCAGGAGCTTCTGTGCAAGCCCAAGAAATTTCTGTCAAAGTGGCCACATGATTGTTTAACAGGAAACAGAAATATAACTCCATGCTCACGGCTAGACACCAAAGCTTTGTTTGAAATGTTGAATTTACGAGGAAGGAGGAGTCTGTCCTCTCCTGTTCCCCTCCCCTTGCTCCTGAACTACAGGAGACTAAGCCCTGGGGCCTGGAGAACGAAGACTCAGTGGCTGACTCTGCCATGCCAGCACTTCCTTTCCCACTCGCCAAGTCCTGTCACACATGTTGGCCCTTTCCCTCCCTTTTCCCTGTCAAATGCAATGAATAAAGACTTACTCATACTGAGGGGAAAAAAGAATTACATTTCCTAACTGACCGTTATCGGTGTAATGAAAGGAACTGATTTTACCCTTTGATCTTAAGCTATCTGGCTCAATGCTCTAACTTGTCTTGTGGGTTTCCTATGTAGGAAGTTAAATCATGCACAAATAAGTTTTATTTCTTCCTTCTCCAACCTTTAAATTTTAAAATTCTTTAAAATTTCTCTCTTCTGTGCTAGCTGAGACACCCCATGACACACTGGAGAGAAATGGTAATGGCGAGGCTGAAGATGGTGTGGATCCAACAGGAGCTCCGAGGCTGTTCAGGCAGGAAGGTAAACATGCCATACCACCTGGGAACACATCCCTGTGGCCCGGGTGCCACCCCGCAGGCCGAGCACCTGCCTGCTTTACGGAATGCAATTCTACTAACAGGCTTTGCACCAGACGTGGTGAGGGAGTCACTGAGGCACCATCCTGAAGAGCAAAACACTAGAAGCCGGCCAGGGCTCCTCAACACAGGGAGGACTGTTTATGGAGACACAAGAGTCTATAAACAACAACGAAACCCATCAAACCACAACTGTGTCAAACATGGAAGAACCTCAGGAACACAGTGGATCAAAAAAGAAAGTCGTAAACACACACGGCAAGACTGTATTACTCATATTCAAAAGCGTATGAACTGGCACGACACGGGGCGTGGACTTGCCACTCGTCTGCTCTGATGGTCTGTTTCACTGGCAGCACCTTCCTTCTCACTGGCAACGCCAACACACCTCATCACCCTAAGATAAGACACAATAGAAGCAGGGTGCTCCTATTCTCAGTTCTCTGGCCAGAAGAGGAGGATGCTGTGTAGCCTGCTTCATCCTAAGCAGACTGTCTGTAAACTAAGTGCTGAGGCCCTAGGCAGAAATCAGCTCAAAAGCCATTCACAAGAACAATCCTGCCGCCTGTGCACAGACTGCTGCTCTGTAACCTCAGACATCTGATGCAGTGAGACCAGGAAGCTAAAAATGCACCTGTGCCGCCAGAGTACTGCTCCTGGGGCTGGGGAAGGACATGCGAGGCTGTAGGTCAGACACACAGCCACCAGAGTGCTGCCCTGTGCCCAGGCGACCAGTCATGCCAGGGACACCCAGCTGCCCCTGCCCACATGCCCTTAATATGGGAAATGGGTCACTTGGACTCTTATATGCAGCTCTGAACACTTGATACTTTTTCCCTCATCGAGTCCAAAGATACCAAAACATATGCTTGGGGGTGAAAAATGAGGGAGAGCGCTAGCTAAATGCTTTCCATTTGATTTGCGGGAAGTTTCAATATAAATATGGGGACTCAGTATTAACACAAATACAATTTTTCATGAAGTGTCTGGCAATTCAACCTTAAAACAATTGTAAATACAATGGCCAAATGTTTCTGGACAATGTCATTAGATTTTTTTTTTTGCGGTACACAGGCCTCTCACTGTTGTGGCCTCTCCCATCGCGGAGCACAGGCTCCGGACGCACAGGCCCAGTGGCCACGGCTCATGGGCCCAGCCGCTCCGTGGCATGTGGGATCTTCCCAGACCGGGGCACGAACCCGTGTCCCCTGCATCAGCAGGCAGACTCTCAACCACTGTGCTACCAGGGAAGCCCTGTCATTAGATTTTTAAAAACCAATTTCTTGCAGGATGACGAGGAATCAAAACTTTAAAAACAAACCAGGCGGGACTTCCCTGGTGGTCCAGTGGCTAAGATTCTGCGTTCCCAATGCAGGGGGCCGGGGTCTGATCCCTGGTCAGGGAACTAGATCCCACACACCACAACTAAAGACCTCATGCACCGAAACTAAAAGATCTCGCATACTGCAACAAAGATCCCACCTGCCGCAACTGAAACTCGGTGCAACCAAATAATAAATAAATATTAAAAAAATAAAAACAAACTAGGCAAGGGCATGCGGAGACAGGCTTTGGGCAGCTGCAGAGAGGGTGCCCTGGGGTGGGCACACAGGTGCCAAGGGCCGTCCTGCTCCCTCTTTCAAGAAGGTGGGAGTTCTGGGGGTTCACTTTAGTATTCTTGATAGCCACGAGCTACATATGTTCTTAAGTACCGTAAAACATTTCATAGCAAAAAGAGCGTGATTGTCTGAAATACACTGCGGGAACTGGACAGGCACATGAGATGAGAGAGAGTGAACTCGGGTGAAGCTGCCTGTTTCTACTCACTGGTGGCCCCACAGCCACACTGCTGGCGGCATCCAC
The DNA here is from genome assembly GCF_003676395.1 of Aethalodelphis obliquidens. Lineage (NCBI taxonomy): Eukaryota > Metazoa > Chordata > Mammalia > Artiodactyla > Delphinidae > Aethalodelphis > Aethalodelphis obliquidens. Next base: position 12,335,920 of record NW_020837988.1, read on the forward strand.
CCACCCTCAGCACAGAGCTCCTACCCTCACCCCTGGCCTGGATTCTCTGATACAAAGGGCCCACACTCCTGTCCCACACCTGCCATGAACCTTGACCAGAAGCAGCTGTGAACTAAACAAAGGTTCTCCACTTGTGGAGTTTCCCGAAGGAGGACATGGTCTAAAGACACTTTGTGGGGTTATTAGGATTGGGAAGCACAGCCTCAGCCTTAGCCTCTAGGTTCTGCCTGGCAGGCCACTCTGTTTTGATAAAAACTTGGTGTCCACCCATATCCTTCACTAACGTAATTAACTTAAAATTATTTCTATTTCAGGTTTTTTACCTATTGCTCCAACTAGACCTGGGGCACTTTCTTCTTCTTCTTTTTTTAAAGGTATTTTTAATTAATTAATTAATTTAATTAATTTATTTTTGGCTACATTGGGTCTTTGTTGCTGTGCGGCCTTCTCATTGCGGTGGCTTCTCTTGTTGCAGAGTACAGGCTCTAGGCACCCGGGCTTCAGGAGCTGTGGCTCACGGGCTGTGGAGCGCAGGCTCAGTATTTGTGGTGCACGGGCTTAGTTGCTCCGCGGCACGTGGGATCTTCCCAGACCAGGGCTCAAACCTGTGTCCCCTGCATTGGCAGGCAGATTCTTAAACACTGTTCCACCAGGGAAGCCCTGGGGCACGTTCTTGATCCCTGACCGCCATGGAGGGCCGCTGTGCAGGAGTGGCCTGGGACCTACAATGCTCAAGTTCAGATCTCTGTCCTTTGGACACAGCCTCAGTTTCCTCATTTGTTACACGAGGCTGATGATACCCACTGCACATGACTGTGTGGCGGAGAACGTGCCCGCATGTTTAAAAACGCTCTTAACAATACCTGACACTAGCGTGTTTGTTTTTGTTTTTATTCAGGTAAAATTGGTATATAACATATTAGTTTCAAGTGTACAACACAATTCAATCTTTGTATACACTAATAAAAGGTGATCACCACAATAAGTCTGGTTATCAAATGTCACCATACAACTGAACCCCTTCACCCATTTCATCCACCCCCAAAACATGTTTTTGATTTTAATGCTAACCCCTCCCCTAGGGGACCTGAGTGACCCAGCACAGCAGCTGTCTCTAGCCAAGCACTGCAAGGCCACCATCATGAGGCAGCATCCCGGGCAACCCTGTACTACGAGTTAGAGAGGGCAAGGCAGGCCCTGGGCTTCGAGCTTTCTCCTACGATGCCGTCAATATCAACCACCTGCAACGAAGCACAGAACTTAACATAAAAAGAGCCACGATCAGAGATGCACCCACATGAGATGGATGTAGAAGGCTGGTCAACAGCAGAGCTGTGAGGTTTCTGGGCAGAGCCGAACTCTATCTCCTCCGCCATCCCAGCTTTATCTTGGCTAGGACGAACTCACACAACAGTAGCAAGATGCTGCTCTCTGCTCTCCTGGACAGAATCTGTTTTCTAAAACAGAAATTTACACCCTGATAGTATTCACCAAGTGTGTATCTGAAACAGGAGTAAAACCTGACTTATGCGTGGGGAAGGGCCAGACAGGAGAAGAGCTATGTCTGGAATCCCAGTAGGTTTCCAGGATCCTAGAGAAGGGGCATGGGAAGACCAGGAGAGCAAGTGATCCTTTACGTCCTAAAGCAGGGGGTCAAAACAGGAAGCGACAGTGCACCCAGGGGCATCGAGCAGCGTCTGGAGACATTTCTGATCACCTTAACTTGGGGGCGGGGGGCTACTGGCACCTAGGATGCTGCTCCCTGTCCTCCTGCAGAAGACAGCGTCCACAAAAAACAGCTATGCTCCTGAGGAGAGACCTTGTTCTAAACCAAATAAACTCCTTTCTGTTGAGTTTTTTTTTTTTTTTTTTGGCTGCGCCACAGGGCTTGCAGGATCTTAGTTCCCTGACCAGGGACTGAACCCATGCCCCGGGTAGTGAAAGCACAGAGTCCTAACCACTGGGCTGCCAGGGAATTCCCTCTGTTGAGTCTTTTTAAAAAATTATTCATTCGTTTATTTCTTTTTGGCTGCGTTGGGTCTTCGTTGCTGCGTGCAGGCTTTCTCTAGTTGCAGCGAGCAGGGGCTACTACTCTTCGTTGCAGTGCTCAGGCTTCTCGTTGCAGTGGCTTCTCTTGTTGCGGAGCACGGGCTCTAGGCACGTGGGCTTCAGTAGTTGTGGCACACGGGCTCAGTAGTTGTAGCTTGCAGGCTCTAGAGCGCAGGCTCAGTAGTTGTGGCGCTCAGGCTTAGTTGCTCCACGGCATGTGGGATCTTCCTGGACCAGGGCTCAAACCTGTGTCCCCTGCATTGGCCGGTGGATTCTTAACCACTGCACCACCAGGGAAGTCCCCCTCTGTTGAGTCTCAATCTACTACACCAGCTCCTCCCTGGGTGTCAGCTCTTCTTCCCTCCATCCCTGGGGGCCCAGCTTCTGAGTTCTGAGATGCTGCTCCTCAAACACACAAGCTTTTCAGTCAGAAGGTTTCATCCAACCCCCAGCACTAAGCTCCTCCCACCACGAAGGCCACAAACCAAGTCACCTCCTCCTACTCATCACCACCTTAAAAGCTGTGTAGACCATCCCTGATGCCTGAGAAGCCTGCTGAGGGCCGCCAGAGGACAGACACACTGGCAGGGTCCTCTGCCAACGTCTCCCTGGGCACAGGAGGGGCCAGGGAGTTTCCTCCCTATGTGCCATCTGAGAACCCACAGCCTGTTCTGGTCCCATAATGCCCAGGACAAGCGGCACTGGACACACCCTTCTGCAGTCGTCTCATAGGACTGTTTGTGTTGCTTTAAGATATATCTGCTGCTAAAGAGACACCCTGTGCTACGTCAGCTGAGATATGCTGGTTTCTGGTAGTAAGTAGCACAGATTAAACTGCTTTGTGAAGCAAAGACGTCAAGAAATCACATCACCAGTCCTCCCTTTCCACCTGACCAAAGGACCAACACAGACTCTGAAGACAAGCTTCCTTTTGGCAAGGTGCCAAGAGCCGTCCCGACCCCACCCCCCCAACTATGAAAGTATCATGGGGGTTTCTGCTTCAAAGGGTATCCAAAAGGAAATAACACAGCTATTCTTCACACACGAAGCCCCGTCCCCAGAGAAAGCTCAAGACGTTCAGGGATGTGCCTGGGCTTCCTGAGCTCCTTGGGGAGCAGCACAGGCACACCCTTCAAAATGCTGCAGTGTCTTCAGGACTCTGAGACCCCCAATAAAACCCCTTCCTGCCAAACAATCTCAAAGTCCAGAGAATTCTAAAAGGTAGACTCTGAAATCAGGATGGGCACTCTGATATTAGGTACCCTCAGGCCCAAGGGGAGGTTTCACAGAATGGGGACAGTAACTAAGCTAGAAGGGGTCTCACTCAGGAGAGTCTGCAGGGACCATCCCAAAGCTGCAGGCATGACCAAGGCGGCACAGGAGGACCAGCAGCAAGCTCTAGGTCAGCGTTCACACAAGTCTGCATTCAAAGACACCAGTACGTAATACGAAACTAAGGAAGAGAATATTTATGCAAAAAAGCATAAAATGTTTCTTTTTGTCGAGTGAGCCCCTCTACAGGCCTCTCAGACAGTATCTGAAGGAAGCCACAGGATGGGGTCAAGGGTATGAACGCTTCTGCCCCTTTTCCTAATTAACCAGACTGTGATTCATGACATCTGCATTCTCCCTCATCAAACGCCACCTTGGTTTTCTTAACAGGTAAAGACCATACCTCCTCCCTGCATCATTTTGTAGATTTTGCTCTCAATATGGAGCTGAGGGTGTTTGGTTTTGACACATTCAAGCTTGATGGCAACTTCTTCTCCTGCAGCAATGTCCGTACCTTGGCAAAGAAAGAAAATCACAAACGTTAATCGTCTGGTGTCTACCACCTCACCCAATGTTACAACACGCTGGAGAAACAACGAGTGCTATCTGAATCTTCCAAGGAGGACCAGGTGATGGATGCACTCCACTTTCTACTACAAGATGCTGTCAGTGGTAGATAAACCCCTGTGGGAAAATATCCTTATTTTCACTTTTTAAAACAGGAATATTTGATACGTATAGAAAAGTCTTATTTGGTATTACATCACCTACTTCCATATGGCTCTACTCTGATCACCAGGGGACTGAGAGACAGGGTATGCAGTTCTCTCCACAGGACCCCCATCTGGTCTGAACCTTCTCATCCAGCCTGTTGGTCAGCCCTGTATTCACCCACCCAAAGCCAGACCGTGGGGAGTCCCAGGGCAACACATTCCGTGTGGGCCCCATTTCTCCATGCTGCCTTGACAGGTCTTGGGTGTGTGCGAGCCTCTCTCCAGAGAGGTGGCTGGGTTTCCACTGAACTCTCACATGGCCTCAGCCCATCCCAGTCCATGTGGCCCAGGTACCAAGCCGCATACAGCAGGTCGCTTCTCAAGGGGACTCGGTTCCCACGACACAGCAGGAGCCATCACTCAGCCATCACAGGCCAGGCCAGGCCCAGGGAGGCCCAGCACACCTCTCCCCTCCCAGGGACCAGGACATACTGTGCGTCTCCTATGGACACTGAAACAGGACTGGGCTCTGTTTTCAAAGCCCTAATCACATCTATGCAAAGTGTGCTTGTCACTCACCTTTTGCTAGTTTTGTGCTAAAACCGGCAATACATCTGCTCACACCTCCTGGTCACCAGATCGTGATTAAAGATTAGAATTTTAACCTCAAGATGCCGTCCTCTTCTTTACTACAATATGGACCTGCAAATGTTGACAACCACTACCCCTCCAGGCTCCACACACGAATGCTCCTGAGTTCCAATCTGACCCAAAGCTATGCTACAAGCCCTCCCTCAAGAAGCTTTCACTGGAGAGAATGGGAAAAGCAGTCTTTAGAAAGCACATACCTAGCTCTCCCCCTGCTTTCCTCACCAGTTCCTTCTAAGTATAAAGCACTTTAATCCTTCCCAGTAGTATGGTTATTCGTGAAGGAATTAACACTGGCTCCAGCAGCCCAGGCAGAACCCAGACCCATCCTGCTGGGCAAAGCAATGTTGCCAGTCCCTGGCAACTCAGATTCCCTCACCATTTGAGTTCAGCAGGGAGACCAGCAGTCTGTTTCATGAGGGAGTTGTGGGATGAATGGGTTACTGGTTACAGAGAACGTTAAGACTCCCGGATAAAAGGCAGAGTAAGGTCAGCAAGCATTAGAACAATGATGACCTGCAGGAGAGCTGTCTGCTGATATTCATGAACCCAGTAACTGCCCAAGAAGGACAGAGAAACTTTCTCCTCTAGTCTGCTCAGACAGCTGCTTGAGATGCGGCTGCTTCTAGCGGGCCTGGATCCAAAACCGGTCACCAATGCTGGGGTTCCATGGGAATAACCACAATCTGATCACTGCCAGGGACCATTCTAAATTTAAGAACTCCATTTACCATTCCACAAAGACTCCTGGGCACTCAGAAGAAAGACAGGTAATACATTTTGTTCTTCCTCCCTGAGGCTAGGATAATCTATCTAGCTACAAGAGAAATTACTTCATTGTAAAACGTACTGTGCAAACGAAAAATGAACTCTGAGTTCCTGTGAGGACCTGGCACTCTGAACTGAACTCACCAGCCCATGAGGAACAGATGACTCACCTTACTAGTTACATCAGCAACTCCCCCCACCCCAAAGCAGGAGCAGAGAAGCCTCTGATGATAGCACACTTGCTCCTCCAACTATGTCAGCCCTGTCACCTTTGCCAGGAGGCAGGTTCTCAGTGACAACACAGCCTGGGCCCACACAGGCTACCTACTGAACTAGCACCTTCAGGAAGGCTGAGGACACTTCTGGTTCCACTGTACTGTGGCTGGTAAAGCTAACATCTGAGTCACCCTGCAATACTGACAGTCTTGGGGACAAATGACCACAGGCAACTCTGGAACACAATATGAATTCCAGCCTTCCCCCCCCCCCACCCCGGATCACACCAGCAGATGGAGCCAGCCTCCCCCAGGATCACACCAGCAACAGAGCCAACCTTCCCTAAGATCACACCAGCAAAGGAGCCCACTTCCCCCAGGATGACACCAGCAACAGAGCCAACTTACCCTAAGATCACACCTGGAAACACAGACCACTTCTCCTAAGATCACACCAGCAACGGAGCCCACCTCCCCCAGGATCACACCAGCAACAGAGCCAGCCTCCCCCAGGATCACACCAGCAACAGAGCCAGCCTCCCCCAGGATCACACCAGCAACAGAGCCAGCCTCCCCCAGGATCACACCTGCAAACAGAAACAGCCCTCTACAGCATCACAGTTGTGAAGGTTGCCCTGAGTCTGATGACTCAAAGAGGGGAGGCTGGGTTCTCTACCAAACAGACTTGAGGGCAGCACACACGCAGGCTGCCTCCTCTGAGAGGTCTTCACCACTGGGTGAAACAGCAGCACTGCAAGTTCTGGGTATTCCATGGGAACCAAACGTAAGAGACCACTGAGCAAAACTGAGGTGGTCCACCACTGTAGCCCTGCAGTCCTGTCCCACCTCCCTGGCTGACAGCAGCCCCTGTGCTCTACTGGCAGTGCTGCTCCAAGTCTTGTCCTCAAACTACCACCAGTCCACAAGGGGACAAATACAGGACAGCGAGGAAGCACCCCAGAGCTCTGATAGCAACATGACATTGCTGCAACATTTTAAAATTTTAACATTTTAACATTTTACAAAAGTGCTGATCTGCCACAGAATGGAAATTACAAAACCTGGTCCTTCACAACAGGTAACTTTTAGAAGTACTTCTAGATGGGGAACAAAAATCTGAAAGATACTATTGAACTCTGGGTTCCAGATTCAGAGCAAGTCAAAACCAAGTGGCACATCACGTTTACTCAGTGTCTGTTTATAGTGAGGTCTTTTATCACCCAACAACCTCAGCTCTTTTGTGCAGCTCCAGTGCCAGACAGGAGTTCCCCCTCACTAGATGAAGATGTTAGTCTATGTTTAGACACAGATTAATGCTGGTCCTAGGAAAACAAAATTATGCCCCTCAAGCTGAGCAAAGGCAGATGATAAATGAACTTAACTCCAAGATTGACCCTGTCCTGGGACAAAAAGGTAACTCCCATTGATGACTGTTTTATCGACAAAGAAATAGGGAGAGGCCTCTGAACAGTAGGGCAAAGGGCACTCTCACAGGGCAACCACTGAGAGCTGATGCGGTATCTATGAACACTCAAGCCATCACCCTAAAGGACACAGGCACGTGACTACGAAAGTTGCATACAGGCAACTGCTTTCCTCTCCTGGCCAGCCAGCCACCATTTTGGAACCCCTACTGTGTGCCAGACACCCTGCTAGGTGCCACTGAAGAGAAATGAAAGTCAGCGAGGGGAAAAACATGAAAATCAAAAATATGAAGAGGTTACTAAGCTTTAGATCCCCAAAAGCATTTGTGTATGTGATGAAGCCAAACCACACACTCCACCTGGGTAACAGCTGGACAGATGAGGCCATCCTCTGATAAATTGACAGAGCAACAGGATCAAGTACAAATGCCAACAGCTAGCAGGAAGAAAACCACCATTCTACCAATCATGAATGGGGGGCAGGGAGGAGGGTCCGAGGTACTGCCACCACCTATAGAAGACAGACATGGGACAAGAACAGAACTCCATGAGAACAGGGGGCTCACGCTGTTTGGGAAGGATTGGAATAACCTGCAGGGCACACTGCCACATGCTCATGTCAGCACAGCAGGCTGCTGGAAAGGGAGGCTAGCACTGGGCCTTCTTGGTCCATAAGGTACTCGGCAAGCTGAAGGACAGCTCTCTCTTCCCCCCCCCACCCCCGGCTTCAAACGTCTGAAAGCACTAGAAAGTCCCAGGTGGAAACCCAAGACCCCAAACCCCACATTTAAACGAAGGTGAAGAAGGAGGAGTTAAGAGCATTCTGACCTATAGCAAAATGACAGTAGTAGGAACGACTTTAACTGCTGTCACACTAGAATACGTAGAACATAACGATTTTTAAGATGAGGACTGAATTCCTCAACTAATGACTAGTTGCCTAACAAATAGAAAAAAAACATGGTACAGAAGACTCAATCCATTCCATGGTCTTTGGATCGGTCATCTGTGACCCTTAACTTCAGTATATAGTGAGCTTCCTCTGACCCACCTTTCCAGTCACATCTTAATCTAACAAGACCACTTCACATTTCCTCAGTGGGGTAGCATGTAGCCTGAAGGGACCACCACCTGGGCCAAGAGTCAAAGCCAAATCAGTTGTACCCAACCCCACACAAGTAACTCTACGTGTACTCCAGTGGGTGGGCCATGTGGGTACTCATAACTAGGGCGCGAGAGCCACAGTCTATCCATTTTAGGATAAACATGATGGAGGAAACTGAGGACAGACCCCTCTGGGACCGGTCAGCCGGTGCCTGGCTGGATCAAGCACCACTGGTGTGCCCAGCACAAGGTGAGGCCCAAAGGACACAGTTGTGAATAAGCTTTCAGGGTCTCCCACAAAACTCTCAACTTCTTTGTGAATGACTTGGTGACAAAGTTCCACGATTTGGTTGTCTGAACGCAGCTTCGGAAAGCAGAAAACTGTCTGGCAAGGTTTCAGACCAGAGAACAAAAATGTTGAAAATATCTACTTTTTCATATCTGTGTAATAGATTGGTTTTTCAGTACAGCTCCTAGATCCTAAGTTAAAACTTTTGCCAAAATCTATTGTTCTATAAATAAGGCAAACAGCTTGCATTTACCCAGCACTTCGCCTCCCAAAACACTGCTGAGAAGGCAACTGCTGACTACTGGACATAAATATTTAAATAGTAAAATGCAAGTATCTCTAAAGTGTGTTTTACTCAGCAGGGCAGTAAAGCACATACCGATGTGACAGGATTACAGTGTAGGGTAAGGGTACCAAAAGCAGTTATGAACTACCCTAAGTGTGGAATCCTCTTACGCTGTTAGCCCAGGAGGTCGTGCATCCTCTCCAGGTAACAAGAGGCAAGGATGGGGCGGTGAGCACACACACTTGGGACCATCTGAAAAGCATAACCAGAAGCATTACTGACATACAAATCTATTCCTGACCCTCCCTGACAAGTACACCAGCCAAACAGAAACACCAGAGCGGGCTGCGCAAGCAGAGCATGTTCACCCCCAAACTTGCACAATGACAGTCCCTCTGCACATGCATTGCGGGCCAGGCTGGATGTCCCCAAATGCGGGGGTAGGAGTAACTTACACACAATTTCTCTGAGAAACGCTTATATTTTTAAAACTTCCAACTTTAAGACTCAAGCCAACCTTTTAACACACACGTGCATTCTTTCACTGTAAATCTGAAACAATCCAGAACATTCTAATCCCATTTTTTTCCAGTGTACCTGGAGAGTTTTCATAGCAAAAGGACAAGCTCATGAGCAGAGCTTTACCACTTTATTTGCCTCTAATTCTCCCAACACCCTAGCGCTGACTTTGTCCCGAATCACCTGAATGTCATTCTCGTTTACGCCGAGGTACTTAGTACCGAACTTGGATGCGCAACATGTTCTCAACGACCACTCTACTGGCCTCCAGGCGACCCCGAGCGCCACCTGCGGTCCACGGCCCAGACCCCGGGCCAGAGGGGCTGGTCAGCCGGGGCTGCATCGTCACGAGGAGCGCCGAAGAAGCCTCGGCCAGCCCCGGACTCTACTCGTGCCCACCGCACGCGCGCAGGACGCGGGGGCCGCACTCGCCGACGGCCCTTTGTCTGCGTGGAGGGACACCGGGAGCGGACACAAGGCGGGCGGGCCGAGCGGGTAGCGAGGGCCGGGCCGAGCGGGTAGCGAGGGCCTAACCGAGGCTCCCGGCCGCTCCCCAAAGGCCGCGAGCGCACGTTGGTCAGGTGCCCTCGAGGGCGCGGGTCGGAAAGGCCGCAAGTTCCAGCCTGGGGAACTGGGAGGCCCGAACAGACGGGGACGAGGCTTACCGCCACTGGCCGGAGGGGATGCCCGGGGCGGGGGCTGGGGTTGGGGCCGCCGGGGGCGGGGTCGCCGGGGAGGGGGCCGGAGCGGAACCGGGGCCGGGGGACGCCGGTTTGGGGCTGCCCATCCGCGGGGAAGGGCGCCTCACCGAGATAGATGTCTCCGAAGGAGCCGCTGCCGATCTTCCGGCCCAACCGGTACCTGTTCCCCACTCTGAGCTCCATGGCGGTGGCGGCGGCGCGACCTGTTCACTCCTGCCCTCCCGGCCGCTTCCTGGGTCTGAGCTCGGGGAGGCGGCGCCGCTGCTGCCGCTACTGCGGGTCCGGCTGCCGGCTCCGCCCCCCTCACGGCCCCGCTTTCACCATCGCTTTCCAGCCGCCCCGCCGCTCCCAACGCCTCAATACGGGACGGATGGGACAGTCCGAGCGCCGCCGCCCCTGCTCCGGCCCCTGCCCACCCCGCTTGCCCTCTCCCCGCCGCGGATGGAGTCGGATCTCCCGGGCCTAAACCCCCTTCAGCTGCCGGAAGGAGCCACCGCCATCGCGCTGTGACGTCACTTCCCCTAGCAACCCCCGGTAGGGCGGGGCCGCGGTTTCGGCAACTGGCCGGCGGCGGGACCTCACAGCTCTAGGGGCGGGGCTAGGGCGGGGCCGGGGCCTCGAAAGACAGGCTGGGGAGGGGCGGGGCGGGGCGGGGCCGAGCAGGGCAGGGCAGGGCGGGGCGGGTGGGGCCGGGCCCCCGCCCCCGCCCCCGCCCCCGCCCCCCAGCCCCCGCCCCGCAACCCAGCGTTTTCTTTCATCCTCGCGACCCTCGGACGTCCAGGCCAGGCCAGACCTCCTTCTCTCCTTGCCCCCTGTTCCCCGCAGCAGTCCCGGGCCGATAGCCCCTTGCTTGGCCCCCTTCCGCATGCAGGACCCACGTGCTCTCGCAGGGTCTTCGTTTGTTCCCGCAGGTGTCTGGGAAGCCAGCGTCTCCTCGCGACAGGCCTGGGACAAGCACACAGGCAGTGCCCTTTGCTGGAGGGAGAGAGGAGAGAGAGCTTGTCCCTCCAGGCCCCAGACCCGCACATTCGGGACTCTCCAAGAGGAGCCCGCCCTCCCTGCACCGGCGCCTGTGGGAAGTGACACAGGCCAGGCTACAGGGGACACAAGTGTGCACAGATCTCTTGGGCTGGCCGAGACCTGCACTGTGCTGTTCCCTTCCCACCCTATGAGCTAAGTCCCGGGCCTACAGCGCTCTCAAGCCTAGGACTGAAGGAAGAGCCGTCCTAGGGCCTGGTGTCAGACTGAAGGGTGAGGGTGACACTACCACGTTTCAGAGGGTGAGGTCTGCATTGCCTGCCTCTCCAGTTCCATTGCCTGGAGACTGGATCAATGTTTTCATCTAGTCTGCGTTGGGTCTTCAGAGAGGTGCCTGAACCAAGAAGGAATGACTTTCGTGTCGATGCTTCTCTACGCCTATCTCCCACCCCAGCCAAAAAGAAAGAACCATAAAACAGGCTGTTAATACATATTTTTGGACAGCTAACAAACATACTGCTCTGAGCACAGGGGTTACATAGAGGTGTGGGTGAGATGGTTGCCAGGGCTGCCATTCAGGATCATCTTCCCTGGTTGCAGAGAAGGAAAGTGCCTGGTCTCTCCATTCACAAGTCTTCCCTCTCCACCACTCAGCCTCAGTAGTGCAGCCCCTGTTTGAAAATAGTTGGAGGTCAATTTGGGGGAGCGGGCATCAATTCCTGAGCGTTACATAGCAGTGTGAAGACAGAAGGAGAGGCTGCAAGGCAAACCGTGATCAGCTGCTAATGAGTGGTGGGCAATTAGGAACACCCCATGTCCATGCACAGTGGTTAGCCTAGTTTCTCAGTCTTAGGGTGTTGGGAAGATTTTTGCCAAACTAGTAAAACTAGCCTTGCTGGCAGAATATGCTAAGTGTCCAGTTTCCCCACAAGAGAAAGCCATGAGTGGAGACTGGAAACAGAAAGGGGCTTGGCACCAGCTCCCTGGAAATACTGGACTGGAGACTTCCTTAGCTGCCCTGGGCTGATCGCTGGTCAGCAGTCCCCTACTGGGGCCTCGATGTCCTTTCTCAGAAAGAAGCTGCAACTCTTTGGGCTACCCCCAGGTCCCAGGGTTCTGCCTGCTTCTTTTTTTTTCCTCAGAATTGGTCAGGATAATCACATAGTCATCCCTTGTGTGTGCCTCAGTTTCCCATTTGTGAAGCACCCTTGCAGGGCTAGGGCTTGTAGAGGGTGTAACTATGACAGCTGCTTCCCCACTTCTGGCCGCAGGAGTGGGGGCCTTGTACACTCTCCAGAATTGCAATCCTCTCTGTGCTCGTGTTCTGCTCTCTAGCCCTGCTCTTGTGTGACCTTGAAGGTGAAAGTCAATGTCTTAGACCTGCCCTTGGAGCATGGTGTTAGGACCAGGAATAACACGGCCAGAAGGCTGGCATGTGGCATGAAGGCTCCCACATAGGTGAGTGTTCTTTTTGTTGGAAATGGCCTCATTAGTATCCCGGTTCACACTGACTCCAAGCTTACACCCAGCCTGCGCCTGGCACATAGTAGGCACTCAGTAAACACTGGCTTCATGAATGACTCACATGGATGAACTCCCAGCTCCTAGCCCAGGCCATTTCCAAGCAGAACTGCCAGGCTCAGAGCCCCGCCTTTGCAGCCAGGGTGGGTTTCACCACCCCCTCCAAGGCTCATGATTCTGCTTCCAGCAGGGACACTGGCTTCTGCCAGCTCCCCCTCAAAACTCACTCACACTTAGGATGCCCCAACTGGGCTGGGGGCCTATACACCCCTGCCCGGGGTCTTTTTATTTTAATCTGAAACCACAAAAGGTAAGTCTTACACAAAAGCCTGTGGGGTGGGGGCTGGAGGGCTGGAGGCCTTTCACCCAATCCCTGCAGGCCCCTCCCCATTATCTGGACTCCCAGCCGGTCCCTGCTACCTCTTTCCATCCCCTGTGCATTGCTGTCAGGGTCCCACATCTCTCTCCACAGACCATCCCCACTCCACCTGGCATCACGGTTTTAATGCAGTTCCAAATACATGGTCCCCTTTGCTTCAACCCAGACCTTCCTGACCTCCTGGGCAGGTGAGGAGGTTTCAGAGGGGAGGGGATGCCCAGCCTGTCCTCTGCCCTCGTGTGAAAGCAGAGCGCAAAGGAAGCAAGCTGAGACCGTGTGTGTCCTGGTGTGCAGAAGATTCCTGGGCTTGTGCCGTGTGTGATTGTGCGCCTGTGTGAGTGGCTTTATCAAGACAGAGTTCACAAACCACACAACTCACCCATTTAGAGCGCACAGTTCAATGGTGTTTAGTATATGGCAACCATTGTCACAGTCAATTTTACATTCTCATCACCCCAAAAAGAAGCCCGTACCCCACACATATGCCCGAACGCCCCATGCATGAACGAAGCCCTTGTGCTTTCTGAGGTCAGGCCAGAGCTGGCATCAGGCTGCAGAGGTTTGCATTTTCCTGTCCCCTGAGAGCACACACCTCCCTTCTCCCATCCCGACCTCACCTCAACTCTCCAAGGGTTGTCAAACTCTTTGGGGGAGAGGGATAGATACACACTCCAATCTCCAGAAACAAGAGGCATGTACATGTGCCCATGTCCTTGGAAGGTCACCTGACCTGGTGCTGGGCAGGGGGTGGGAGCTGCTCTGGGTCCCCTGGCTGCGGTCTCTCATGGTGACCCCACACCTCACAGCCACTCCCTCTGCTCTCCTTCCTCCTCTGGCTGGCTACTCTGGCTTCCAGTAGTTTCTGTCCCTGAGCTCCCCTGACCTCCCTGCTGTGCCTCCTTCAGCTACTGGCTGGTCCTGGTCACTTGTTCTTTTTCTGCCCCAGGTCACAGGTCACTGGCAAGAGCCAATTAATGGGTCAGGGGCCGGGGTCATTTGCAAATTTTGTCTACCTGTGGCTTCCCCTTGACCAGAGCTTGGGGCAGCCTGGGGTCACCAAGGAGGGGCTTTGTGGCCCAGGCTCACACCCTGGAGGGAAGGTCGCCCCCCGTGACTACCATCCCCAGCTGGCTCCCACGTGAGCACCCAGGGGGTGAGTCTTCTCCTTTCTGCTCCTGCTACATGTTGACAAACCATAGGAATGCTAACTTGCATTGTTCCCTTAGAGATCATGAGTACATCATTGTGAGATGCAGAAACAGGCCCAGAGAGGCTTTCCGATTCTAGATTTTCCAGGGCACCCGCAATTTTAAATACTCTATGATTTTAGCAAAAGCCAACAGGGACTTCCCTGGTGGCGCCGTGGTTAAGAATCCACCTGCCAATGCAGGGGACACGGGTTCAATCCCTGATCCAGGAAGACCCCACATGCCGCAGAGCAAATAAGCCCATGCGCCACAACTACTGAGACTGTGCTCTAGAGCCCACAAGCCACAACTACTGAGTCCGTGTGCCTAGAGCCTGTGCTCTGCAACACGAGAAGCCACCGCAATGAGAAGCCTGTGCACCGCAAGAGTAGTAGCCCCTGCTCGCCGCAACTAGAGAAAGCCTTGACACAGCAACAAAGACCCAACACAGCCAAAAAATAAATAAAATTAAAAAAAAATAAATAAAAAATTTAGAAAACAAACAAAAAAAACAAATGTTGATGAAGATGTGGAGAAAAGGGAACCCCTGTACACTGTTGGTGGGAATGTAAACTGGTGCAGCCACTGTGGAGAACAGTATGGAGGTTTCTCAAAAAGCTAAAAATAGAACTACCATATGACCCAGCATTTCCACTCCTGGGTATATATTCAAAGAATACAAAAACACTAATTCAAAAAGATACATGGACCCCAATGTTCATAGCATTATTTACAATTGCCAAGATATGGAAGTAACCTAAGTGTCCATCAACAGATGAATGGACAAAGAAGATGTGGTATATATATATATAATGGAATATCACTCAGCCATAAAAAAAGAATTAAATCTTGCCATTTGCAAAAACATGGATGATTTGGAGGGTATCATGCTAAGTGAAATAAGTCAGACAGAGAAAGACAAATATTCTATGATATCACTTATATGTGGAATCTAAAAGATACAACAAACTAGTGAATACAACAAAAAAGAAACAGACTCAGAAATAGAGAGTGAACTAGTGGTTACCAGTGGGGGGGAGGTATAAAAATGTAGGGGTAAGGGAGTAAGAAGTACAAACTATTATGTATAAAATAAGCTATAAGGATATATTATACAACACAGGGAACATAGGCAATATTTTATAATAACTACAAATGGAGTATAACTTTTAAAAGTTTTGAATCACTATATTGTACATTGTAAAATATAATATTGTACATCAACTATACTTTGATAAAAAAAGTTTTACTGTGCTCCCAGTGCAGGGGACATGGGTTCAATCCCTGGTCGGGGAACTCAGATCCCACATGCTGCATGTCCAAAAAAAAAAAAAGTTATATTTACACTATACTATAGTCTATTAACTGTGCAAAGGCATTATGTCTTAAAAAAAAAAAAAACAACCCAGTGTATATACCTTAATTTTTAAATAATCCTGGGATTTCCCTGGTGGAGCAGTGGTTAAGAATCTGTCTGCCAATACAGGGGACATGGGTTCAAGCCCTGGTCTGGGAAGATCCCACATGCCATGGAGCAACTAAGCCTGTGTGCCACAACTACTGAGTCTGTGCTCTAGAGCCTGCGAGCTGCAACTACTGAGCCCTTATGCCACAACTGCTGAAGCCTGTGCACCTAGAGCCCATGCTCCGCAACAAGAGATGCCTCTGCAATGAGAAGCACATGCACTGCAACGAAGAGTAGCCCCCACTCGCCACAACTAGAGAAAGCCCGCGTGCAGCAACGAAGACCCAATGCAGTCAAAAATAAATAAATAAATAAAATTTTAAAAATAATAAAATAGAATAATGCTTTTGGAAACTGGTGCCAATAGACTTTCTTGACACAGGGCACAGATGTTCAGTTTGTAAAAAATGCAACATCTGCAAAGCACAATAAAGCGAAGTGTGCCTGTACATACAATAGAATATTATTCAGCCTTTAAAAAGTAAGGAACTTCCGACAAGTGCTAAACATGGATGAACCTTGCAGACATTATACTAAGTGAAATAAGCTAGTCACAAAAGGACAAAGACTGATTCCACTTACATGAGGTCTGGAGCAGGCAAATTCATGGAGACAGAAAGTCGAGGAGAAGTTACCAGGGGAGCGGGAGGGGACTGGGGAGTTAATGTTTAATGGGAACAGAGTTTCCATTTAAGAAGATGAAAAGAGTCTGGAGATGGACCGTGGTAATGGTTACACAACAACATGAATGTACTTAATGCCATCGAACTGTACATTTAATGGTTAAAATGACAATTGTATGTTATGTATATTTTAACACAATTTTTTAAAAATCCATGGATTGAAAAAGAGAGAGAGGGGAGGAGAGGCAGTGGAGCAGCTGGTGTAGACAGCTTTCTGTCCTAAAAGGTTTGGCAGCAGGTGACTTGGGACCCTTCCTCCTAGAAGACTTGCCCTTCCCTCCCGTCAGCATCCGCTCTTTCTTGAGGCCCCCATGACTCTGATGGCTCCATTTATCTTGCTTTCCTCACCCAGGTGCCAAGAGCTTCAGACAGCTGCAACCGTACTGTGCTGTCTGCCTGGGTCTTGGTTGTTTGTTTGTGTCTTGACGCCGTAACCTAGAATGTGGATGAGGCCACAGGTGCAGTGGAGATGGTGCTGGGAAGGTGCCGGGTGGGCCAGCCTGGGGCAGCAGCCATCCCAGAGCAGCCACTAGTCCAGGGCGGGATGATGGCTTTGTCCTCACCCCTGGCTGGGGGGGTGGGCACAGATGTCGAGGTCAGCATCCTCTTCCACCAGACCTGGCACCAACAAACTGACAAAGGAAGGGGACACGGACCAGAGCCCAGGAGTCAAAGAGGAAGATCTTCCAGAGGAGGCTGTGCAAACATCCCACCCCTCTGACCCAACAGAGAAACCCATGCTCATACACTTGAACACACACACACACACACACACACACACACACACACACACACACACATATCAGTGTGCTCTCTTGCAGAGAGGACTCCCTACAAGTGAACTATAAAAATGTCATCCAGTGAACTGAAGGAGAGGCAGCTGTCCATGAACACCTAGATGTCCAGGTAGAAGCAACACCTCATATCACAGAGGGAAAATGCAAGGAGATGCAAAGCACACAGGAAAAATGAGAGGCTTAGACCTCAGTTGTGGATGGAGTCCCAGAGGAGCAAAAGCAACAGGTGGTTAGTGTGACCAGGACCATTGGACAGATATAATAGAACATCTCCAGGAAGATCCAGGGATGTAGACGTGCGAGGCCCAGAGAACTCCAGGCAGGAGGCCAAGACAGGCCCCGCCCGGGCCCATCCTGATAAATCTCCTAAACCCCACAGGTAAGGAAGAGATTTTCAAAGCTTCATTGAGAAAGCGGTTGCTGACAAAGGAGAAAGATTCAGACTGACATTGGGCTCCTTGTGTGACCCGAAGCCTGCAGAGGCTGGGGAAAAGCATCTTCGGACAGCCTAGACTGCTCCCTGGACTCATGTGCCGGCACCTGAGTTGGACACGCTGAGCCCAGCCAGGAAGGGGCCCAGAGAGGCCTCCTAGTAAACAAGAATGAGACAGAACCCAGTTCTCAGGGCAGAGAAGTAAAGGGACCAGGAGAGCAGTGGTGAGCTGTCTTCCCCCACCTCCTATCTGTACGTATGCATGTGTACACGCCCACACACAGAGATGTGTACAACGTGCATGCCTGCATGTGTGCACGTGTACATATGTATGTGTGCACTCACATGTGCGTACATGCACACCACATGCACAGATGCACTTGTGAGTTCATGTGCAAACATGCATGCACATCTGTGCACAGACACACATGCAGATGTGTGCCCAGAAACACATGTGCACATACGTGTGGTTTGTGTGCGTATACTTGCATGCATGCTGACATGTAGTGAAAAATAGGTAGTGATAATCTCTCTGGAACTGGGGGAAGTAAGTGTTGAATAAAGATCCTTGATATGGAAGGGGCTGCTGCCAGGAAGTCTATCAGTAGGCTAGCGCTAAAAGATCGGAAGTTGGGGGTAGGGAGTCAGGGGATAGAATCCTTCCTGAGGTCTCATGATAGGTGGGCAGGAGGCAAGAAAACAGGAATAAATTTTCTGTAGATTTCATCTTGTTATGGGGGGAAGGTGAGGAGTGCATCTTGGTGGGAAAAATAGTTTGTGTCTTGTTTTCAAATAACAGCAGAAAAAAACTGCTTATTAACATCAGGAAGGGGAAGGAATATCAGGGATGAATGCAAAGTGCTGCGGGGCTTCCAGGGCAGCAGCAGAACACGCGGGGTGGAGATCCCATGTAGGGAGAGGAAGGATCAGGGAGGGCTGGGCCGTGGCTGGGCATCCTGAACCTGGGGGCCTGGGCAGGGAGCAGTTACAGCTTTCTCCCGACCACCCTGAGCCTGCCCTGAGAAAACTGCCCTTCCAGGCCTGATGGGTTTCCTGGGCGGTCCATGGTTTCTGGTCTCTTCATTTATTAAAATCCAAGTCCCTGGTAGGTAGCTTCCAGAGATCCTGGGTCCAGCCTCTCACTGGCCCAGGTCACGTGCAGCTCCCAGGGGCTGGAGGGGACGGTCCCTTCATCTCCTGATCCTGCTTTTTTACCCTAGTGTCGGAGCTGGAGGAAGGATAAGGAAAGTGGGCAAACTTCTGGACCCTCAGCGCCCTCTGTGGGGCTCTCCCATGGGGCTGGGTATGCCCCGCCCCGCCGACCGACCTTCTCCTAGGCCCCTGCAGGGAGCCAATGCTTCTTGCCCAGCAGGTGCCCACCCTGGAGTGGGGCACCCTGGAGTCCCCAGCCCCACACCTTCCAGGTGCCCACGTTCAGCCCTAGATACTTTGGGATTAAATAGGTACAGACTGTCTCAGTCAGGCTGGGATGGGTAAGCCTCATAACAAATAGCTCCTCGAACCCAAGGACTGAAAACAAGAGTTTTTGTCTTGCTTACGCCCCACATCCATCGTGGCTGGGAGGGGACTCTGCTTATTGGTCACTCACGGTCCCAGAGAGGTGAAGCAGCTGGCCCCTCAGATGTTGAAGGAAGAGAGAGCACCTGGAGGGGCTTCTGTCAGTTGGCAGGGGTGGGAATGTACTTCTGCACACAATTCACTGTGACCCCCTCCCCACCCAAGGGCCTGACATGTGGACTGAGAGCTGGGAACTCTCTCAGGAGTTGGTCCCAAGCCCTATTCCTGGACAGGAAGCAGATCCCTGCAGCCTCTTTTGGAGTCTGAGGGCAGCACCCCTTTGGCCCCCCCAACCCTGCCCTGGCATGAGTGGAAGGATCTCTGGTGGTAGCCCCTCCCGCAGGAGGCCTTTCTCCTGGCTTCTCACCTCTGCCTCTGGCCTCGAGCCCAAGCCCCACCCCTCTCTGTCCACCGTTCTCTCCAGAGCCTGCTCTCAGCACCCCCCACCCACTTTTAGAACTTTGCTTGCTGTTACTGAAAGGCATGTCTTCTCTCCCAACAACCTCCCCGTGGAAACAGGAAGAGACTCTGGGGTTAGGGAGTGATTCCAGGGCCAGCACAGGGCCTGCCTCAGGGGACACAGACCAGGCCCACTCCGCCTGTGCTTTGGGCCTGAGCCCTCCAGCTGCGTCCTCAGCTCCTGACCTTCCAGGGGCAACTCTGGAAGCACAGTGCCCTCCAGGCTGTGCACCGGGATTCTTTTCTCACCTTAGCCCAGGGCCGGGCCCCACCTCAGGAGCCTTCGGCTCCCATCCAGGAGCAGTTAGGACCATGCCCACCCCTTGCCACCAGTACTAATGATCATCCCACTTAATTAACAAAATTGGCCCAGTGAGTCCTTTTCTGGGGGATTGAGAATGCATGAGCCAACCATCGGGAAGTGAACAAGGACTGTGGAGCTCCCGGACAGGCTCCAGGTGGACACAGGGAGCCGTGGGGCTGTGGTCTGCGGCTCTGGCGGCTTGTATGTGCACGTGAGTGTTTCCCACACAGCTAGTACCCAGCCACTGGCCGAGGAAAACTCCAGGAAATGCTGGGGACACCCAGGGCCCTGGCCAGACAGAGTACCCGTGGGACTGGGCCGAGCAGCCTTCCAGGCTCTGGGTGCTCTGTGCCAACCCCATGACTCATCGGGTAGAGGCATGCAGCCCCGACCCACGCCAGGAGGGAAATGGAAGTGAGTTCATGCCCCCAACCAAATTCCCAGGCACAGGCCAGACTGGGGTGGAGGCCAGAGTTGGGCTAGGATTCCAGCACCGACAGGCGTTTGCTGCAAAGGCAGCCACTAGCCATGCATGGCTCTTTAGCTTAATTAAAATGAAGTAAAAGTAAAGACCTACTTCCTCAGTCTCACTAGACACATTCTACATGCTCAGTGATGCCTGGATTGGACAGCACAGAACAGAGTATTTCCATCATCCCAGAGAGCTCTCTCGGGCAGGGCTGCTGGAGACCAGGGGTCTCAACTGGGGTGGGGGTGTGGAAGGGCATTTGGCAATGTTGGGTTTTCACAATCGGGGGTCACTGGCATCTCGCGGGTGGAGGGCAGGGATGCTCTCAACGTCCTACAGTGCACAGGGTGCCCCCCTCCCAGAGAATGATCCGGCCCCCAGTGTCGTTGGGGCCAAGGTGGGGACCCCCTTATCTTGGATGGAGCCCGGCGCGTGATTAGCGTCTCTGCCTACTGGATAGAGGCTTTGGTGAGCCTGATTCCCAGACAGGTCTTCTACGTCCGTCAGGTGAGGGTGTGAGCTTGGAGGATGCCAGGTAGATGGGTGGCTCTGCTGTGCCAGCCCCCAGGGCAGTGCTAAAGAACATCCACAGGTGTGAGTGTTGCCTGTCCCTCTGTAAGGCAGGGGATCTGACATTTAGAGTCCTGAGTCTCAGAGCTGCAGGGGCAGGGGGCCAGGGCCCACTCGAGAGGCTACTGGCCACCTGGGCTAGGCACAAGTCAGGTCTTTGGTCTTTGTGTTACCAGGCCCAGCTCGGGAGCGCCCCACCCTGCCCCAGCCCCCCAGGAGGGCAGAGGCTTTGTTGCACAGCCCCAGGAGGTCCTCAGTACTTAGACTGGACAGACAGAGGGCCAGCAGGGGCTGAGGCAGTCTCGCTCTGAAAGCAAGTCAACACTGAACTTTGAGCCCAAACTCCCCACCCCCTCTTTGTGGTTCCCTGTTGACTTTCCAGCCTCAGGGAGCTGGTTTCCAGCCTGAATCCCTGGCTCAGGAGGGACCGGTAAAGAGCAGATGCTTGGGACTTCCCTGGTGGCGCAGTGGTTAAGAGTACGCCTGCCAATGCAGGGAACATGGGTTCGAGCCCTGGTCTGGGAAGATCCCACATGCCACAGAGCAACTAAGCCTGCGAGCCACAGCTACTGAGCCTGTGTGCCACAGCTACTGAAGCCCGTGTGCTTAGAGCCCGTGCTCCGCAGCAACAGAAGTCAGCGCGATGAGAAGCCCACACACTGCAATGAAGAGTAGCCCCTGCTCGCCGCAACTAGAGAAAGCCCACGTTCAGCAATGAAGACCCAACGCAGCCAAAAAATAAATAAATTTAAAAGAAAAGAAAAAAAGAGCAGGTGCTTTCTGGAGCTTGCCCTACTGTCACCTATGGTCAGTGGATGCAAGAGGGCCCCAAAGTGGTCCCAAGCCCTATTCCTGGACGGGAAGCAGATCCCTGCAGCCTCTTTTGGAGTCTGAGGGCAGCACCCCTTTGGCCCCCTCAACCCTGCCCTGGCATGAGTGGAAGGATCTCTAGTGGTAGCCCCTCCCGCAGGAGGCCTTTCTCCTGGCCTCTCACCTCTGCCTCTGGCCACGAGCCCGAGCCCCACCCCTCTCTGTCCACCGTCCTCTCCTGCAGGCAGGGTGGGGGTATCCTCTAGTCAGGGTCTAGACCTGCTCCTGCCCCTCCTCGCCCGCAGAGCTCCCTAGAGAGCCCCTTCTCCTGGCCCTGGGGATGGGCAGGGCTATAGATGCCATCCCAGGAGCCAGAGACGGCAGCCTGTGGGCAGGGAGTGATGCCCACACGGCTGGGGCACCTGTGGTTCTGGCCCAGCCAGAAGGAAGTTGGGGTGACCTCCACATCCCCCTCTCTGATGGTCTGCAGCTGTTGGCCTGTCTCTGGCCTCAGGTGGTCTCCCCTTTCTCGTGGCCACCCTGTGTGCCCTGCAGCCAGGCCAGCTGGGAGAGCCCAGACCCCTCGCCCGCTGACCTCTGCGTCTCCAGTTGTGCTGCGCGACTGGGCAGTGAGTCACCGGGCCGAGCTTCCACCCCAGGTGGGCAGGGCCTCTACAGGTGCCACCCAGTGAGCTGGCAGCCATGGGCACTTCCATAACACCCCTTCCCCTGGGGGCCTCACACACCTGGAAGGTCCTGTGGTAAAGTCCCTGACAGGGAGGGGGCTGGGGCCTCTGACAGCAGAGAGACCCTGCAGCAGCCTGCTCCAGCCAGGACACCCCACCATCTCAGCCGGCAGAGGGCATCTGGTTGAGTGACCCAGCCCTGCCCAGCCCGAACGAAGCCTGTTCCCTCGGGAGGCCTCCAGGCGGGGTGCCCTGGGCGCTGGGGCAGGAGCTGAGGATTCTGGGGTCAGATCAAGGCTAGACTTAGAATGCTCTCAAATGGGGCTCATGACACCTGTCTGGGAGCATGGGGCAAGGGTGGAGGGGGGCTGTGCTACTGGGTCTTGCAGTGCGCAGGACGCACAAACACTGGGAAAGGTCAGCTGTCACCGTTGTTGAAAACAATCTCGGTGACACCGAGAGAGGGATGGGCTGGCAAAGGCAGCTGACTCAAGACCAGCTCTGCTCCAACTAAGCATGGATTCCAGAAATGCAGTTTAACTCCAAGCCAACCCAAAGAAACAAGAAGGAGAAAATACAAAAAGAAATTTAAAAGGCCAGAGATCAATGGAGGAGGGAGAGAGAGGGAAGAGCGGAGATGAACGAAACCCAATGCTGGTTCGTTGGAAGAACAATCACATGAAGACACTCTGGCAAGGAAGAAGGAAAAAGCAAGTCACTGCAAATAAAACATACAAAGAGGAAATAACTGCAGACACAGCACAGATTTTAAATAATAGAATTAGGAACACTTATAAACTAATAAAACTGAAAACCTAAATGAAATAGATAAATTCCTGGAAAAATATAAAATGACAAAAAGAAGGTCAAAATGAAGTAATAAACAGGAATAGACTAAAAAGTGGTTGTCCAAGCCCTGTCCTCTCCCAGCCTGGAGCCCGGGCTTTATGAGTGAGTCCCACCCTGATTCCAGGGACCAGTTAATTCCTGTCTTGGACAAAATGTTCCAGAAAGTGGAAGAGAGTGGGATGTGTCCAGCTCACTGCGTTTGGCTCTGAAGCAGACAAGTGGGAAGAGAATATGAGAGACCCATTTCACTCAGGAACTTGGGTACAAAACATCTGAAGTAAAACACAATCGTAGGGGACTTCCCTGGCAGTCCAGTGGTTAAGAATCCGTGCTTCCTCTGCAGGGGGCACAGGTTCGATCCCTGGTCGGGGAACTAGCTAGGTTCCCACAGGCCACGAGGTGTGGCCAAAAAAAAAAAAAAGAACCATTACAAGTGAGAAATAGACCTCATGGTCTGGGTTTCTCTAGTTTAACATCAAACACAGCAATGCAATTCATCCCATACATAAAGGAGAAAGATCCTATGATTAAGTTGATATATACAGAAAAGCGTTTGACGTGTGTCTTGAATACGATGGATTTAGTCTTATTTTGTTACTGATTAAAAAGCTCTCAGCACAGTAGAAACAGAAGAGCGTTTCCTTCACCTGGTGGGGGTTACACCCCCAAGCCTACAGCACTGGTGGGTGCAAAGGAGAATGTGCAGTGGCTCAGACCAAGACCAGGATGAGCTGCTGGGTGACACCCATGTTCCCCATAGTCCCAGAGGCTACAAGATCCGGTAATCGTGCGTGGCTATCGACTGAATGTTGGTCCCCCCCCATTTCCTCTGTTGAAACCCCCAGTGTGATGGTGTGAGGAGGTGGGGCCTTTGGGAGGTGATTAGGCCATGAGAGCAGAGCCCCTGATGGGCTCTTCTGAGAAGAGGCCTGAGAGCTCACTCTCACTCTCTGCTCTCTGCTATATGATGACAAGAGAAGACATCTCTGCAAGTCAGGAAGCAGCTCCCACCAGATGCCAGATCTGCCGGCACCTTGATCTTGGATGTCCAGCCTCCAGGCTATGAGAAATACATGTTTGTTATTTAAGCCACCCAGTCTATGTGTTCTGTTATAGCAGCCTGAACTAAGGCATGCTTCTAGGTATTTACCCAACTGAGTTAAAAACCTATATCCACACAAAAACCTTCACGCAAATATTTATAGCAGGTTTGTTTATAATTGCCCCAAACTGGAAGTAACCAAGATATCTTTCAGTATGTGAGAGGATAACAAACTGGAACATCCATACAATGGAACATTATGAAGCAATAAAAAGCTGTCAAGCCACTCAAAGCATGGATGAATCATAAATGCATGTTACATTGAAAGAAGCCAGTGTGAAAAGGCTACATACTGTAGGATTCCATTTATAAGACATTCTGGAAAAAGTAAAACTATGGAGACACTAAATAGATTAATGGTTACCAGGGGTGGGGGTGGGGGGAAGGACGAACAGGTGAAGCACAGAAGATTTTGGGGGCAGTGAAACTACTCTGTATGGTACTGTAATGGTGGACACATGAAAGTACATGTTTGTTAAAACCCAGAGACTGTATGAAGCTTAATGTATGCAAATGTAGGAGAATCATTTAGGAGATGGGGATCTCCAGATGGAATGACAAAAGAATCCAGCTGCATTACAAATAGATGAGACCATCTCACTGTAGGGGGTGGGGGGAAGGTGCTGACCTAAGGAACTTTGGGAACGAGTGGGCCCCTAAGACTAAAGGCAAAAGAACAGCACACAGACCTATACTGTAGTTGGTAATGTTGCTTCCCACTGGGACTGGTTAATTCTGAAACTACTGTGCAGGCACACTGGAATTGAACAACTGAGTGCATGATGGTGGACGCTGTGAGCCACTTTTCTCTGTTGGAGTGGGAGTTTACAGATAAGCAAGGGAAAAGGCTAGAATGATCCATGAGGTAATAGAATTAGAGACACCAATAGGAATTCATGTTTATTATGGATACTTGTGGAAACATGTAGAAATATTTATAGATACATGTATATACACAGGTTAGTACACTGAATTGTGGCCACCTCCCCCCCCCACCCCAGAAAATCATAGGTTGCAGCCTTAACCTCCCATGCGATTATATTTGGAGACGGGGGCCTTTAAATAGGTAATTAAGGTTAAATTAGGACATAAGGGTGGGTCCCTGATCCTATAGGACTGGTGTCCTTACAAGAAGAGAAAGAGACAGAAGGACTGAGTAATCGCATAGAGGAAGGGCCGTGTGAGGACTTGGGGAGGAGATGGCCGTCTAAGTGCCAAGGAGAGAGGCCTCAGGAGAAACCAAGCTGCAGGCACCTTGATCTCGAACTTCCAGCCTCCAGATCTGTGAGAAAACAAACTTCTGTTGTTTAAGCCTCTCAGCCTTCAGTGCTTTGTTATGGTATCCCTAGCAGACAAATATAGCTAGAAAGGCAAGAAGTGCTCAAAAACAAAACAACAACCCACAACAAAGGGGTTCTGTTAAAGGGACACAAAGTAAAAGAGTTCCCAAGGCTAAGCCTGGAATAACTTGAGCAACAAAATATTAGATTAAAACACAAAGTATAAAAGTAGGTATCCATGAGTCCATACTGATATAAAAACGATTAAATAAATACATGAACGGGGAGAAGAAACAAATCTGTGTGGAAGCATTCCAAGTCATATATATAGATGGCTGTGCCCTCCGGGAGGGAGACCAAACCCCCCCTTAAGTGTGGGCTGCACATGGTGACGTCCCCCCAGAGAGAACAGGATGGAAAGGGGAGAGAGAGGAACTCCCCAGCAGTGACACCTGACAGGCACACCTCAGCCAGGTGACCAAGGGCACAGCCACAGTGAGGAGTCATGTTGAGAGCACAGACCCTGACAGGATGTGGTGGGAAGGGCACTTTCCCTCTGTGGTCTCCCTCCCCCAAGCCCAGAGTAATAACGAGAAAAAATCAGGCAAACCAGCAGAGGGACAGTCTGCACACCCCTGCCCAGCCCTCCTCCAAACCATTGGGGTCGTTCAAACCGGGAAAGTCTGAAAGACCCTCCCGGCCAAGAGCAGCCGGAGGAGACGTGATGATTAAATGTCACGTGGGGTCCTGGACGGTTCTGGAGCAGCAGGAGGGCATGAGGTTAAAACTGAGGAAACCTCGATAGCGTGGACCTTAGTTAAAAAAAACAAACAAACAAAAAAAACGTATCAATAGTGGCTCATGAATTGTGAGAAACACATCACAGTCATGTAAGATGTTACCAATAGGTGAAAACTGGTTGTGGGGTATATGGGAACTCTGTACTATTTTCACAGCTTTTCTATAAGCATACATGTGTACTAAAATAAAAAGTTTAGGGAGAGGGGTGGGATGGGGAGGGTGGGAGGGAGGGAGACGCAACAGGGAAGACATACGGGAACATATGTTTATGTATGACTGATTCACTTTGTTATAAAGCAGAAACTAACACACCATTGTAAAGCAATTATACCCCAATAAAGATGTTAAAAAAAAAAAAAAAAGTTTAGGGAGTTCCCTGGTGGCCTAGTGGTTAGGATTCCAGTCTTTCACCGCTGTGGCCTGGGTTCATTCCTGGTTGGGGAACTGAGATCCTGCAAGCCACACAGTGTGGCCACATAAAAGAAGTTTATTTAAAAGTTAAAAAAAAAAAAGGTATTTGCTGTAGGCTCCTGATTGTTACCATAGCAAGTTAAAGATCTTCCTCATTATTCCTAGCTTGCTAATAATTGTAGTAAGAATTAGTACTTAAATCTATTATCTCGAGATGAAAAAAATACATGCACACATAACACATCAGAAGGGCTGCCTATGGGGTCAGGCAAATGAGAGCAGGGAATGAATGAGTAAAATATAAATAGATGAAAGAAGACAGGGCCTTGCACTGAGGAAACACTATCATATTCCATGACCTGAGGTATGTGATGAACTTGACCCTCAGAGGAAGAAGGAAACTGGCTGTGAAATTGGAAGGCTAGCCTGCAAGCTGCAGAGCCTCCTTTACTTTCTGGTGAGCTTGGTGAGGCCTCCCAGCCTCAGTTTACCCTGCTGTGAAGGGGGGCAGGGATGGGAGGCACCAGCCACAGTCCCCACCAGCAGGGACTTCCAGGTGAAAGGAAGGGTCACTGAGCTGCAGAGAGACCAATGTTGCATGGCAAAATTGTGGGAAATGGTCAAAAACAACAAAATTGAAACGTGATTTAAGAAGCACACAACCAGGACTATTTTTAAATATAGGGAGAACTAGAAAATATGGAAGGAGGGTCATTGCAGAAAAAATATATTCATGAAAGACCTTTAGGGCCTGTGAGACCTGAAATCACCCGCACTAACTGTTCCTCTCCATGAGCCCCTGTATCTTCCATGCAGGGTGTACCAGGGATAGCCCCAGAGGACCCATGCAGAGCCAGGGATTGGCTTGATGTCTGCCTGCTTCTTTGGAGTTCCATTTTCTTGGAAACCATACTCTGTGGAAGTATGTCCTATGGGCAGGGCCTCTCCAGTCAGTGCCTTTTGGTCCCCCTCCTCAGGTGAGGGTGCTTGAATACTCCCCCCTTTGGGGGCCAAATTTAGCAAACAAAAATACAAGAAACCCAGTTAAACTTGTACTTCAGATGAACAAGGAATTAATTCTTTAGTATGTGCAATATAGGTAAATCTATATGGACCAAAAGTAGATGAGTGGTTACCTAGGGCTGGAGGGACTGGGACGGAGAATGACTGCTAGACGGGTACAGGGTTTCCATCTGGGGTGATGTAAATGGAAATTCGATAGAGGGGACGATTGCACAACTCTGAACATACTGACAACTACTGAACCTCGCACTTTAAATAAGTGAATTTTACAGTAAGTGTACTGTTAACTCAATGAAGGCCCGGCATTTAATCCGGAGCCCCCTGTGCTGCTTCCAGCGGCGCGTCCTTGTCACGTTGTGGGGACCCCAGAGCGGTGGGCCTGCGGAAGAGGCCTGACGTCCACACCGCCTGTTTATGGGCGGGTCCCCTGGGCCAGGCTTTCGGAGCTGGCGAGTCAGGACCTCAGAACCACATGTGACCAAGACGAAGACCCCGCTCCGGTCCCGACCCCGGGAGACTCATCCCACGTCGCCCTTCTGGGAGATGCAGCAGGAGGCCCCGTCGTCCAAGCGGTCGCCTCTCGCGTCTCGGCAGCTCTCTAAGGTCGCCGGCGACCCTCTCCAAGCGCCCCCAACAGCCGTAGCCACACATCACTGCTCTGCAACTGCCAGGGGGCCGGGCTGAGAGAACGAGGACTACTCCGCCTTAAAGAGACATCCTTGGACTCTGATTGGTCACTTAGGATCACCACCCCTGGCCCAATCATAGAGGCCACGGCTCGTTGTACTGTGATTGGTCGGGCCCGGTCATGTGCCGGGGAGGCGGTGTTGGGCTGTGGCTGGTAGTCGCGGCTACGACGCCGGGAGGGCCAGGCCGGCGGGATCGTTAGGGGGACCGGGGTTACGGGGCTGGGGTCGCGGGGGCGGGGTTCCCAGCAGTTTCCGGAGACTTGGTCCTGCGGGCCAGCTCCGAGCGCTCGAAGCACAGTCCCCCGGGCCCCTTTCCCCAGGCAAAGTGCTCGTCCAGGGTGGACATCCCAAAGATGAGACCGTTGCCTCACGCCAACCTGCACTTCAGGGTTTTGTTCAATGGATAATTTGAAACTCAGCAAAGTCTATTTTCCAGTGAACACCACCCAAATTCTGCCATTAGCATTTATATCCAGCAGTCCGTCTACTGTTAGGCATATAAACGTGTTATAAGCACGTAAAACATATAATAGCATACGAACGTTGGAGGGAACCCTTTACAGCAAGAAAATGCTAAATATCTTGGGGAGAGGGAAGGGGAGAAGCACACGAATAGATAGATGCAAGTTACTGGAAATGCTCTAGTTTTGGTGCTGGAGGTAGATTTGCAAGTGCTCGTTATGTTATTAAACCATTATAGTAAAAACTATATAATATTATTAGATTGCAAATATAAGCACAATTCCCCCCACATACTGCAGCACGCATACCATTAACATGTAGTATTTGTTTATAGATTTTTAACGTTAAATTTACAATGAAGTACATAAATCCTAATCATACGTTTGCTGAGCTTTGGCAAATACACACCACTATGTGAGCCAAGATGCTATCCAGAGACAAACACAACATGTTCATCACTCCCAGAAAGTTCCCTCCGGCCTTTCCCATTCCATGTCCTCCCCTACTGTGCAGAGGCACCCATGATTCTGATTTTTTCCACCGCAGTTTTGCCTGTTCAAAGAGTCATATAAACGAAGCACAGAGTACACACTCTTGTGTAAGGCTCCTTCACTTAGCATAATGTTTTTGAGATCCATCCATGTTGTTTCGTGCATTGATCATTTGTCATTTTGATTGCTGAGTAGTGCCCCATTGTAAACATCCTGTTGATGGACACTTGGGCTGGCTCCAGTTTTTGGCTATTGTGAATAAAGCTGCTGCAAACATTCTTTCTGCAGTCTTCTCATGGACATATGTTTCTACTTCTCTGGGAAGATACCCAGGACTGGGTCAAAGGATAGGAGTTTGTTTATTTTCACCAGAAGCTGACAGATCTTCTTCCATCCTGGCTTTCAATTTGCACGCCACTAACAGGGTTCCAATTTCTCTACATCCTCATCAGCACTTTAAAAAAAATTGTAGCCATTCTAATAGATCTGAAATGGTATCTCAGTGTGGGTTTTTTTTTGTTGTTGTTGTTTTAAATATTTATTTAGCTTTGGCTGCATTGGGTCTTCGTTGCTGTGCGCGGGCTTTCTCTAGTTGCAGCGAGTGGGGGCTACTCTTTGTTGAGGTGTGCAGGCTTCTCATTGCGGTGGCTTCTCTTGTTGCGGAGCACGGGCTCTAGGCGTGCGGGCTCCAGTAGTTGTGGTATGAGGGCCCAGTAGTTGTGGCGCACAGGCTTAGTTGCTCCGTGGCATGTGGGATCTTCCCGGACCAGGGCTCAAACCCGTGTTCCCTGCATTGGCAGGAGGATTTTTAACCACTGCGCCACCAGGGAAGCCCCTCAGTGTGGTTTTAATTTGCATTGTTCTGATGATGAATGACACTACGCACTTTTTTCTTCTTTTGAGAAGAACAAATCTTTTGTCCATTTATTTTAAAAAATTGGGTTGTTTAACTTAAAAAAATTTGTTTTCCAACAGTGGCATTTTATTAGAAATGTACTATCACAGGTAACTTCCAGGAGGGCATTTAAAAGGGATTATTATACGGAAAAGGAATTTTCAAACACCCCTCCCTGTGTTTAACCCCCTGTTTAAACAGGGATAGCAAAAGTGTAGTTAGTCTAATGGGACCACTTAAACTTCTGTGTTGCAAATAGTGTTGCAAAAGAGGACTTTCAGGCCTCTGGTAATTCTGGGCAGGCACACCTCATTCTGCCAGCTTCAGTCACATTGCAGGGAGGGTATTTGATAACTGAAGAGTAACAAGGTTAGTGTACATTTTATTTAACTTTCTATCATGTAGGCAGTTAAATTGTTACATCTGAAAAAGCACATATTCCAATTTCTGCCTGTGATATAATACATTAACTTACATCTGGGCACTTTTGTTTTGTGTCCTTCAGTTAATGACAGCTCCCAATTTACTTTCTTGGGCTGGTTGGCTCTCCTCCTCAAGGTGCAATGGAAATAAACCCCAAACCATGGACTTGATTCCATAAAAGACAATTGTATTCATGCCCACTCTTTGGCTGGCCCTTTTTCAAATGTGGTCAAAAAAGCAAAAGTGAGATAGGATGGAGTTTTCCAAGTGGGTTGTTTGACTTTGTATTTGGAGCAGTGGGAATTCTTTATATAGTCTGGAGACCAGTCTTTGTCAGGTATTAGTTTTGCAAATATTTTCTCCCATCCTCTGGATTGTTGATTGTCTTAACAGTTCTTTTCAAGAACAGACATTTCGAATTTCAATGAAGTCGAATTTCTCTATTTATTTTCTTAGAACTAAGAAGTCCTTGCCTGTCCCTAGGTCAGAAGATATTTTCCTTTGTTTTCCTCTAAAACTTCATGGTTTTAGCTTTCACATTTAAATCTATGGTGCACTGTAAATTAATTTTTGTACATGATGTAACATAGGATTCATTTTTGCCACGTGGATGTCTCGTTATTATAGCATCATTTGTTGAAAAGACTTTGTTTGTTGAGTTGCTTTGGCAACTTTGTGAAAAGATGGCATATAAAGTGCGTAGTTGACTTGTGCCTCTCTCGGAGAAAGCAGGGTAGGCGCAGACCCTCGGTGGGGGTTTGGCATTGGGCCGTGCAAGGAGCCCCTTCACCCCAGGACTGACTCCTGGGCTCAGGCCCACCAAGGCGGGGCTGCGCCGCGGCCCGGCACCCCTGGGGCTTCGCATTCAGACAAAGACATGGAGGGCCTCCGTCCGGGGGTCTCCGCCCAGGTATCCTTAGCTGCCTGGGTCGCTGTCCACCTGAGGCCGCGCTGACAAACCCGGCCGGAGGATCTGGCCTGGTCCCTAGCCGGCCTCCTGGCCCTCCCGCGATCCTCAGTGGTCCCCGAGGCGCGGAGCGGAAGCCCTCAGCTCAGCAGGCTCCCCCACTTCAGGGGCGCCCCCAGAACCCTCCGGTCCGGAGTGGCCCTGGCACTTGGCCCTCCCCACCGCCTCCGTCCCCTGAGCACCCGCAGGTGGGCGGGTGTTGGGCTCCGAGCCTGCGCCCCTCCCCCTCCCTCTCCCGCCCCCACCCTTCCCTTCCCGTCCTCCTCCCTGCCTTGCCCCTTCCCCCTCCCCGCGATTTCCCTCCCCGCGATTTCCCTCCCCGACGCCGCCCGCTCCGCGTCTAGCGACCCCCATCTCCCCTTCCTGCACCCTCTCCCCGCCCCTCCAGGCCGCGCCCCGACGGACCCCTGCTGCACCTTCCCGGGCCG
This sequence comes from Aethalodelphis obliquidens, assembly GCF_003676395.1. NCBI lineage: Eukaryota > Metazoa > Chordata > Mammalia > Artiodactyla > Delphinidae > Aethalodelphis > Aethalodelphis obliquidens. Next base: position 12,368,048 of record NW_020837988.1, read on the forward strand.
GGGCCAGCTTCGGTCTCGGTTGCCTCTTAAGCACGCCAGGTAGTGGGCAGTTCTAACTCTTGTGAGACTTTAATTTTTACAGGTCTTCAAAGCACAAAGGGAACACAAGGTTACTTTTGTTTCTAAATAGAGTAAAGCGCCTCCTGGCTTGCACTTAACCACTGTGGCCCACTGACCCCTGTCTTGTTTTTCCGGTATCTTGAGACATTTTGCTACTTCATCATTCTAGGAATGTTACCCAGCCAAACTTGGGTCCGCTGGCAGGCTCCCAGTAAAGACAACCTACTGACACCCGGTGGTGAAGGAAAGTGCAGCATTTATTGTCAGGCGCCATACAAGGAGTCTGGGACAGCTAGTGCTGAAAGAGCCCGAACTCCCAGTGGGCTTCAGGGAAGCCTTTTTAGAGGCCAGGTGTGGGAGGGGAGTCCCAGGGTGTGTGATCAGCTCATGCACAGTTCTCTGATAGGTTGATGGTGAGGTAACAGGGTGGTGTCACAGGGATTAACAGTATCCTTAGGCTCCAGGAGTCCTGGGGCTCATGGTCAGCAAGTAGTTAACATCTGCCTTTTGGCGGGGGATTTAGCATCTGTAAGACTGCTCTGGAAATGTGTGTCAGATACTGTTATCTAGGTACTTCAGAGAGGAGCTAAAGCAGAGGATATGGGAGAAGGCACCATAGGGTCCTGCTTGGTTACAGGAATTATTTCGTCATGACTCATCAACTATTACCAACTATGCCCACAATGACTAAACTAGTAAGAAAACGGAAGAATGATGGCATCACCTGGAAGGATGACGCTGCTTCTTCAGTTTCCCATGGGGCCTCGGAAGTATCAGCCTCTTTCTGCAGACACCACTCTGTGGCTGCAGTTTGCTCTACTTAACACAGTGGAGGGTCCGGAATCTCCCATTTGCTGCCCTCAGTGCAAAGAGAAGAAACAGGGGAAGCAAGTGCATCAGAAGATGAAAAGGAACAGAGCAGTCCTGGGCCCCAGCGATGGTGGGAGGAATGGTCATCAGGTGACCACATCCCAGTATTTTGCCACCAGCACCTGGACCATCTCACACGACTGAAAGGACCCAGGACAGTACTGTTTCATCTTCAGTGATGTCTGTGCCTTAAAAAAAAAAATTTATTTATTTTGGCTGCACTGGGTCTTAGCTGTGGCACGCGGGGACTTCATTGCGGCATGTGAGCTCTTAGTTGAGGCATGCATGCGGGATCTAGTTCCCCAACTAGGGATCACACCTGAGCCACCTGCATTGGAAGTGCAGTCTTACCCACTGGACTGCCAGGGAAGTTCTGATGTCTGTGCTTTAAAACCGCTTGATAAAAGTACAAAGAGGTTTTCTGTTTAAATTCCTATTAAAATTTCTAAAAAAGAATTTTATTATCCTTTTATTTTTACTTTTGTGAATTATTTGTGTTGACTAAAAAATTATTCACAACCTAAAAGTTGAGAGTTATGTCTTATTCTATGGGAATTTTTAGGACTTCAAGCCCGGAGGCAGCATCTCAAGTAACCCTGAGAGAATTGCTCCGAAGAGGCAAGGGGGGCAGCCAGGTTATATAGAAGTTTTGCAACGAAGGGCAGGTAGTAGGAACAAAAGATTACTATTAATTAAAGAAAACTAGATACCTCAAGTTCAGGAATTTAGCGCTTTTCTATGTATGGGAAGATGCAAGAGTCTGGGCTCACTGAAATCATTTCTTTGATATGCATCTTAGCTATGGGGGCCAGTATCCTGTGTTTTCACAACCTGGGTTTCCTTAGGCCTCACCGGCTCACGTTGGAGGGCTGCAATTGCTGATGACTGTGACATCCTTTGTTTACTGATATGACAGGTAATATTCCATTTATTATTTGTAATCTGAATTAAAATACAAAAAGTAAAAGGGGACCATTGTCTGTTTCCTGTCATACTGGGGTGAGGACTGCCCTCAGCTCCCAGGGCTGTGCTGGGTGGGTGGAATCCCAGCCCTGCAGGCCCTTTCCCTCTGGGACCACGGGGTGGGAAATGGAGGTGGGGGACAGGAGGATGAGAGAGTGGTGAGAAGGATGGGGAGGAGGTGTTTGCCTGAAAAAGCTGAGAGGGGTGAGGTTGGGGGGAAGAGTCCAGGGCCGGGGTGGGGGGCATCATAGGAGGGGGACCAGGTGCATGTGTGTAGCAGGTGTATGTGGGGGAGGAGCACACTGTGTGTTTTTGTTTGGGGGCAGACTGGGCAGGCGTCCCTGGGCCTGAGACCGTTCCAGGAACCAGCATGTGTGCTGGGATGTGGGGCTCCTGCCTCTACAAGAGCTTCCTTTCCTATATTTCCAGTGTGTTCTGAATCATCATCCCAGGCTGCTTATTTTGACAAGTAGCTTCCCATGAAATACCTGACTCAGCGGATCTGTGTTCGTAAGCCAGGCCAGCATCCACCAGGAAGGTGGGGTAGGGAGCGTCTCTGAGTGTGCCCCCAGCTGTTATCCCCAGATAACAGGGCACTGTGCACCCCCCAGGGCAGGGAGCAGTGTGTAGACTGGTCTGGGGGCAGGAGTGAAGGGCGTGGAATGAGAGGTACCTTTGAGGCCCTGTGAGTGTGGCAGAGGCTCCTGGACGCTGGTCAAAGTGGTGGAAAAAGATTTGATTCTGTAACTCTGCCAGTAGGGAAGGAGCTGAGCTCCATTCCAGATCTGTGCAGAGATGATGGGATGTTTTAAAGGAAAAATGAGGAAGTAGGGAGGGGGATGGCTCAGTAGAATCAGAGAAGTGGAAAATTGCAAAAGTGGGAAGGGGCTTGGTCCCTGTGAAGCCTACCTGGGCTTGCTAACTGGTGCTTATCAGAGCTAGACTCCTGCCCTCCCACAGACGCTGGGAGATGGGGCTGTGTCTTAAGGTGTTGGCCAGAAGCCCCCTCCACGGTCAGATGAGGAGGAGAGATCAAAGGCAAGAGTCTGGTGCCCTGGAGCAGGATGTCTGGGAAGGAACAGTGAAAAGCCCACTCTGCAGAATACCTGCTGCAGCCACCGTGGGGAAAGGTCTTTATTTCACTCATGAAGGTGATGGGCCTAGAGGTCTGGGAGTTGGTACTGAAAGAGAGAGGCCTCCCCACGCTGTTGTAAGACCCTTGACATTGTGACAGACCTTAGCTCAGGACTTCACAATGATAGAAGTTTTCATGCCTAGACCCATCCCCAGGGCAAGGAAGCCCTGGGCAACCTCAGACCCTCTCAACTTCGGGGACATTAAAATCCCCAAATGCCATTCAAGGAACCAAGCTGAGGGCAAAAGCTGAGGGGTGGTTCAGAGGAGCAGATGCTCCAGGAGGAGGCAGTTAGAAGTTTAGAGGAAAGGAGGGGCCCAAAGGGCAGGCTGGCAGAAGGGCAGGTAGAGGTCAAGGGGGCAGGAACAGCTGGATTCCATGAGAGCAGCCTCTAGCCTGGATGAAGTAGGTGTCCTGGGAAGGAAGCAGACACCCCTCATCGTGGAGCCAAACACACCTTGCCGGTCCCTCCTTTCAGGCTGGTCTGGGGGCCACCAGTCGGCAAAGCTGCAGTCACAAATTGTGGCGCCGTCCCTGAGCCTGGAGCCCGGAGCCTGGTCCAGGCTGGGCTCGGGCCCCTACAGAGATTTTGGTGAAATGAACAGTGTTGCCCATGCCCCACACCTCCAAACCTCGACATCGGCTGCGGTTGGACCGTCCAGCCAGTCTGAGGGGTGAGGTGCCCTCCACCTGGCTGGCTGCGTCCTCACGCCTCTCCTGGTAGGCGGTGGTGGCCACAGGTCCTGTGCTGACGGCCACGGGTCTCGGCTGCTGGGAGCTGTGGTCCCCCTTGCCTGTTTTTCTTGCTGAGTTCATCTCTGTAAACAAGACGTCGAGTGTGAGGGGTCTGATCAGCACAGCATCGCCAACCCTGTATTACAGATTTCTGAGACTTGCTAAGTCACAGGTGAAACTTGACAGCTGCCCTTTGCTTTTCTTTAATTGTGGGTGAGCGTTTTCACGTGTGTCTACGTCAGCTGTTACCTTGTTTGCGACCTGCCTGCTCCTTCCTCTCGTTCTTACCCATTTCCGGAGAGCTCTTTCCCACGAAGAAAATTGGCTCCGTGCCCTCTGTCCCTCTAGCTCCCCAAATCATTGACTTGGGGTGTGAGCCCTGCTGGTCCAGATAACCCCAGCCTCTCGGGTTGATTGTTAAAGTTCCTAAACCCTAGACCCCCAAACCATCAGGAACATTGTGGGGATGATCATTTCTTGGGGACAGGGGGACAGTCGGGTGAGAACAGACTGGTTTGTGACCAGTGCCTAGCCCACTAGGGAAGTCGTCTTGAGGCTGGGGGACTCCATCTCTTGTCAAAGGCCCCTGCCACCTCTGGGTCTCAGTTTCCCCACCTGTCAATGAGGAGCTGAACTCTAGGAACTTGGTGCTCCCTTCCAGGTCTGGTGTGTCAAGCCAGGAACACTAGCTGGGCTGGCTCCCTGCCCTGTCCCCGTCCTGCCGCCAGAGGGCAGGAGGCTCTGCTCTCTGCATCGCTCCGAGGGGTGGCAGCTGACAGTGCTTGGACCCAGATCGGTTAGGGCTCCACGGGCTCCACAGTGCCCACAGGGGCTGGGGACCCCGCTTAGAACCTGCCTGACCACCATGCTGTGCCAGGCTGGGTGCTAGGACATCATCTGGGAGCTCGTCACCTGCAGGCAGTAAAGGCCCTTGAAGGCAGCCAGGGGCCAGCTCTGAGGATTCCAGCAGACAACAAAGAGGGTGGGTCGCAGGCAGGCCAGGGGCCGGTGAAGGTGTGAGTGTGTGTGCAGGATGTGCCATGGACACAGCAGCTCCTTAGGGCCCCACTCCTTGCTCAGACCCTGCCTTTGGCTCCAGAGGAAGTGGATGGAGAAGCCTTAGGTCTCACAGAACCAGCAAGGGGTTCTGGGGGCAATGGGAGGATAGCCAGCTGAGATGATGGGAAGGGAGGGGCCAGGACATGCAGGCCCAGCTGGACCTCCCAGCTACAGGCACACAGAATGGACTGGGTGGGGCCATCAGGGTTCGGCTCAGACACCAGGGGGCAGAAATGGGGAATCTTGGGGGCAGATTTGAGCTCAGAGCAGGCTGTCTGGGTGAAGAGGGAGGAGGTGACAGCAGCAGGGAACCAGAAGAGAAATGGACGAGTTGGGAGGGGCAGTGCAAGCTGGCGGGTCTTGGAGCCCTGGCGCTGGAACGGACAAAGGGGTCCAGGCAGGGGTCCAGCATACTTGAGGTCGACCTGGGAGACATACAATGTCCTGGGAGGGGATGAGAGAGGCAGCCCCCCTTCTAAGTGGCCCAGCTACAGACAAGAAGATGTGACCGACCATGTCACAAGAGAGCCCTCCCAGGCTCAGTGACCAGGACCAGATGTTCTTTCTGATGATGCTGATGAGGTCTGAGTGAGGGGCATCAGTGAGTCGCCAGGACACCATGGCTAGAGGATCATAGGAACACAGCCAGTTTTGGGGGGCTGACCACTGTTCTCCAGCCCTGTAGCTTGGCAAGTGACAGCCCCTTGGCAGGGACCCAAGGAGATGGGAGACTGGGCAGGGGATATTCCCAGCCTCTGCCTGGTCTCCCAGGAGACCCCCCACCTCTGGTGTGTGAAGACCAAAGCCTCAAGCCCAGGTGAAGAGAGACCCACTTGGGCAGAAGGTGTGTGTGTGGGGGGAAGGCAGGTAGAAGACTCTGAGGTCAAGGTAGTTGTTCTCTGGACGTGCTGAGAATAGCCTGGAACTTCTTGCTATGATGACCAGACTGCAGCCACGAAAGAAGCTGCTCCGACTTGAGCAGCACTGAATCTATGGCTAGCACAATTCCAAGAACTGCCTCAAGAGAGTGGGACTCATATTATCGCTCATAATAATCTATATCTTTGAGGGCATCAAAATACTTATAGCTTGCTCTGCCCATATATGTAAGCAGGCAATTAAAATTATCAGTAAAGAGATACTACAGGCGCATGTTGACATCTTCCACTCTAAGAATACAGTGCCTTATATCAGCATGAAGAAGTTACAGAAGATGAACCTTCACCCATGATCTCATAGAAATGGAATGATGTTTGACAGTGGGGAATTGAAAGCAGCTCTTTTGCCCCTTTCCTGTTTGCCCATTTCTGTTCCCCTCCAACCTTAAAAGAACCTAATTATAGGAACGACATCACTAGGCAATTTAACCAAACTCCTGACTTATGCTCTCCTGAATGCACACCATGGCTTGCCTAATCTGTTGATTTGTTTCCTAGATAAAAAGAATGAAGAATTGAGCAGTTAGGGACTTCCCTGGTGGTCCAGTGGTAAAGAATCTGCCTTACAATGCAGGGGGCACGGGTTCGATCCCTGGTCAGGGAACTAAGATACCACATGCCGTGGGGCAACTAAGCCCGTGCGCCACAACTGCTGAGCTCATGTGTCTCGACTGGAGAGTCCGTGTGCCGCAAACTATAGAGCCCACGCACCCTGGAGCCTGCCCGCCATAACTAGAGAGGAGCCCGTGCGCCGCAATGAAATATCCCACGTGCCTCAACAAAGATCCCACGTGCCATGACTAAGACCCAATGCAGCCAAAAATAAAATAAAATAAATAATTAATTAATAAATCTTAAGGGGGGGAAAAAAGGAATTGAGCAGTTAAAAAATGACTACCTGCAACAGTCCCCTTAGCAATCCTATAAGCAGACCACGCAGGCAAGATAATGTCTGAAGCGTGCACACGATGGAGAATGATGCAGAATCCAACATCCTCCCTCAATGGTTCACTGAGATTCTTTCCCTTTTTTCCCCTTTAAAAACTGTCATGGCTGAGCAGAATCTTCAGAGTTGGTCTTGAGACATGAATCCACTTCTCCCCAGATTGCTGGCTTTTGTGATTAAAGCAACTTTCCTTTCTATTGATACTTGCCTCTTGAATTATTGGCTTTTGAGCTGCGAGCAGCTGAACCTGCGTTCGGTAATAACCTGAAGGGAGCCCTCCTTCCTGGGCCATCCATCAGGGTGGGGGCTGAGGTGGGGGCCATCACCCACCCTGGCTTGGTTTTGTCCCCGGGGGGTGGGGCAGGGCATGGCCTTGTGAGGACTGAAGCCCAGGGCTTGAGTCTGAGAGAGGCAGATGCCATGCATGTGTCGGGGGCCAGGTCCAAGGAACTGTGGGAGCTCCAGGCTGAGGAGACAGGCCACCTGCTCATGGCTGTCCAACCCCAGAGAGACCAGGGAGGCTCAGGAGGCCCTGAACACCATCCACTAGAGGGCAGAATGGTCAGTCTGCAAAGGGATGACATCCCTCAGCCAGAGGACTGAGAAGGGGGAGGAAGAAGAGGGGAGGGGGAGGGGACCCAAGAGGGGGAGGGGGAGAGGGGGACTGGGAAGGGTAGGAGGCAGAGGGGAGGGCAGGAGGGTGGAAGGAGCCTCCAGGAGCTGGGGACAGGTGGGGAGGGCTGGCCAAGGGCTCCAGAGGAGGTGGGAGCAGTGCCCAGCTTGCGGGGCGGGGCTGGACCCACCAGGACTGTGGCTGCCCCGGTGGCTGGGTGGGGGCAGGGGTTCAGGGCAAGGTGCACAAGCATCCTTGGCCCATGTTGGCGCTGTGGGTTTTCATTTGCCAAGGTGGTGATGGGGGGACGTTTTATTAGCTGCTGGTTCCGTGGTTTAGGTATGAAAGACAGTTGCCTGGATACAGGCACCACTTGTGCTATTGCCCTTGTGGGTGTTGGGGGCTGGGGAGGATGGGGGACTGCAGGGCTGAGCAGGGCTGGGGGCGGATGTGAGGCCGGCGGGGGAGCGAGAATTTGGTGGGGGGCACCGCAGGCCTCGCCTCTCCTTCCTGCACCCAGACAGCAGATCCTGTCATGGCAACCACAGCCTCTGCTGGCCCGGCTGACAGATGCCTGTGAGCAGACTGACGTTTCTGTGGCTGCTCACCTCTGCGCCTGTGGGGAGGGTCTCCTCGTGTTTACCCTTCCCCCTCGCCCAGGCCTGCAGACCTGAGAGTCCTCCATAGGGGCAGTGAGGGCAGCAGATGGACTCATCTACAGCCCTGACCCTCGGCGTGGTGTCAGGCTGAGGCCCTCCCCTGGTGTCCCCACGCTGGCCCCATGGAGCATGGCCTCCCTCCCCCGCCCCCGGCTCCCCACATCCCCCTCGTGCGGTATTTCTCCCCAGCACCCAGGTGCCTCTTTCCAGATCTCTCTCCTGCCACCTAGGAGTGCTGGCTCCTTGGGGGAAGGGCCCCTAGTCTGTTTACCGCTGTACCCACAGCACCTAGACCTGTGCTTTGCGCAGAATGGCCACTCGGTCAGTATTTGTTGGATGGACATAAAAGTTGTTCATTTAGAAGAACAAGAACTGCCCCTGGCTCCACCTTTGGACCCCAACCTGGTTGGGGACGACGGACATCACACGGACATCACACGGACATCTGTAGGGCACAGCCAGCGTGTTCTTCAGGGGCTGAGCACCCACTGCCCCTTAATTGGATGTCCCCTACTTGGGGAGCCAAGAGCTGACCCCACTGCAATGTGGTGTATGGCAGGGCTGGAAAGTTCCTCAGTGGGGTAGGGGCTTGGGGTGGCCTCAGGCCTGATGGTCCAAGAGGCCCACAGAAGACCCTCAGGGAAGCTTCAGGATGTGGGGCTGAGTCGGGTCTGCGACCTGGGATTGGTGCTGCCCCTCAAGTACCTGGGCCCCATCTTGCCTGCTGTACAGAAATGACCATCCACTCTGTGGCATCTAGAAGCTGTGTGTAGGTGGCTTGAGCTGGAGCTCAGGGTGGACGTAGCTCCCAGAACCACCCTGGCCGGTGGGCCCAGGCGGGTTTGCTATGTGGTTCTGACACTCAGGCCTCAGCCCCTCCCAAGGCCTGGAGGGTAAGGTGTGATGTAAAACTTGGTAAAGGTGTGTAACCACGGTGGTTCAGACCCCTGTCTCCTTCCAGTGTGCTTGTGTGTCAGGTGGCCTCAGGCTGGCCCAGAGCATCTCTGGGGCCTGGCTGAGAGGAAGTTGGGCTGGGGATACATTTAGTTGGTTAGTAGGTCTACTTATGAATGTGCAGTGGCTTCAAGATCTATGAAGATTTTGCTATGTATCTGGGAGAGGGATGGTGCACTGAGGGTGAATGGTACTCCCCAAAATTCATGTCCACCCAGGACCTGTGAATGGGACCTTATTTGGAGACAGGGTCTTTGCAGATGTAGTCAAGTTAAAAGGAGACCATCCTGAATGGCCTTAATCCCATTATGACTGGTGTCCTTATAAGAAGAGAGAAATTTGGATACAGGGAGAAGGCCATGTGGTAATGATCTTGGAGAGGCAGCAATGAGAGGTGGCTTGAAGCAAGATCTTAGCTCCCTGCCCAGGAATTGAACCTGGATAACCTGTATGAAAACCCTAGCCACTGTACCACCAGGGGCTAGAGGCTGAGAAGCAAAACTCCCCCGGCCCTTGCCCCCATTGAGAAAATGCATTTCTCAAGGAGGCAAAAACTATAAAAACAGGTACAAAGTTTACTATTAAAGACAGTACAACAAGTGGGAGAGCACCCAGAGAAGCAGTTTGTTTAGTTAAGACAGAAGCAAGGCAGAGATACACACGCAGAGAAAAAGGGTGTGGGCATCCCCCCTAAGGCAGGGAGCACAGTAAAGAGGCGGTTAAATCATTTATACAGGGCAGTTCTTCCCGGGCTTTGTTTACCTTTGACCCATCATCTGGTTGCCTTTTCCACACCCGACGCCCTAGGATCCTCCCCAACATAAGTGTGCAACATTTTTCCAAGATGGATTCCAGACCAGAGGCCTATGGGGGGCCTTGGCATCACCTATTCTGGGGTGCTGCCCCCTCCTTTTTGACCCCCAAGGAGCCTTTCTGCGCATATGCAATGTCTCCCTTGCCCCAAGGATGGGAAATATATGACCTCTTGATCTTTTACTTAAACAGGGTTTAGCCCCTCTCTGTTCCTGCCGTGACTTTTATCTTAAACTGTCGTGGCTTATTTACCCTGTTTCTGCTGTTACTTCTATTTTTTTTTTTTTTTTTTTTCGGTATGCAGGCCTCTCACTGTCGCGGCCTCTCCCGTTGCGGAGCACAGGCTCCGGACGCGCAGGCTCAGCGGCCATGGCTCACGGGCCCAGCCGCTCCGCGGCATGTGGGATCCTCCCAGACCGGGGCACGAACCCGTGTCCCCTGCATCGGCAGGTGGACTTTCAACCACTGCGCCACCAGGGAAGCCCGTTACTTCTATTTTGAAGTGCAAACAGGAGGCTGGTCGTGAGTGTCCAGCCTGAAGCCCATCTTTTTCTTGCCCCAAAGAATGTAAACAGGAGGCCAGCTGTAAATGTCTAGCCTGGAGCCCATCTATCTCCTGTCTCAGTGACCGGGGCAGAGAGCGGAGTGATGCGGCCGCAAGCCCAGCAAGCACACATCACTGGCACCACCAGGAGCTGGGAGAAGCCTGGAGCAGAGTCTCTCTCGGAGCCTCCAGAAGGAACCAACCCTACCTTGGTTTTGTACTTCTGGCCTCCAGAATTGTGAAAAAATTAATTTCTGTTGTTTTAAACAACCAGATTTGTAATTCATTACGGACTCCATGGGAAACTAAGACAGGTTTCTTCCCAGCACGTCCCCACCCCCCACCCCCGCCCCCGGCTCCTGGGCTGGCTCTCTGGCTTCATGACAGGAAAGTTTGGGGCAAGGGGTGGGGGACGGAGGGAGCCTGCGACTTTCCGTGCCTGGCAGTGCCAGGTGAGGTGTGTAAAACGTGAAGCTGTTGGCAGAGGCCTTGGTGCTCATCCACGCCGGTCAAAACCTGGTTCACCTCCTGGACTGCCCTCCATGATGCAGCCCGACCCAATTACGACAGCATCGTCCCCCCTCCCTTTTTCTTTTGGTACGAGACTCTTGAAAAATAGAATGTTCTGAAATCCCTGTGTTCGTAGGGAGCCAAGGCACTTGTTCTGCCTCTCCAGCTGGCCAAGCACATCCTGATCCACCGGTGTTTTCAGAAGGATGGTATTTCTCTGTGTTGTTGTTGTTAATATTTATTTATTTATTTGGCTGCGCTGGGTCTTAGTTGCTGCATGTGGGATCTTTAGTTGCACCATGCAGGCTCTTAGTAGTGGCATGTGGAATCTAGTTCCCTGACCAAGGATCAAACCCGGGTCCCCTGCATTGGGAGCGCGGAGTCTTAACCACTGGACCACCAGGGAATTCCCTCTCTGGATTCTTTTGTGGTCATATCAAGAGGCCACCAAAGGGTAGGCAGTGAAATTATGGAGCATAAAATAGAATTGTTAATGATGGTCATTAATTTTAAAATATTGTTATTTCCTTTTATATTTTGGATGCTTTTTAAAATTTGTGGTTTCCTTTTTTTGTTCTAAATAAACATTTGCTTTTGTACCTGGTTTTGCACCGGTGATTTCGTGTTTATTTCCTTGGAGAGCCCCTCTTGGTGCGCATGAGCTCAGGCTCCCCTGGGCTGCACCCCTGCCCACGCCTCGGAGTGAGCCTCTCTGCCGCACCCTGGGGCGAGCCTGAGGTGGTCCGGGGGGTGGCCACATGGCCTTCAGGCTGGGTCCCTGACAGAGGTCCCTCCAGATCATCCAGGATAACTCACAACCTGCCCCTCCTCAGAAGCCCAAGGCTGAGTTTGTCCCAGGCGTGTCTAGTTAGGATAAAACGTGCACTGCTGTTTTGTGTGTGTGTGTTTGTAGCTCACGTCAACAGCGTTGGGCCTGAAGACCTCATTCTGCTTCTATTTCTGCTCAGCTCCTCTTGATAGTAAATGATCATTTTGTAAAGTTTCACATATCGTGTACAGTCATGTCTATTTTCTGTTCCAGGAGTGTGGGATTTCACATTAACTAACAGCATGGTTCAGATCTGAAGGAGCAAATTGAAATCTCAGGCTTAATTGGTTGATTGATCTATTTCTCACAGTGGTTATGTCCTTCCTGTTATTATGTATTTTGCTATTTTTAGATTCATGGGTTCACACTGGTTGTTTTTGTTCTATTGTTGCTTTGCCAGTATTACTATTTGGCCAGAAGGTAGGATTGATAACTCCAGCTTTCTTGTGGTTCATGTTTGCTTTTTATATGTTTTCCATTCTTTTCCTTCCAACCCGTGGTGTCCTATTGTTCCTATTGTTCTTTGCAGACAATATAGTATTGAATCCTTTCTTTTAAATACAGTTTGAGACTATCTTTTTTTTTTTTGCGTTACGCGGGCCTCTCATGTTGCGGAGCACAGGCTCCGGACGCGCAGGCTCAGCGGCCATGGCTCACGGACCCAGCCGCTCCGTGGCATGTGGGATCCACCCAGACCGGAGCACGAACCCGTGTCCCCTGCATCGGCAGGCGGACTCTCAACCACTGCGCCACCAGGGAAGCCCTGCCCCCATTTTTTATTTTTATTTTTTGTCCGTGCCATGCGGCTTGCAGGATCCTACTTCCCCGACCAGGGATCGAGCCCGGGCCCTCGGCAGTGAAAGCACCAAGTCCTGACCACTGGAGCACTTCCCTGCCCCCATTTTACACTGAGGAAATCGAGGCCCAAGAGGCTCAGACCCAGACACAGACATGTGAGAACCAGGACTCAGGCCACACTCGGGTTCTCTGTCACAATGGAAATAAATGCCAGTGTGCTTACATGTATGTAACATGCCCAGCATGCAGTGGTGCTCAACGTGGGGCAGGGGGCACATGGAGGAGGGACCCAGCCCTGCCCTTCGTGTCATCACAGTCCTGGCAAAGGACAGAGAAGCAGATGATTCAGGGGTGATCATGCGAGGGGAGGACGGTAGGGAGCGCAACCCCGAGCACAGATCACAAGGACGGGAGGACCGAGGGGGCACAGCCTCTTGTCGCTGGGGTGGAGTCGGGTGGAGAGATGCCTCCGATGACAAGGGCCTCTGGAGGCGGGCCGATGGCGCTGTCTGCTTCCGTCTCAGGTGGTGGGAAGAGGGCAGAGCTACGGTGACACCCGAGGGTCGGGGTGACAGCTGAGGGTCGGGGCAGTGGGAAGTGTGGCCAGTGTGACTGGGAAACCACAGAGCCTAGCCCTTGAAGACAGCGTGGATCCCACTCCTCTAATTTACAGATGGGGAAACTGAGGCCCAGAGAGGCAGGACTTGCCCAAGGCCACAAGAGTGGAGATCAGAAGTCAGCAGGCAACAGGTGAACACCTGCTGTATACTTGGCTCTGTAGGTGGCCTGCCTTTCCTCAGGGCCCTGGGAGGTGGAGGGTACAGGGGCGCTGTGTTCCTTGCCTTTGCCCCTGGTACCCGTTTGGGTCCCAGCTGCAGGTCCCGGTACCCTCCACAAGAACAGCTGAGATCACATCCTGAGCTGCCCAACCGCCCAGGGTGTCCCAGTGACTCCCTGCCCTGGTGACACACACCTCACAGCGACAGAACCAGTGTCAACACCCCATTTGTTCTTCCATTATGTGATCTGTGTAGACATAAAAGTACAGTCATGTGTTTAAACAACTACATACACCCATCTGTGCTTTATAAATGTGGGATCATACACACACTCTGCACCAGCTTGTATCGTTACGGCATCTTGCAAAGGTCCTAGCGTGGTGTTTCAGATTCTTCATGGTGCCCTTTTTTTGTGTGTTATTTTTCGGTTCACGGGCCTCTCACTGCCGTGGCCTCTCCCGTGGTGGAGCACAGGCTCCGGACGCGCAGGCTCAGCGGCCATGGCTCACGGGCCCAGCCGCTCCGCGGCATGTGGGATCCTCCCGGACCGGGGCACGAACCCGCGTCCCCTGCATCGGCAGGCGGACTCTCAACCGCTGCGCCACCAGGGAAGCCCGCACGGTGCCCGTTCAATGTCTGCCGCATGTGCAAACCGTAACCGATACAGCAGTTCTCTTATTTGGACATTTAGGTAATTTCTCAGTTGTTGATTTTTGTATTGAAAGCAACACTGCCATGGACACCACTGCAATCTTGTTTCTACGCCCAAAGATCATTTCCCAAAGATACAATTCCAGCTAAAACGAACATCATTCGCTAATGGCACTTTAATCTTTGCAAACCCCGTGGATGAAGGGTTATCTCATCTCAGTTGGTGGGCAGCATGGTCTGCGGCTTCTTGGCCCTGAGTCCGGGAGGACACAGCCACGGTTCACATCCACTCTGGGCACGCCTGTTTCCCCAAGGTCGGTTCCCCAAGGTCCCATCGCACCCCAACATGAGCGCACACCGGGAGTGGCCCTCTGTAAAGACCCCCAGACCACTGCTGCTAGCTCCCCTTCCTCCATCCCCACGTCACCCCATGGTGGAGGCTAGTGAGGCCAGGAGGACTCTGGTTGATTTGCCCCTTCTCCAGCCTGAACAGGGGCTGGAGTGAGTGTGTGTCCCCTTGCCCCTCCCTCCTTCCTGAAAGTCTCACACATAGTCCCTTAGGCTGTCAAAGTCCTTGGAGACTCTAGGGAGGGTGTCAGGCAAGCCTCCCCTCCTTGACTCTAAGCTGGCTGAGAAATAGACACTGGAGTTGGAAAGGGGAGAAGACAAGCCCTTTATTTCTGGCAAGGCTGGGCTGGGGTCAGTGCTCAGTCCCCAGCCTCCGCAGCCCACCCTCCCAGCTGCCCGCTGCCCCAGGCCCAAGTCCCTCCTTCAGAGCAGCCTCTTCTGCCATGGAAGGGTCAGGGCAGCAGGACGACAGAAAAGCTTCCTTCCCGGTGGCTCCAAGGTGCCAGGAGCAGCCTCAAGGGTGGGAGGCAGGCAAGGAGGGCTGCCTGGAGGAGGCAGCAGGAGGCTGACTGCTGTGGGGAGCTGCCTGTGTGTCCACGCTGGGTTGGATGATCTGCCCAGAGCTCTGCTAGACAGAGGGAGGCCTGGGGTCCTGCCAGGCTCACTGGTAGTGGTTGGGGATGGACGTGGTGTTACAGCGTCTGTGGGACATGTCCTCGTAGACCACGCACACCGAGTTCTTTTCCTTCGCACAGCAAAGTTTCTGGATCTGAAAGAAAGCCTGTCATCTACCACTGGGGGCAGCTCGCTCAGGGGCACCCTCTATCTTCAAGGCACCTCCCTTCAGGAAGCTTTTAGATTTGGGGGACTGCATGAACCCTTTTTAGGAGGGTCCTCGGCCAGACCCTCAGTTCTCCAGAGCTTCCCAGGCCTGGGCAAGGGTGGGCGAGGCAGGGCCATTGGGCAGCAGCAGGGAGGTGGAGGTGGAAGTGACCTTGCTCCCTGGCCCTGGAGAGGGAGGGGTCTGGCTGTTGCAGGGGACATGGAATTGGAGGTGCTAGGTGAAGGTGGGGGCAAAAGCTGATGGACCAGGGACAAGTTGACCACTTCCTGACCCCTGTCTCTGTTGCCCCCTCCCCTCCTGCCTCCAGCCCATGATCGCACATGGATTTCACACACCCACAGGCCTGACACTCGCATATGCACACCCATGCACACGTGCGCACACGCGTGCACACTCTCACAGTCACGCGCGGCATCCCCATGCTCTCCGAAAGGGTCTCTCTGGACCCTCCTCTCGCTCCCCCGTAAACGTCTGACCAGGACGTGTCTTCCTGGCCCCGCACCCGTCCTTGCTGGGGGCTCCAGTTCCTGGGTTTCCTCCCACCTTGGACCTTGCCGTCCAAACCCTCTGAGCTCCAGGAGACCCTGACGGAGGGAGTGGGTGGGTGCTGAGGTTTCCCATGTGGCCAACTCCCTGGGGCTTAACCACTCTCCTTCCCTCCCTTCTCTCTGAGAGAAGCAGGCTTATAGGGACGCAGATGACATCTGAGGGTCCACACTGACCTGTGTCCTTCTCAGCACACACACGGCTCCCAGCCCCAGTCCGACGAGGAAGAAGCCCATAGCCAGGGCCGTGGGGAGGGCAAAGTGTATCAGCTGAGTCTCCTGGCACGTGTTCACTGTTTGGGGTAGTTTTTCTGGGAAGAAGGAACAGAGACAGGCATTTGGCAGGTGAGGGAGTCCACAAGAGCCTCTGGGGTTCAGGGCAAGGGCGGGGCTCTGGAGTGTGTGTGCATGTGGGAATCCAGGAGGCTTCCTGGAGGAGGTGGGCTCATGGTAACTCAAGCAAGGGTAGAGGGAAGATCCTCAGACAGGGGGCAGACGGAGCCTGGGCTGGCCAGCAGGCAGGTGGAGTGGTCCCTGGGGTGGCACACTCCTTACCTGTCACCACGACCAACGTCCCGGGGCCCCAGACCTCGTCATTCATGATGGCCTGGCAGGCATAGTCACCGGTGTCGGCCAGCTGCAGGTGGTGCATGCTGATGGTCAGGTTGTACTGCAGCCCTGAGAAGGTGACGCGGCCCTGGAACCGCTGGTCCACGGTGGGCTCCTTCCCGTTTTCATAGTAAATCACGTTGCTGCAGTTCGGCCACCTTTGCTTCAGGTAGAGGCCAAGCAGGGGCCCCCGGCTGGAGCAGGTGATGTTGACAGAGTCCCCCTCTAAAGCGATCGTGTAGGTGGGGGACTGCCACACCTCTGCAAGGAGGACCTGCCACTGTCACCACCAGCCTGGCCAGAGGGGCAGGGACCCACCTCTCTGCCGGGGATGGTGGCAGGGCAGAGGTGTCCAGGGTCAGCCCGCTGGCTTTTTTCTGTTTTTATTTTATTTTGTTTTTTAATTTAAAGAAGGCTTTAATTTTTTTTTTTTTTTTTTTTTTTGGCCACACCGCATGGCATACAGAGTCTTAGTTCCTTGACCAGGGATTGAACCCCTGCCCCCTGCAGTGGAAGCGTGGATTCTTAATCACTGGACCACCAAGGAAGTCCTGGACAGCCGGCTGTTATCAAGGACGAGGCAACTTTCGGAAGCCTTGAAGCAGCTCATGGCGCCAGCACCCTGGGCTATACTCAAGTTCCAAAGGGGCCCCAGGGGGCTGGGCAGCCTGTGACCTCTCCCCACCCTGAGGGTCGGGGGAAGTCAGAGCTGGGGCCTCTTCCTTCCAAAGCGGCAGGCCGTCCGCTGAGACCTCCAACCACTCTCCCAGGCTCTACATCTTCTCCCTCTCTTAAACGACAGTTCCCGAGAGAGCTGGGGGCACTGTCCTGTCTCCCTGTCTCTTTCCAATGCCTACTGCCTCAGTTTCTCCACCATTTCCAGGCACCTGAAGCCAGTGGCTCCATGGGGTGGGCATATCCTGGCTTGTCTGTGGGACACCCAGAAAGTTCCCTCATCTGCCCAGCAAGGCCCAGCAGGACCCACTTCTAGGTGCAAACATAATCCAAATACCAGCTCTCCACAAACTAAATTCTGCAGCTGTTTTTGGGAGAGAGAACACAAGAATTTCACCTGCCGGGTCCCCCATCCCACCTTGCGGAACTAATCTCTCCTTCTTACTGCAGAACTTCGCACAAAAGGTAAACCGAAGAACAGTGTTCTCTGAGGACAAAGGCAGCCTTGCTGGTTGTAGGAGAGAAAGTCCCCAGACATTCAGGTAAAGAGAAAGAAGAGATTCAACCATAGTGATTCTGCACCCAGATATCAGCATCTTGGTGCCCATTGTTTTTTGTCTAAGTGTCCAAAGCTGGACCTTACCCTCTGGAGGGGCTACCAAGGCTTCAAGGGAAGGTCACACTCAGCATCCCTGGGAAGGGGGAGCACTCCCTTCCCAGAAGGAGAGTCCGGGGCGGGGAGGGGAGGGCTGCAAGGGTGGCTGGGTGGGAGCGCTGAGCCCGCTGATGGGTGCAGTGGGGGACGGGGGGACGGATGGTTGGGAAGTGCTTACCTTGGGCAGCCAGGTTGCAGGGGAGCACGAGGAGCATGGGGAGCAGCTGGAGCCCCAGGAGCCCAGCCATGCTCACTGCAGTGGGGGAAGAACAGGACCCCCTTACAGGGCTGTCGAGACTTCCTGTCTGCAGCACCCAACTGTGTGCCACCACCTCACAGACTGCCACTTCCAGGGGCAGTCAGGGCAGGATGGAGCAGGAGGTAGGCAGGGGGACAGCACACAGTGACTGTAGGTTGGGCACTCCAGGAGGGCTTCCTGGAGGCGGTGCCTTGAGTGAGGGGAGGCGCTGTGGGCGAGGCTGGGAGGGACGGCCCTCATCCCCCTCCCCCCCGCCTCTAAACTGCTGAGTGCCCCCAGGTAGACCCATGGTCCTGGTCCTCTGCCCCTGCTTCACAACAGGGAGAGGAGAAAGGAGGGTGAGGAAGGGTCAGGCCCAGGAGAAAGATAAGGGGGTCCCCACGTGGGGACCTGATTTATGCCCAGAAACTTGGAGTATTATGTCAGTCATACCCGCAGTGTGGAGGCTTGGTGTGGCTGTAGGGACCGGGCCAGGGCATGTGCCCAAGGCTACGGCTGCCCTGGTGGCTTGCAATTCTGCTTCCTGTGGGTGCAGGGGCTGGAGGCATCTCAGCTGGACTAGCATCCTATGTTGGTGCACCAGGCCCTGGTGATCAGCCCCCAGGGCAGAGGGAGACCCATGCCTGGCCCCTGACCCCGAGGACACGGAGGCAGACTCTAGGCAACCAGGAGGTCATTTTTCTGTGGGCCACGGGCCAGATGGCCAAGCCTCAAGTGTTGTGCCCAAAGCCACATGTGCATGTACACAGGTGTGTGCGCATGGCTCACGTGTGGTCTGACAGCCTTAAGCTGTTTCCTTCCTGGAAGCCCCCTCCACTGGCCAGATGCTCCTGTCTGTTGATGGCTCAGGGTCCTGAGTGGAGTTTGGGGGTGGGGGCAGACCCACAGACTCTCCTTGCACGAGGGGTATCTATTTCGGGGGCAGAATCTTGCCAAAGGCCCCTAGGAACCTAGCAGGTTGTTTGCAGGAGGTCATGAAAGCATAGGGCTTGGCAAAACAAGACCCTTCCTAATCTCATTCTGCCTTTGTTTATCACCAACACTCACTGGGCACCCGTACGTGCCAGTGCCTGCCAAGAGCAGAGGGCAAAACGGACAAGAGGCCTGTGGCCTGGAGCTGACCTCCAGGGATGGACAAGCAGACCTGCAGCAGGACACACAACCTGTGTCGGGAGAGGGGGGCCAAACCTCAAGGGGCCATAGGAATAAAGGACTGAGGAGATGAGGGAGGGTCATGTGGTGCCTGGGAACAGCATTCCAAGCAGAAGGATCAGTAGGTGCATGGTCCCTGAGGCCAGAAAGTGCCTGGTGTGTCTGAGGGTCTGCAAGAGGGCCAGTGTGGCTACAGAGGGGGAGGGGGAATCAGGAGGAAGGGCTTCCAGGGCATTGCAAGGACTCAGAACTAAACCTCCTTTAGAGAAATCCTTGAAAATACAGACAAGCAACAAGTAGAAAATGAAAATTAGTCAAAGACCCAGATGCAGTATTTCCTTCTAGGTTTCCTGCCTTGGGTGTGCAGGGGCTGAATGACTTACGCGAGCCCTTCCCACCATAATACCAATGTTAAAATAACCTTTGAATTACTTCAAATGCATCAACACTTTTTGTCTGTTTCAGGCAAAACGGAACAGATTTCCATGGCCCCCAAAGCATGGAGGTCCCAGGTGCCGTGCACACTGTGTCCCATGGGCTTGGCCCTGTGGTGGCACAAACCCAGTATTTCTCGTGTGAACCTTACTTTAACCTGAGAGATGCAAATGCAGCCCATTCTAGACCTGGACTCTGGGTGCCAGCAAAGCTGCTCTGGGGTCATCATCCTCCTGTGAGGCCACGGTCGTCGGGCACCGCGCAGGGTCTCCAGCTTTGGATTCTTCATGGTGAGTGAGGACTCCCAGATGTCTGGTCATTTGGATGGCTTGGGACTTTTTAGTTTTTAAGACTCAAAGCAGCTTGTTTCAGATTTTTATTTTCTCCACTTAAAAATGTGTTTCTCAGCTCATTTGATGGTTTGCTATTTGGTTTAGTTTATTCATCTTGAGGGTTAGCAATACGGATGTTTCGCAAAGAACTGAATGCAGTACTTCTAGAAAAACCTTCATTTATCACCTTATATGTACCTTTTAAGAATACACTAAACGCACCACCAAACCAGCTCTACAACAAATACTAAAGGAACTTCTCTAGGCAGAAAAGAAAAAGCCACAACTAGAAATAAGAAAATTATGAAACGGGAAAGGTCACCAGTGAAGGCAAACACACAGTAAAGGTAGCAAACCACCCACACACAAACGTGATATCAAGACCAGTCATCACGAGAGGAGAGAACAAATGCAGGATGTTTGAAATGCATTTGAAATTAAGAGATCAGCAACTTAAAACAATCATGCATATGTATAGACTGCTATATCAAAACCTCATGGTAACCACAAGCCAAAAATCTATAATAGATAGACACACAAAAAAGAAAAAGGAGTTCCAACACAACACTAAAGACAGTCATCAAATCATGAGGAGAGAACGAAAGAGGAAAGGAAGAAAAAAGACCTACCCCCCGCCGCCAAAAAAAGAACACACTCAGTTACACAGTTTTGATCATGAAGACATCTGGCATAAATGGGTTTGGGACCTAGAAGAGCCAGCAGGTGGGGCAGATGTGGGGGAGGGGAGCCCCAGGGCTAGGGGAGAGCAGGGGGTTGGACACAGGTCCCCAGCAGCCACCTGTCCTGCTTCCCTTCCAGAGGGGCTGCTCTACCCCCTGGTGGTGGAGGAGGGGCCCACGCGCCATCTCAGGCCCCTGATCCCCGCATCCTGGCGCCACAACTGCTGGCAGGAGGGTCCCCAAAACTTGTCCTTGTTCATAGTCCAAAGACAGGAGGGTGTCCACGATCAACACAGGACCCCAGACTGGGGTGTCTCCGAGGTGACAGCAGCATGGCCCTCCTGCCCCAGGGAGGAGCCCAGGCCAAGAGGCCTGGATGGAACAGAGGAGGGGGAGGGTCCTGCTGGGTCAAGTGCTTTGGAACTTGAGACTTTTGCACTTTGGGCCACAGGAGCTGCTGAAGAGCCCCCCCTGGCTTGCGTGTCAGCGAGAGGCCAGGATGCTGCCAGGCTTCCTGGTCCTTGGCCTGCCCCTCGCCTCACTTGCTCTTTGTGTAGTGCAGTGCGTGGTGCACAGAACTCCCCACTGTGGCTCAGAGCCTCCTTATCTGCGGAGAGAGGGAGGGAGGGATGAGAGCCATCGGCAGACACCTGTGCTTACCGGCATACCTGAGGACACACCAACTGCCCACACATCGTAGGTCTCCTGGAAGGAGCAGGAAGTCCAGCTCCCCCCATGCCATCCTCCAGGGTGTCCTGGGGACAGTGGGGACCTGGTGGTCTGGCTGGGAGTGGGGCATCTGTGTTCTGGGCCTGGAACTGCTACAGTGGGCTGGGGTCCTCTGGGGGAGGGGTACCAGCTCTCTGGGACCCTGCACGCTCCCCACTCTCCCACTAGCCCCAGTGGGTGCAAGGCTATGGGGCCGAGTGTCCATGCTGAGTCTCAGAAGACCCCGTCCAAGACCCCCTGCCCGGCCCACAGACCAGGCACAGAGGCCCATACCTGCCAGAGCTTGGAGAACTTCGGGGAGCCAGACTTTCTGCACCAGGCCAGCACGCAGACCAGCAGGACGCAGGGGGCGACCGGGGCGAGGATGAGGAGGACCACCTGGGCCTGGCTCCTGTCTTCGGGGTCAGGCCTGAGACTGGGGAGCAGCATCTCCGGGCCTGTGGGGAGTGGGCGGGACCTCCACCTTTCGTTCACTGGTGCAGGCTAGGCTGGGGGTGCCTGCCTTGGGGGAACCCTCGAGGGGGACGTCACCTCCAGCCAGGAAGCCCATAGGTGGGAGAGTGGCAGGGAGATGGGGTGCATGGGATGGGCAGGGTGCCAGGCACAGAGGGTGGGGGTATCTGATGGGGGAGACCCCAGGGGGCTTCCTTGAGGCTCCCCTCCCGTACCCCAGGATGAAGATAGAAACACCTACCCCAGGAAGGTGTGAAGAGTGTGTCTTGGGGCTCTGCCAAAGAGAAATCCCAGGTAGGTTGGTGGGGACCTGCCCAGGGCCAGCCCTTAAGCAGTCCCTCCACCCCAGGTATCAGATGAGCTCTGGATACAGGAGTCCACGAGGGCCTCACTGGCTTCCCCTCCCAGGGCCCGGCTAGGCTGGGGGTGCCGTTCTTAGCCCCTCCCACTGTACCTGGTTGGGGGCAAAGCTGAACCCCTGCTCCCTGTCCCCAGAGCTCGGGGTGACCATGACTGCATTACAACCAGGTATGGGGGGATGAGAGTGAGGGGTGGTGACTTGGGGAGTTTTGCAGCAAAGGAAGTCGGGGGTAGGAGGTTTTTAGGGAGGGAAGGGACCAGCTCCCTGCGCAGACAGGGGATGGTGCCCAGGGCATGCGTGCACGGGCTGCCCTGGGGAGAAGCTCGGAGGGGTCACAGATGTGGGGTGGGTGGAGCAGATGGAAGCCCTCTTTATGCCCCATCCCTGTGGCTCTGGGCACCTCAGGTGGGCAGGAATTGCTCCTCCCTGGTTGCTGCCCCTCCCAAACAGGCAAGGACCTGGGGGTCAAGGTGCTCTTCCCCTCACCTGAGACGTTCAGGGTGGTGGTTTTGAGGTTCCTCTGGAGCCCGACAAGACTCCACTTGTACTGCCCTGCCTGGGTGTCCTGGGCTTTTTCAATCACCAGGTGCGCCTCGCCCCCTTGAACCCAGAGCTGCCATCCATCCTGACGGAAGTTTCCTGGGGCCTTCACACTGAAGATGAGCTGCCAGCTCTCCCCGTGGTAGGTTCGCAGGGAGACGTTGATGTGGGAGAAGAGGTTGGTGATGCTGCAGGCCATCACGGCTGGCTTGCCCCTGGACACAGACACCACGTCCTTGGTGCAGCTGGGGCTGTCCCAGTCTGTGTGGGGATACAGTCCAACACGTGGGTCACGGCTGGGCCTCAGGACTTCCACTGATTGCCCTCCCTGGGGTCACTGACACTACCTGGGGCCTGGGCCCTCCTGGCCTGACCTAGGTCTCTCCTTCCACCCCTGTCTCACCCCCGGGGGGGCCCCCCTAGCAGAGTGGGACCACGAAGTTTACCTCTACTCTGAGCAGTCCCAGAGGTGGCCAAGAGCAGGAGGGCCCAGAGCATCCTGGGAGTGGAAAGGGGAGATGCCGAGGTCAACGTGGCCGGCAGGACGGGGAGCAGGCCTCAGGGGTCCCTCGTCTTCCTTAGTGGTTTTTTGGACACTCCCTGGAGGAAGGAAAGCCGATGAGTCAGAGGCCCCCTGGCTTCCTTCAGAAGCCGGTGGGAGCGGCCACAGCCTGGCCAGGGCGGGTGGGGGTCCCCAAGCTCCTCCCTGACCACTGTGCCTCGACCCTTCTCTGTACCTTTATGATGTGTGCAGTGGGGCCACTGTCAGACAGATGAGAAACATGGATGAGACAGGAAACAAGTCCCTGGGAGACAACCCCATTTACATCGCAGGTGTTACCCTTCAATTTTATATAAAACATACAAAACTGCCTGAGCCGTGTGTCCTGTAGGGACGGGTCGTGACACATAGAATCTCGTGTAGCCGCTTGAACCTGACACCAACCTAAGACCACCTTGGAAGCCCCCAGCCCCTCTCCCGCTCTTGCATTCCACAGCTGGGCATTTGGGGACATTGGCCCGCTTGCCAGATTTATTAACAAAGGAGTCTTCCTGTGGAACTCGTGAGTTCTGATCTGGAAAACTGAACTTTCACTGCCTCTGAAACAAGTGTCCATCTCAGGCTTCAGCCTCCAGTAAAAGTGACATTTATCCTGATTGGTTTAAGCTATTTAAACTATTGACCCTTTGATTAAAATAATAATAATAATAGACTTTTTGGTTTTGTCTTTGAGCAGTTTTAGGCTTACACAAAAATTGGGCAGGAAGTGCAGACAATTCCCACATCCTCCATTACTGGCATCTCCAGTCAGTGGGGCATTCGTTACACCTGATGAGCCTATAGTGGTTTGTTCTCACTGACTGAAGTCTACGCTTTACATCAGGGTTCACTCTCGGTGTTGGACATTTAATGGGTTTGAACAAATGTATAATTACATGCATCCACCTTTAGGTACCATACAGAGTAGTTTCACTGCCCTAAACATCCTCTGTGCTCCATCTATCCGTCCCTCCTTCCCCCCAACTCTTGGCAACCACTGATCTTTTTACTGTGTCCATAGTTTTCCCTTTCCCAGAATGTCATAGAGTTGGGACCCTTCCATTTTGAATTCAGCCTTTCTGATTTTTTTCCACTTTTGGGGGAATTGGGCAGAAGGGCCAGGAGCAAAGGGAACTGTGAACGCAACCGCTTCCAGGAGCTTGGGGCCGTCGGTGAACAGGCTCGGTCCTGACCTCAGGAGGCTCTGGGCCGAGCAAGGAGAATGACATTGGGAGGGACAATCTCAGTCCCCCCAACACACACTGTGGCCACATCGCACCCCCATTCCAAGCACTGCATGTGTGGAAACTCGTCAAATCCATGGGACTTTGACCAGGTGGGGCCTGTGGTCCTCCCTGTTGTCCCATCTCCCCATTCCGCCCCAACCCTCACTGGGTTCCTGCCTCAGAGCAGAGCTGACAGCTGACTGCCTGTAGTCTTGCCTCCTCTACCTGCCTCGCCCCTGGGACTCCTGTTGGACCAGCAGGTCCTGGCCAGTGTACTGGTGGCCCTGGGAGTTCCTGGTGGGAGTGGGACAGGGTGCCAGCCCTGCTGATCTGGGGGCCTCGGAGCAGCAGGAGAAGGAGGCCCACTCTACCCTGGAAGGAAAGTGGCAATATCCAGCTTTTGAAATAAATATCTAATTTGAGTCAGGAAGGGTTTCAAGAACGTAAAATGCAAACCAACCCATGCTCTCCTGTCCTCCTCCTGAATGGCTGGGTCTGCAGGGGCTCTGGGTTGGCGGCCACACTCTTGGGGAGGGCGGGGGTGGACTCTAGCATGGTTGCGCCCGTGGGCCCAGGGCTGGTCCCAGCCGGCTCACCCTCCAGGGGGATGGACCAGGCAGAGCAAACAGACAGATGGCCAGGCTGATGGATGGGTGGTGCTTTCTTTCTCACTCAATCCACATGGGATTCTGGAGTCCCGGGGTGGAGTGTGTACAGGGTAAGGTGTACCGGTGACAACGCATCCCCCTGCCCTTAGGTGTCTTGGTGCTCTGGTCTCTCGTAGATGGTGCTGACCCTGGGTGCATCCTGGATGAGACCCCATGGCAAACCCAGAATGGACTCTACGTGGTATGTGCCTATTCTCCTAAGAACAGGGACCCTGAATCTCCCTGAGGTTTGATTAATCGCTGTGCTGCATGTGCCCAGGCATCTGATGACAGTGCTAGCAGCACTGCTCCTAAACTTCATAAATCAGAGGCAGTTGCTCTACCCTGGATGCCAGTTTTCCATCTATGCCTGGATGCCCGTTTAATCGAAGAGCACACGTGGCCCAGAGCTGCGTTACTGTGATTCCTGGTGTGTGTCTTCCCACCACTGGTCCAGTTCATTCATTCATTCACTCACAATAATCAGCACCCATGAGCCCACCTCCCACATCAGGCTCTGGCTGACCTTGCCCCTAACCTGCACCCGCCAGGCGGCCCCGCCGGCCCAGCCGCTGCCTCCCCCTCCCAACCCTCCACATCACTCTCTTGCTTTTTTATGCATTGTTTTTCGCCTTTGCATTCCTAAAAAATAGAGAAGCTTTCTTTTAGCTGTCTTTAATAGTATGATAGGCTGCTGGCCAGTTTCGGGTGGGGAGCCTCCTTTTGCCATCCTTCCAGGCTTAGCTGGTGGACCCGGTTGCCAGGAGGCAGTGGCAGGTCCTGAGGCAGCGGAGGTGTAGGCCACCCTGGAAGCTGAGTCGCCAGGTCCCACCAGGTGTGGTCCCTCCCAGCGGTTCTGAGCTTCGTGGGGTCGGGGTCGGGTTCCAGAGTGGTCAGCGGGCCGGAGTCTGAACTCGTGTGACCCGTGCTGCTGTATCCCAGCTTCCTTTGTTTGACTTTCTAAACTTGTTTCTGTTCCTAATTCACCATCAGAAGGACAGCCTTCTTTTCTCATATATGTAGCTGGGGAAGAAAGCAGCACTGAAAGATGTCAGCTGAGAGACACGTATTCTTGTGCACACGTGTGCAAACACACGCGAGTAATTCTACATATGTGGAATCATATTAGACGAGCTTCATCAGAGATGCCCACTGCCCGTCCTCTCTCCTTTCTCCCTTCATACTGTATGTAGTGGGGTGAATGGTGACTCCCAAAACACATGTCCATCCAGAACCTGTGAAGGTGGCCTCACTTGGAAATAGGGCCTTTGCAGCTATAATTAAAGATGAGGTCCGGGACTACAGGGGGCAGACCGGCTCATCCTGTTTTTGGCCCTTTGGGTTTCTGCATTGCCACTGCCTTTGCAAACCCTTTGCCCATTTTCCTGGGATTGTCTGTCTTCTCCTTACAGGTTTATAAGACTTTCAGCCCTTATAGAAACAAACCACCATCCACGGCAAGTGCCTCCCCGTCATCATTTCTCCCCTGATTGTTTCTGGAATAAAGACTCCACATGTTTATGTCGTCCTGTCTGTCTTTTCCTTGAAAGTTTCAAGATTTTGTTTTAAAGTGGTTTTTGTTTGTTTAAAGTATCTTTTTAAAAAGGCCTCCCAGGACTTCCCTGGTGGCACAGTGGTTAAGAATCC
This sequence comes from Aethalodelphis obliquidens, assembly GCF_003676395.1. NCBI lineage: Eukaryota > Metazoa > Chordata > Mammalia > Artiodactyla > Delphinidae > Aethalodelphis > Aethalodelphis obliquidens. The sequence goes on from NW_020837988.1 coordinate 12,394,582, forward strand.
ACCTACCGGGCTTCCCTGGTGGCGCAGTGGTTGGGAGTCCACCTGCCGATGTAGGGGACGCGGGTTCGTGCCCCGGTCCGGGAGGATCCCACATGACGCGGAGCGGCTGGGCCCGTGGGCTGTGACCGCTGAGCCTGCGCGTCCGGAGCCTGTGCTCCACAGCGGAAGGGGCCGCAGCGGTGAGAGGCCTGCGTACCACAAAAAAAAAAAAAAAAGAATCCAACTGCCAATGCAGGGGACAGGTTTGAGCCCCGGTCCAGGAAGATCCCACATGCTGCGGAGCAACTAAGCCCGTGCGCCACAACTACTGAGCCCGTGCTCTAGAGCCTGTGCTCCACAACGAGAGAAGCCACCATGATGAGAAGCCCGCGCACCGCAATGAAGAGTAGCCCCCGCTCGCCGCAACTAGTGAAAGCCCGCGTGCGCAGCAATGAAGACCCAACGCAGCCAAAAATAAAATAAATAAATTTAAAAGAAAATAAAAATAAAATGGCGTCCCAGACCGTTGAGAATCCATCATGACCAAATTTTGTCTATTTTTATGTTCAAATCTTAAATCCACCTCAAGGTCTTTTTGCAAGTGGCATGTAACAAGGTCTAATTTTGCTTCCTTCCAGGAGGGCAAGTGGTGCCCAAGGCACTGAAGAGTGAAGCACCCTGTCCCCTCTGGCCGAGGGACCCCCACCAAGCGGGGCCACTCAGAGTCTACCAAGCCATGCGGTCCAAGCCGCTGTTGTCCATCGTGTGTTTTCACCCCTGGGATGGCAGGCTCTCTCTACTGCTGTTTATCTTTCCTCGGACTTTTGTGTTCCATGAGAACATTAACATAATTTTAATCAATTTTTTTTTTTTTTTTAGAACCAAATGGAGAGGGGCCTTTGTCCCGATCCTGCCCAAACCTGCTCAGCATAACACAAAAGAGGCTGAGATTTCACAGTTGGACACAATCCAGTGGCTACCTTTCTGATTTTACTGCCAGTCAGCAATTGCCAGGATGGGTATAAATAGCTCATCACCATTACATGTTGCTGAGAGCCTTATGTGATAGAAGGTTCTAGAAAGAGGTTTTGCAACTTTCTGTGCTGGGGCTTTTCCTGGCACCTCAGATAAGATCTGCTCAGTCCTTTTCTTGAGTATTTTTGCAAAACAAGTTTTCTTAAATTGGAATACACAAAATGGTGCCGAGCAACACATGGGGCCCAAAGGCATCCTTGCTGGTGGTACACAGTGACTCCTGGCCCCCTGGCCAGAGCCCTCAGGGCTACCTGGAGGGAGACCCCTGCACAGGTGTGTCCTACCCCGAGCCTGGCTGAGCAGACAGGAAACTCATCTTGTGTGGTCATCTCTGGCCACTGGCCCTCCCTAGAGGAAGCCTTGGGCAGGACCCCCAGCATTTCCAGTCTCCTCAAGGTCTCCCCCCGACCCCTGCCACTCTGCTGCCTCCACCGACCTCAGAACAGTCTTTGGTCCCCACACTTCCCCGGCCATCCGACGTGGGTCTGGGTGCCCCATAGACAGGGAGGCAGGCCAAGTCTCCCCAGGCAGGAGATGCGGGAGGACACGCTCCCAGGGAGGCTTGCCCGCTGACCCCCAAGGCTGGAGCAGGCAGGTGTCCTCACGGCCACGTGAAGGATTCACCCCCAGGGGACCAAAACATGAACGCCACCTAAGCCCATGCTCTGGGAGCCTGGCCCTTCAGCGGCATGAGTGGTGGAGCCCCCTGCTGGTGGCCTGGCGTATCCACCGAATGCCCAGTGCACAGACTTGACACCCGGAGTCCTCTGAACGGGAATTTATTTCTACCACGTTCCTTCTGTGCAACCTCGAGACTTAGCAGGCGTGTTCTTTCTGGGAGGGAGATACCCAGGGGTCTGTAGTATCCAGAAGGAAACCCTCCCCCTCAAAACCTTTCCTCATCACATGTTTTCCTGACTGTTGTCCGGCGTTTATCTTTCCTATAAATTTAAGAGTCGTGTTTCAAGTTCCAAGTACACTTTCTGGGATGTTGATTGAGAATAAATGAATGGGTGGATTAGTTCACAATCCTGGACCGTGCAGGGCCTCAACAGCCGGGAGAAACCGCCTCCTCGTCAGAGGCTTCCTTGATCCTACTCCCACTCCCTGCGAGGCCCACCCCTCTACGGCAAGCAAGCACACAGGGCACACACACACACACACACACACACACACACACACACAGTGCTGGGGGGAGGGCCCCTCAGGGCCTCCCACTTGCTCTGCATACAGTAGGTGCTCAATCCCTGCAGACCTGCTCAGCCTCCCCTGCAGGGCTGTTCCCATGAAGGGTGCAGTTAGTCCCCCATGGTGGGCCCTGGGCAGGGACCTCAGCTGAGCTGGGAGGGTAAAGGTCAGCCTTTGTTCGCACCTGGATCAGGTGACATGGAGAGGGGGTGACCTCAGCAAAAGTATGTTTACGTAGCAGAGGCTGACCTGCCTGGCTGGACTTTGGGAGGGAGCATGTATGTTACCAAGTAAAAGGAAGCAGCAGGCTGAGGTCCAGAGGCTGGCTGGGAAGACAACCGGGGATCTCCAGCAATGAGGACGTGGCCCTCTGAGAGAGGTGTGCAGGGGTTCCCCGAGCCTGAGTCAGGTCCGCCAGGCCACCCTTTGCCCTCAGTATTGGTATGTCCTACTTCACCTGCCTGCCAGGGAAACACCCTAGTGAGGCCAGCCCACGAGTCTCTGGATCCCACCAGCCTCCCGCCCCAACCTCTGTGGTTTTCACCACACTACATATCCCAGTATCCTAACAATTATTTATTTTTTATACGTCTTCATTGGTGTATAATTGCTTCACAATGCTGTGCTAGTTTCTGTTGTACAACAAAGTGAATCAGCCATAAGCATACATACATCCCCATATCCCCTCCCCCTTGAGCCTCCTTCCCACCTTCCCTATCCCACCCCTCTAGGTGGTCACAAAGCACCGAGCTGATCTCCCTGTGCTATGCGGCTGCTTCCCACTAGCTAACTATTTTACATTTGGTAGTGTATATATGTCGATGCCACTCTCACTTCACCCCAGCTTCCCCTTTCCCCACCCCCCGTGTCCTCAAGTCCATTCTCTATGTCTGTGTCTTTGTTCCTGCTCTGCCACTAGGTTCATCAGTACCATTTTTTTTACACTGACTCATTTTTTAAACAGTATCTATTTTAGCCTCACCTTAAGAAACACCCATCTGTAGTCATTAGATGTGCTATTTATAGGTATGTTGTCACACACAATGAAATGACCAGACTATTAGACCAGGAAGTGTCACAGACTTCCTACCACCACCTGGTGTCCTCCTGAGGGGGTATGACCTGTGTAAAGGTGACTCCTGGCCATGCTCTGTCATGTTGTCTGAGGGAAGCCAGAGGCTGCTGAAGGTGTGGGCTCCCAGACAGGCCCTGGCTGGGACTCCAGGCTCATTTTCCCACTGCCCAAAGCCTCCAGTCTCCTCTGAGCCTTCCTCAGGCCATGGGGGGGCTCTGCCCTCACACACAGGAAACCTCTCAGTCAAACCTCATGTGCTCCCTGAGGTTCTCCTCACCGGGAAAGCCCCTGGATGGTTCCAGAATCCAGATAAGAAAACACCTGGGTCGCACCCATCTCTGCCCCCAAAGCACAGCCACCTTGGGCCTGGCTCCTCACCATCAGAGGATACAGCCTAAGAGCTGGGCAGACCTCCACCTCGGGGCAGACCCCCAAAACTGTGGACAAGTCTTAACTCAACTGAACAAGATCTATATAATGGAGACACAAACTTCCACCTTATAGAGCACAGAAGGGCTGTCTGCAAAGAGCTATACTGGAGATGGAGGAGCTGGACTGGGCATGGAGGGAGATCCCCATGTCCTCAGGAACATTCTGCTGCCTTGATCTGTCTGGGGCTCCACTGCTGTCTTATTTTTAAACCTAGGTATATTCTATGCAACATTCGCGACATACTTGTATTTCAAAGCGATTCATTATCTGAAATTCAGATGGGTTTTTAAGTTTGGCAGCTCCACTCCTCTGCTTGAGTCTCCCCTCTTTTCTCCAGTGCTGCAAAGGACAGACAAATGGGAGAGAGGGAGGCCAGGGCACAACAGGGAAAGTGAGGGGTGAGAAGGCAGAGGCTCAGGTGTGGCACAGGAAGACTGCATGCATGGGGCAAGGACTGGAGGGGCCCCAAGACTTCTGGGATTGGGAAAAGCGAGGCAACAATTCAGATTTCTCTCAAATCATGGACACAGGTGCTGGCATCTGCACATATCAAGATGGGGCAACACAGCTGGGATTTGTGCAGTCACTTGGGAGCTGTTCACATTTGGGAGTCAGTGAAACACCTTGGGAAGTACATGTCATTGCCAGCACCTTGTCCTGCCACAGGATCTTGGGGAAACTGAGGCAGCAGGTTTGTGGAATCAAGGGTGTCGGCTGGCCAGGTGCACAGGGGTCCTCGGTCAGCGGGGATCTCCATTCCCACAGCACCTGAGAGCAGCTGGAACAGCCTTCCCGCCTACCGCAGAGGCTCCGGTAACACCCACTTGTATGTACGTGGATGTTTACATGGGAAGGTGAGCGCAATGCTGCCCCGGCCGGCTTTGCACCAACACTGTGGAGGGAGGTGACCAACCACCTCCAGAAGATAGCTGAAAAGGCGCAGAGCCCCAATCCTGGCTCAGACGGAGGAAATGCCCCAGTCCAGGGCGCCACTGCCCATGTCCTGCCCCTGCTGCAGTGGCCTGGAGGGAATCCCCACTGGGCATGAAAGTCCACCAGGCCTAGGGGCCAAGCCTGAAAACCCTTCCCACCTCAGCCTCTGCACATGCCTTCCCTTCTGCCTTTCTGCCTGGCTCCTTCTCACTCTCGTTCACAAGGTATTTCCTGGGGACTTCCCTGGTGCTCCAGTGGGTAAGACTCTGTGCTCCCACTGCAGGGGGCCTGGGTTCTATCTCTGGTTGGGGAACTAGATCCCACATGCATGCCACAACTAAGGATCCTAGATCCCACATGCATGCCGCAACTAAAGACACGGTGTGAGCCCAAAACAAATAATAAACAAATAAATATTTTAAATAAACAAATACATACATTTGTATATCCCATAAGACTTTATAAAATAATAATTAAATAAAACCACAAGGCACTTCCTCTGAGAACCCTCCTCCCCCAGCACCTGCTGGTCGTACCCTCCTGGGACCTCGGCGCCTCCCCACCACCTTCACTATCACTATCACTATGTTCCTGGGGATGAAGGCCTCCCAGGGGCTCTGGCACCACCGGCATGGAAAGTGGTTTTCAAACTGCAGCTCATTAATCAGTCGTGGGTGGTGAATTGCATTTAGTGATTGCTGCTGCAGTTAAACCAGAAAGGAAAGGGAAGCGTGGAAAGGGGCAGTCGAGCATCCCACGCCACCTTAGGGGAAGTCTCTGGGGGGTTTCATTCTGTTTTACGAGTGTTTGTGAGTGAATGAGCTGAGTGCCTGTGAGTGTGAGAGTCCACGAGTGTGCGTGTGCGCCCCTGGGAGTGCACACAAGTGTGAATGTGTGCACGAAAGTGAGCGTGTGTGCGCGAGTGGGAGAGCCGCCGTGCTGGGCCCGGACGTGAATGTGTTTCGCCACAGACGTGGTCGGGGGCAGGAGGGTCTCTGTCCGGATGGGTGGACGCCTGGGAGCCCGAGATGCCACCTCTCTGCCCCTCCAAGAGCCGAGCCTGGGGACGCCCTGCAGAGACGCAGTTCCCCACCTCGACGCGAAGTCCCTGTCCCCTCCCTCGGCGTGCAACCTGCGCCCCCGGTCGCTGGCTCGCGGACCCCGGCCCGGCGCTCTGGGAGCATCTCTGTGGCAAGAGGCGGCAGGCGTGAGTGAAGGTAGGGAGCTCCGCGCCCCGCCGTCTTCATCCCAGCGCGTGCCTGAGTGCACCAAGCTGTCCGACACCGGAGCCCCGCCCCCGCCCCTCTGGGCCTCCCCTCCCGGCCCGCGAGCCCGTCACCTGAGTCCAGGGTCCTGGTGCGCCCGGCTCCTCCACGCTCGCAACTGCAGCTCGTCTGTGCGCCGTGGGCCGGATAAAACTGAGCGATCCCGGGGCGGAGCCAGGCTGGGAGGTGGCGGGAAGGAGGATCCAGGATCCGCTTGAGGTTGGGCACCTAGGTCCTATATTCAGGAAGGAAACCCAAGTAATGGGAAGTCACTCGAGTTTCAGGTACTGCCCTGAGTTCACGGGAAAAGCTGACGATTTTCTTGATAGTGATTTCCTACACTGCATTAGATGATCATTCTAAAGATAACAGCAGGTGGTTGTTTTCCTGGAGAGCCAATCCCTGGAGTTCTCCATCCTCAAGCTTCCTCAGAACAGATGCTTCTTTGGGGAGCTGGGTGGGTTCACTGCCCTTCGTGGATCAGGGGACCTGCCGGTCCCCTCCTGTGTACACCACCCACACACACAGGCTCGCACCCGAGGGGCAGGGTGCTGCCTATTGAGACTCCTCAGAGCCTGATTCCAACTTGTCAGAAATGCAAGTTGGGTCCACTTGGAAGTAGGACTGGGGGTGCAGACAGGGATAAGGAACCACAATAAATAAGCGCAGTGGTAAAGAGTTAAAAGGTTAGACTGCCCTTTATTAGCCCTTAAGCAGAAGGAGCTCCTCCTCCCAGCTCCCTCCGCACTGAGGGTCATACCCAGGGTGGGTGTGGAGACACATCATGGGCAAACGAAGGTGACCTAGGGGGCGTACCTGTGTGAAATCGTTCCCAGAGGGTGGAGGCCGATAGGTGCTGACCTTGGAGAAACATTGGAAGCTAGGGGTTCATTACAGGGGTTTGTACGTTTCTCATGTACAGATGGTTTTGGTGCTTATTATGAAAATCACTAAGCTAAAAGTTTCTCTTTGAGACTCTGAAAGTGGGGAATAAGGGCAATATGTGAGCGTTACATGGGTGGGGAAGGGCGGACGTGTTTGAGTCATTCTTTGTTCACTCTAGGCTCCATTTTTCAAATTGCTGGAGGGAAGTAGGTGTTGTGGACTTGAATCCAGAGTCCTTGGTCCATGTCCAGCTTTGCCAGCTTTCGGGGACTCGTCAGCAAGGCCCAGCTTTACTGCAGACCAGGAGGCAGCTGCTGACCCTTCATCCACTCGTTGTCACTCCCCACTGACCAACCTGCTTAAACTCACCAAGCTTCATCTTCCTTGTGACAGAGGGGCAGGTGTACAGATACAACTGTAGGCAGTCTGTGTCCTGTGAACTTACACCTGGGGCAGTGGAGTCATGAGTCAGTGGCTATGAGAAATAAGGAGGCGTGTGCAGGGCTGTGTCAGGGGATGGGGGCAGGAGAAGGGGTTTGTCTCTATCCAGAGTGGGACATCCCTCATCAGACCTGAGCTTCCAAAAGCCCCCCGGAAGGCAGGGGTGGGGTGGAGGCAGCGAGTCTGGAGGTGCTTGCAGTGGTTCCATGGGGGTGGGGAAGGCTCGGAGGTGTATGCAGAAGGGAGAGCCCACAGATATTGGTGGTTGGGAGGTGGGGTGAGGAAGCCTGGAAGTCCCCAGTGCCAGTTGGGTGGCACGTGGACTGCCCCCTTCCACTAGAACCCAAGGTGACCTGCTGGCAGGGTTGAGTAAGGGGCAAAGACATGTTTCTAGGCCACCAGGGGAGAGGTCCCACAGGCTGTGGACCCATGGGTGGGAAAGTCCTTGTCAGGCAGGCAGTGAGAGGTGCCGGAGTAGGTGATGCCCCACTTTCCTGAAAAGAGAGGAGGATGCAGAGCTGAGTTCTGGGGGACCCTTGAATTTTGTGGGTGGCAGAGGAGGGGCCCAGACTGGACAGGACAGAACATTCCAGCTGTCCCACAGGTGGAGCATCTCGGCCTTCAAGGATGTCAGAGGGCAAAAGGACCACCTCTTCAGCTGGACTTGGGCCTGAAGGTTGACCAACAACCTGACATCTGAGCTAGGCAGAACAGGACAAAGTCTTGGATGTGCCAAAGGAGTAACCGTTGTCTAGTGGGCAGATAAACCTCAAAGCCAGTCATCCTCACGGGAAGGTGGCAGCAAGGTCAGTGTGAAATTCAGCCCCCCCACAGAGGGGCACCGAGATGGGGGTCCCCAGCCCCATCCCGAGGGCCAACGAGGCACTAGAGAAAGGCCTCACAAATAACCTGGCCTGGGGACCAAAGTGCCACATGCCATCCCCTTGCCCATCATGCCCACCTGGGCTGGAAGGAGCGTCTGATCCCTAAAGCCACCTCCCAAGTCAGTCCTTCCTTCCCCTCCCATCCAGCCCTGCCTGGTCTCTCAGCTCAATGGGGGGTGTTGGGCAGGGGCTGTTCGAGTGGGGGGGAGAAGGGTCCTACACACTGAGGGGCCTTGAGCATCAGCTGAGGGCTTAGTCTCGTCCCTACGAAATGAGATCCACCGGAGCTTTGATGAACATGGGTGTCCTGATAAAGCATTTGCACTTTTGAAATGAAACTAGTTTGTTTGTATTGAAAGCAAACCAGTCATATGTCATAAGAAGATAAGCTAAAACAAACTGTGCTGTATCTCGCTGGGACTCCTGTTTACTTCCCAGAGGTAACACTTGTGTACACTTCCTCATATAACTTTCTAGAAGTTTTCTGTGTCTGTACAAACACACATGCTTGTTGTCCAAGGTATGCATCTTTCACGTTTTTAGACAATCCTGGGACCTGTCTTTGGAGGGCACTGGGCTCCCTCGTTGTCTTCCCTTCTCTTCTCTCAGAAGTTTCACACTAGAATCTCAGCCTCCGCTTAGAGGTGGAGTTTCATTTTCCCTCAGTTCTAGGAATTCGTAGAGTTCAGTTCTGATTTCCTATCTGACTAAAAAAAACAACATTCAGCAGCACGTTCTTCATATCCCAGAAATGTTGTGATGTTTATCTTTTTGTTGCCAATTTGTAACTTCGTTTTAACTTCAGTCCTCATTCTCTGGGCTCCCTCACTTTGACACCTTGCCATTTTGTGCCTCAGTTGACACACACACACACACACACACACGCACACACACACTCACGCACGTCAATTGTTATAAATGCCTCGGGGTCCTTGAGACATCCTTGTATCCTCTGTGGTCCCTCCCGTCAAGGTGATCGGTGGGGTAGCACAGGTCTTTTATATACTTGCCGAATTTTATCATCTTGAGCTGATTTGTCAATGATTGGGAGAGGTGGGTTGGAATCGCTCCCGTTTCCCTTAGAGGCACACACTTCTATAGGGACATTAAATTTTGAATACCATGATAAATCTGAAGAAATAGCAAGAATCTTGGATTTCCATTTTCATATCATTTGCACCTAAGCGTGTGAGAGTCATTTTCATCTGTTTCCCTCTTACCATTAGAATTTTATAGAATCAAAGAGTTCAGCTGCTTCCGTTCTCCTTCTGTCCTGACTGGTCTTTGTCTCACATCCAGTCACAGCCCCATCGTCCTTTCTGCCTCCAGCTGCCACCAATTAGAGGTCTGACCTCAAAGGATACCTCCCCCAACAGGCCTTTTGCCTTTTCCAGTCTCCAGGCAGCACAAGCTTCGGGGGCTTCCTGGGGGGATAACATATTGCAGATTGCGCCTCCATACGCAGGGCTTGCCACGTGTCACACTGCAGGGACATGCCCTGTGCGTGGCCACACTCTCCACGACATCGCCCCGGACTTCCACCATCTGAAATTAAGGTGTTTCTCTGCTGAGGACATTGTTGTTAGCTCCTCCTCACTAAAATGGAGCCTGCAGAGCAAGAAATGGCACGTTTTTTTTTACCCCCTGAATTCCGCAACCCAGGACAGGCCCTCGGCAGGCATCTGTCCCATGGGTGGGCGGGTGGGCTGTCAGTCCCAGCAGCAGGAGTCCCAGTGGGCTCCAGAATCCAGCTGCACTATGTCCCTGCAGCTGGACCTCCATGTAGGGGGAGACACGCCCAGCCCTCCATACCAAGTTGACCTGCCAGACTCAGATTTGGGGCTGAAAGTTCTGTGTTTTACCAGAATGAGGTAAATGATATCGCCAAATGATACTAACAGGCCATGTCTTATAGCAGGAACTTGGGCTGCAGGGTTTCCAGGGAAGGGCCGCCGTGGACACAGTGGGGCCACTGCGGGAGTTGATGCTACGATCCCAGCTAGGAAGAGGGCACGTGCGGGAGGGGAATGCTCATGGAAGACTCAACATCCCGGGCAGACGCGGGAAATCCGTTTAATTCTTCCTTCTCTCTTCTGCTGCTGCTTCTCACAGCAAATGTTCATTTCGAGTCTCTGTGGCACCAACCATCTGTAACTGGATGAATTCATTTTCTTCTCAAGGGTTGTAGGAATGCCCTTTAGAAACATGGATGGTTTGTGCAGAGATTTCATTTTGGGAACATCTGGGCAGCAGAACCCTCTTCATATCTGACACTGAAGGGAGATTTTTTTTTATCATTGTTTAAGCTTGTTCTGTCAGGTATGGGGCATGAAAAAGGCCAGAACAAGAGGGAAAGGAGGTGTGTGCTCCGAGAGCCTGGCTTTTCTCAGCCCCTTGGGAAGATGCTTGTGACAAGTTGTCCCAGAACTCGGAGCAGAGGGTGGCCTTGAGCCTCCACTTCTGACTCATGTGAGCTTCTCGTTCGGCCCCGTACAAGAAGTCAGCTTCTGAGAGCCAGGGCACTTCCCATGTGTCCTGAGAGGAAAGATGTTTCCAGAGTTCCAGAGCTGGACAGGAACAACTGAGAGCACAGGATGGCTGAACAACATCCCCCCAAATGTCCACTAATCCTGGGACCTGTGAGTACGTCACCGCACACAGCAGAGGCTTTGCAGGTGTGGTTAAGTTAGGGACCTTGACATGCGGTGGGGGTGGGGATGGCGTGGACGCCAGTGGGACCAATGGCATCACCAGCATCCTTACAAGGGGAGGGGGAGGGGGGCAGAGTCAGAGAGAGAAGGCATGAGGACGGAAGAAGGGGTCACAGATAACGCTGCGCTGCTGACCTGGAGACGGAAGAAGGGGCCGTGAGCCAAGAAGTATGGCTCCTCTAGAAGCTGGGACAGGGGATGGAGGGCTTCTCCCCTGGAGCCTCTAGAAAGAACCAGCCCTAGACCCACTGAAGACATCAGACCTACAGACTCTAAGAGAAGAAATTGTGTGGCTTTAAGCCACTGAGTCGTGGCAGCCACCACAAACTCACAGGATGAACGTGCTTCTGCCTGGGTCGTTCTGGGGGGCTCTGGAGTAGGGGACATTGAGATGTCCCATGTCCAATGCGCTCCCTGAGGTCAAGGCAGCCATGTCGAGGGTGGCATCCAGAGCAGGGATGGGTGCCTCCCAGCAGAGTGTGACCAGAGCTAGGCTGGGCGGCTGGTCACTGCATGTGGGGACACGGGCAACATGTGATGATCACTTGCTGGGGGATGTTCACCCTGAATCTGGCTCTTCTCACGGCTGCTGCAGCTGCTGGAGCCTCCCCTGCCTGGAAGTAACTGTGGCAACGGCACGGCTGATGGATGTGTGTACAGCCGCTCAAGGTCTGAGTGCACGTGGAGGCTGTGGCACGGGGGAGCTACAGACACTCACAAGGGTTGACATGAAAGAACCTGAGGGTGGTTCCAGGGGCTCCGGAGTCATCCCCCCAAGGGCTCTGGGCAGCAGAAGACCCTGGCAAGGAGGTCCAGCCCTGCCATGGTCTCACGGGACAGCACTCACCCCGCCATCCTATCCATTCACCGAGCGCCAGTCCCTGGCTGGAGTCTGGAGGTGTGAGGGTCCACAGTCCATGGCAGCCTAACAGGCAGGTGCTGGAGGGCGGCTGGGGGAGGTGAGCAGTGGAGAGAGCCATGCTCAGGACTCCAGCCAGGAGGGACTGGTCTAGACCCCACCACCACACACAAAGCACTTCCAAGGGCTTTCAGTGGCTTCCAGAGGTGTGGTCATAGCACATATTTATTCTAGAAAATTAGGTGAATATGGAAATCTATGAAGAAAATTCAATAACTCACAATACCACCACCCAGAGGTAATCATGCTGATTTCGTGTTTCCATTCTTTATACGCTTGCAGACATGTGATACCCAACATGTGTGCACAGGGCACAGACGTGCCCAGACGCATGGCACTTACGTGTCCACACGGGCAGGAATCCACCTGCACGTATCACACCTGACATTTGCACACGTGGCCGCAGATTTTTTTCTTCTACAAAATCAAGGCAATACTATGTACACACATAGGGACTTCCCTGGCCGTCCAGTGGTTAAGACTTCGCCTTCCAATGCAGGGGGTGTGGGTTCGATCCCTGGTCGGGGAGCTAAGATCCCACATGCCCCTCGGCCAAAAAAACAAAACATAAAAACAGGAGCGATATTGTCACAAGTTCAATAAAGACCTTAAAAATGGCCCACATTTAAAAAATAATATGTATACAACTTACAACCTGCTCTTTTCTTTTCACTGGACAGATGCTGATCACTTCACAGTAGATCTTCTTTGAAGCTTGTTGTCTGTGGCTGTATGTGTTCCATGGTGTGGCCGTGTGTGTTCCATGGTGTGGCCGTATCCTGTGCATCCCTACCGGTGGACGCTGATATTGTTTCCCAATTTCCACTCCTCACGTCGTTCCAAAATGGACCTCCAGTTTTGCAGTTTTAAACTTATTCCTGTAAATATCAGCATCTTTGCTGACCCCTCGCGGGAAGGGGCTGCAATCTTCCTGTCGTGCAGGATCATTCCCTTCCGTCTCTCTCATGATGTTCATTATTGTCTTCATCCTTGGCCACTGCCCTTGGTTTCTGAAGAGACCTGCGGGGAGAATCCACGGGTCTGAGGCTCCCCAGGCTGTCCTAAGTTCTAGATTGTTCCTTCCATGGACCCTCCCGAGCATTCTGAAGGGTGCGTGGATGTTGGGAAGCCTGTGCCCATGTCTCCATGACACGGAGAACAAGTCGCTGTCCCTCCCAGCTCGGGAACCGCTCCAGAAGTCTTGCCGTCCCCCAGTGTGGGAAACCGCTCCCAGCACCTCGCTCATGTCGTCCTGGCACTGTGCCGGCCGTTTGTTTGGGCCTGTCTTTGGACAATGGTGCGTCCTGCGAGGACAAGCGCTCAGCACAGGGCAGGGGCAGTTGGAGCCTGTTGAACAGATGTGTGGATGGATCAATGAAAAACCAATGACCAGAATTTTACAGATGTAAAAATAAAAACAAATAATCTAAAAAATGACATTTAAAAAACTAGTCCTCATAAAGAGAGATCTTAGTTAATCATGTCTGAATTCACTGAAGAAAAACTGATTGAAATATTGAGGATATTGTTTCTCTTGAGTAACCCTGACTCTGTCATCAGGAATGATAAGATTTTTATAACAAAACATATTTAAATTTTTATTGAATTCACACGGATTAAGAGCAAGTTTAATCATTTTCATCTAAGAAGTGATTATTCTTTGAAGAAGTTATAATATTAAAGCACTGGGTTTAATATATGAACACATGATTAACCTTTTTACAATTTTGGAAAAAAAAAAAATCAAGGACTGGATCCGCAGGAAGCGAGCCTGTCCTCGGATCCTCCGTGCTCATCTGTAGTGGCTCCGGAGGGGATCCCTAATGCCGGGAGGGGGAGGGAGTGGGAGGATGGGGGCTGCTCCCGCCAGGGGTGTAAGTGCCTTCACTCCCCTAGGTCACACACACACACACACACACACACACACACACACACACACACACACACACGGCCAGGAGAGCCAAGGTGGGCAGCCCGTTCCCACCCAGGCTCAGGGTCCACGAGCCAAGACTGTCACCTTGCATGCTGGAGTCCATGACAGCTCACGGCTGAGGGCAGGCCCCTCGATGGTGAGCCCCAGTGTCGGGTGGCAGGAGAAGGTTCGACAGGCCAGGGTTCAGATGCCCACTCTTGGCCTCCTTGCTGTGGGGGCATCGCCCCCCAAGCCTCAGCACTGCTCATCTGCTGGAGGGGACAGCTGGGGTCAGGTAAGGGGTTGGGGGCACAGGCTCTGCCCCAGAGATGTCCTGGGTGGAATCAAAGTCTGACAACCCTGGGCATTGAGAAGGGAATGGGGGAATATCTCTCCAAATGATCACATTTTATGTTCTGAGTTTCCTCTCTGAATACAAATACAGAGACCTGAGTCAAAGTCAGTCCTCTGCTCTGGGTGCTCGGCCCAGAGGTGGTGATAAAGGCACGTAGAGAGGACAGACTAATGCTGGGGAGGCAATGGCTTGCCGGGCTCAGCAGACAAGTGAGAAGTCACCAGGAGGGTCACTGCTATTTGTTAGTGTCCCAGCCCTGGGAGGGGCCAAAGAGGGGGCACCTCGTGTCCCTGCAGGTCACAGAATGTCCCTCCACCTCCAAGTCCACAGCTCTTCCAAACCACCCGAGGCAGCCATCTGTCCCTCACAGTCCCTGCCCGGCAGGCGAGGGCCAGGGGCCCCAGAGCTCCAGCCTCTAGCCAGTCACAGCACAGAGCTTTCCTTCCTTAAGACCATGGGAGAGGAAGTGTGCGTCTGCACATGTACATGTGTATGTGTGTACGTGTATATAAAGATATAAATATTTGATAGTGTATGTGTGTATAGAAAATAATGTGTAATATATAATATATGCAATAACGTACATATATATAAAATAATGTAATCAAGAGGGCGACATCCATCACCTTGTCACTTTTGTTGGTTAGAAGCAACTCACATTTTCCCCTCCAATCATGAGGAGGGCATGACTGCCTGGGGGTCATCTCAGGGTGTCTGCCACATGCTGTGCCATGGGATTTTTCGAACTCCTAAGACAATTTTAACATGCAGCAAAACTGGGGAACCCCTGATCCAAGGAACTTTACTGTCATCTAATTCCAGAGTCAGGTGGTCTTCTCCTGCAGACCCAGATGCTGACCAGGAGCCTAGACGCAAACTTGTTCACTTGGGAATACTCGTCAGATGTCCTTGGGGAGATGTGGCAGATGCAGTTGGATGCACTGGTTGGAAATTTGCAAGGAAGGACTGAATGATGTGATTAATTTAGCAAATTATTTAAAAAGCCATCTACAGGTGATCCCCACTATACAAGTAGAGCCTACCTATGAAATCTTTCATAAGCCGAAATGGCATAAAGCAATGAAACAATCACCTTTTCTGTAAAAGCAAAAATCCTCTTGGGATTTCTTTTGGCTAGCGAAAACAGGTATTAATGTAGGTCTTTCATAAAAAAGAAGTGGCGTAAAAAGAACTTTTGAAAAGCGAGGGATACCTGTACCTATTCTCTTGTATTACATTCTTTTTTTTTTTTTTACAAAAGCAACTTACATTTAAATTAAAAATTAAGAAGCAAAAGAAACAAAAAAATGTGAAAGAATTATATGAAGATATAAGAAACTAACATGTGGTCTTGGAGAACTGAAGATGTTCTTTACAAAGACCAAAAAAATATTTTCTCAAAAAAGAGATTGATACATTTAACCATACCTACAGACTTTAAACAGAGTGAAAAGGTGAAACACAAAAGTGTAAAATGTGGTTAAAATGTATTTTCAAAAAAGTGAAAGAGGCTTAAAGGCTCATTTAAAGAGGCTTTATTTTAAAAGTGAGAAGAGGGCTTCCCTGGTGGCGCAGTGGTTGAGAGTCCGCCTGCCGATGCAGGGGACACGGGTTCGTGCCCCGGTCCGGGAAGATCCCACATGCCGCGGAGCGGCTGGGCCCGTGAGCCATGGCCGCTGAGCCTGCGCGTCCAGAGCCTGTGCTCCGCAACGGGAGAGGCCACAACAGTGAGAGGCCGGCGTACTGCAAAAAAAACAAAACCAAAACAAAACAAAATAAAAGTGAGACGAGCCAAAGAGACAGAAATGTGCTTAAAAGGTAAATAATTGGCAATCGATCAGTTTCTGAAATTCATAAAGAAACTTTAACCAAGAGGTACAAAGAAGGAATCTATTATAATCACAGAAGGCTAGGACCCTTGACCAAGCAGGTCACCCAGGGCACCCAGGGATAGAACAGTGACCATAAGAGAGACGCTTGCCCACAGAATTTCAGAAACCGGCAGATTGAAAGACGGATGGAAACAGTCTTCTCAGCCCTCAGAGGTGCAAATATCCCGGGCACAATCACCCTGTGGACAGTGTCGGAGAAACTGCCCTGCCCTCCATGGGGGCTGCACAGGCTCTCCGGGGCGGGGCAGGGCGGGGTGGGGCGGGGTTGAGGCGGGAGGGGAGGAGAGGAATGACTCAGCAGTTTCATTTCCTGGTGGGCTGAGGCTCATGGGAGATATGCAAATGAGCCCAGAGCACCATGGGAAATGGCCCTTTATATACCCAGGTGGGCGGTGTCCCCTCTTTTCCCCCCAGGTGCCCACAGGAGGGAGGCGACAGGCCAGCAGAGAGCCCTTCAGACTGAGGAGCGGGTCTGGGGCCTGTGGGCTGCTGGAGTGTGGGGCTTGGCGGCTGAAGAGTTCACGTGGTCCAGCGTGGCCTCAAGCCAGACGGGCTAGCTCAGGTAGGGGTGGTTCTGTCATGCTCCTTCAGGTTCTGTCAGGTTCTGTCAGATTCTGTTAGATTTGGTCAGGCTCTGACTGGTTCTCACAGATTCTCTCAGGTTCTGTGAGGATCTCTCAGGTTCTGTCAGGTTCTGACAGCTCTCTCAGGTTCCATAAGGTTCTGACACGTTCCCTCAGTTTCCATCAGTTTCTGACAGGTTCAGTGAGGTTCCGTCAAGTTCTTGCAGGTACACTCAAGTTCTGTCAGATTCTCACAGGTTCCCTCAGGTTCAGTCAGGTTCTGACAGCTTTCCTTAGGTTCTGACAGATTCTCTCAGGTTCTGACAGGTTCCCTCATTTCTGGCAGTTTCTCTCAGGTTCTGTCATGTTCTGACAGGTTTCTTCAGGTTCCCAGGTTCAGTCAGGTTCCAACAGCTTCTCTCAGATTCAGTCAGGTTCTGTCAGATTCAGTCAGGTTCTGTCAGATTCGGTCAGATTTGTTCAGGTTCTGACAGGTTCCCTCAGGTTCTGACAGTTTCCCTCAGGTTCAGTCAGGTTCTCTCAGGTTGTGACAGGTTGCCTCAGTTTCCTTCAGTTCCATCAGGCAAGGCGGACTGGGTTTGGGGATCCCTGAGGTGGGAGAGTAGGGAGTCGGATGGGGGAGAGGCTGTGTGGCCCACTGGCCCCAGATCAGCTAAACTGAGCAGAGGCAGAGCGAAAGGGCCGGGTCTGACCCCAAAGGTCCTTGCACCCAGCTCGTCCCTGCGTGACCTGCTCCCACCTGCCTGCTGGGGGGCCCTAACCTCACTGCTTTCCTTTGCAGTTCCCAAAGGACAGAACACTTGCATCAGCTGAAGATAATTCCAGAAGTTTGTCCCTCCCAACCTCTGCGGGTCCCTGTTGGATTAGGACCCAGTTCTTCCCCCGCCCCCAAATCCCCACACAGGAAACACCTTTGTCGTCCTCCTGATCCTCCCTGTTCTCACACTCCTCCTCCCTACCCCCCAGCACTTCACTGTGCCCCCCACCTGTGGGCCAGACCCCCTAAGATCCCAGCAAGTCCTGTAGGCGGCGTGGCCATGTGCCCCCCGGTCAGCCTGCGGTGTGAGGCGGAGGGGCTGTCCTACCTGTACACGTCCTGGATGTATGAGCTTCAACACGGCAGCCAGCTGAGGGTCTGCTTCGCTTGCTTCAAGGCTGCCTTTCTGGACCTTGGACAGGTGCTGGAGGTGGAAGACTGGGAAGATGAAGATTGGGGCCCTGAGCTGATGGAGCACGTTGAGGCAGGGTCTGAGCAGGGGTCATCCCCGGGGATGGGCCCAAGCTGGGGGCTGGCCCAAGGGCACCCTGCACAGGGTGGGTCTGTGGACTGGGGCTGGGGCACCCTGGCGTTAGGCCTCGTGGAGTCAGACGAGGAGGACCTGGACCTGGACGAGCACTTTATGCCCACCGAGCTGGAGCCTCAGGATGCCACACCTCTGGGCCTGGGTGCTGAGGATGCTGACTGGACCCAAAGCCTTCCCTGGAGATTTGGGGGACTCCCTACCTGCTCACACTGGCCAAGCCTTTCTCCATGGCAGGCGTTTTTCAGCGTGGACCTGCCCCCGGCGGGAGCCCATGGCGTTGGAGCTGGGCACCACCCGGGCCACGGGCCCTGTTGAGGCCAAGGCCTCGTTACTGGACCTGCAGGTCATCTTTATGGTGGGCTGCTATGACGCCATCTACCTCCGGAAGATGAAGCCAGGATGGGCCCTGAGGACCCCAGCCGGGTGTTGGAAACTGCTGCTGGAGCCTGATGAGGTGAGAGTGGTGGGACTCCAAGATGCACCCCAGAAGCAGGACCTGCACCGGTGGAGGCTCAGCATTCTGGAATCCTCTCCTCCAGGGCAGAGTGAAGAGCTGGTCCCTGCGGACTCAGCCCTGCTTCAAAGGGGACTCACCATCCTCTCTTATTCACCCTGGACCAAGAGGGAGGCAGAGGAGGGGGACTCGGCCTCTAGGCCACAGTCCTCCACCCAAGGATGGGATCCCAGCACCAGTGGGCCCAGAGGGCCTGGGGAGAGCCTGGCTGTCATGGGAGCCTCAGCCCTGGGGGAGCTGCCATGTTTCCAGACCCTCAGCCCAGGGCCCCTGAACTGAGGAACTGAGGCCCAAGTGGTCACCATTGTCCTGGCTTCCCCAGGACACCAGAAGCTGGGAGGGACTGACCCCTCCACAACAGCCAGGGTTGTTATTAGCAATTAGCAAAGGTTGGAGACTTGGGCCTGGGGAAGAAGAATGGTGAGTGGCCCAGAGACTGAGAAATGGGACCCACCGCAGCCTAAGGGGGAAAGCAACACAAATGCCAGTGTTGGGGAGGGAAGTTTTTACCTGTCAGCTGTCATGGAGTTAGGGACATGACACTGACAAGGATGTGCTGGTGTGAACAACTGCTATAGAGTGTGGCGTGGAGAGCAGGGTGCAGTGCCATGCCCCAGCCCTGCCCTGGACTCGTGGAGAGACGTCATGGGTGAGATACTTCCAGGCACACTCAGGCGTCTGGGGTGACAGGATCACCAGACGGCCTCTGGGGCTCCACAGGACCCTGTCAGCAGCACTGGACACTCTAGTCTGTAGCAGGAGAAGACCTGGTTTCAAATGTTGGCCATTTAATGCGTTTGACAGTTTAGTTCCCGTTTGTTTGTTTTTTTAATGGAACAATGCAATAAAAGTTTTGTATCAAGCCCCTGTGCTGACTATCCTCAACTAGTCCCTGCGGATTGGCCTCAGTGTCTCGGTGGAGTCACTGTTACATGTTTAAATCCCCTGGGAGCAGGGAACAGAGTGGGGAGCAGCACAGGCCAGATGAGGGTTCTGGTCAGTTTTTCGGCTCATGGTGTTCACAGGTATTTATCACATTATAAAGAACAACACATACACACATGCCTAAAATAAGAAAGGGAATGCTTTGAACTACAATGAGAGTGTGTCACCAAATACAGATTTTAATGAATCTAAATCTGTGCCCTTGATATTAAAACAAAAACAACTCGAGGCAGAACCATGTGCAAAGATTGCTAATAACGTTCATGACACCAGGGGTAGGGGGCAGTATGCGTCAGCCTACCCGTTCTCTGCAGGCTCACTGGAGAAGGAAGCTGTGGAGGTCTTATCACCAGGGTGCTGTGGGCCAGGAAAAAGCTCTTAATTGGCAGCTTCTCTTTCTTATAAACGACCAATCTGGAGGTTTCTACAATCCTCCGTTGCGGGTCTCAGCTGGCATAGCCTCCAATGATTCAAGGATGGGCTGTATCCCTTTCAGTGAAAGATGCAGATCTAAGGGTCCACTCTGGGGGTGTGGGGGTGAGGGGGTGCTGCTGTGTTAGGTATTAACAGTAGCAATGAGATCCTTTCATCGAACTTTGGGGGCAGTCTTTTTCTCTCGTATCTTTCAGAAGTAAGTCTCCAGGTCTTAAATCATGAAGACTTCCGATGCTAATTAGATAGAAGGCATTAATGCAGCAGCCATTCGAAACACTTCATTTCAACACGATCTCATAATTCTGTGGGCATTTATCGACTTGGAATCTGTATTTCAACGTGCACCTGGCTCTTCTTCCAAATAAACTCAGCACGGTCTTGCCTTCGTTCCCTCCTCTCTCTGTCCCTCCAGGTTAAACAGTCCGTTTATTCATCACTCCAACAAACCCTTAATTTGGGCAGACTTTTTTTTAATGACCCATCTGCTTTGCAGTATTGTGGGATGCGGAGGTAAGGAGAAGGCAGCCCTGCAGCAGGATCCAAGCAAGAGCCCCAGCTCTTTGCCAAGAGGCTACAGCTGGTTCCTCAGCTCTTCTCCTCTGAAAATGGGGGGGGGGGGACATCAACTCACAAGGTTATGGTGAAGACGAAATAAGATCCAATGTATCCTAAAAAAATTAAACATATAATTACCATACGACCTAGTGATTCTATTCCTAGCTATATACCCAAATAATTTAAAAACATACACACACATGCTCATAGCAGCATTATTCACAATAGCCAAAAGGTGGAAACAACCCAAAAGTCCATCAACTGACGAACGGGTAAACAAACTGTGATCTAGCCATACAAAGGGGTATTATTCAACCATAAAAAGGAGAGAAGTTCTGATGCTGCAAGGTGGATAAATCTTAAAAACAGTGTAAATGAAGCCTGTCACAAAAGACCATACATTGTATGATTTCATTTATATGAAATGTCCGGAATAGGCAAATCCATAGAGACTAGCAGATGAGTGGTTGACAGAGACTGAGGGAAAGGGGGAGGGGGAAATAATTGCTTAATGGATGTAGAGTCTCCTTCTGAGGTAATGAAAATGTTCTGGAACTAGACAGAGGCAATAACTTGCACAATTTTATGAATGCACTACATGCCACTGAACAGTTGATTTTATGTTGTGTGAATTTCACCTCAATTTAAAAAAATCAAATGTAAAAGTTGTAGCACATTGGCCCAGAGTAGGGATAACTGTCCGTTCTCTTTCCAGAGGACCTGTGACGAACAGCCTCCAGTGTCCTCCCAGCCCCCACCCCTTGGCAATGCCGTTCCAATAAGAATTAATTCACTCTTTCCATTAAAACAGCTGCAGTGGCTTCCCTGGTGGCACAGTGGTTAAGAATCCACCTGCCAGGGCTTCCCTGGTGGCGCAGTGGTTGAGAGTCCGCCTGCCGATGCAGGGGACACAGGTTCGTGACCCGGTCTGGGAAGATCCCACATGCCGCGGAGCGGCTGGGCCCGTGAGCCATGGCCGCTGAGCCTGCGCATCTGGAGCCTGTGCTCCACAACGGGAGAGGCCACAACAGTGAGAGGCCCGCGTACCGCAAAAAAAAAAAAAAAAAAAAAAAGATTAAGGAAGAAATATGATCCATAAAAGGAACAGGAAATTGTGAATCAAAATAGCAGCACTAGTCACCATCACCAAAAGGGGAAAACAACCCAAGAGTCCATCACAGATGAAGGGATAAATAAATGTGGTGTGTAAACGACGGAATAGTATTCAGCCTTGAAAAGGAAGGAAGCTCTGACACTTGCTACAACGTGGAGGAACCTCTTAGACATCATAGTAAGTGAAAGAAGCCAGACACTAAACAACAAAAACTGTATGATCCCACTCGCAGGAGGTGGGTTCCTAGAGTAGTCAAGTAAAAAATGGAGACAGAAGGAGAATAGTGGTTGTTAGGGCCTGGGGGGGTGGGATGCAGAGTTGTTTAATGGGGACAGTTTCTGTTTGGGTTGATAAAAGGTTTTGGAAGTAGTGACAAGTGCACATTATGAATGTCATTAATGCCACTGGGTCGCGGCCCCGCCTCGGTGTCTCAGAACCCCCCCACACTGTGTCCCCACCAGGTGCACGGGAGGGTCCAGGGCTTCACTGACAACCGCTCAGCGCCTGGGAAACTGAGGAGTGGAGTGCAGAGGGCGAAGGGAAGCAGAGACGCCCCGCACAAGGGCTGCAACCTGCCTGGACTCGGCTTCACCCCACGGCCGAGGAGTGACCTGCCCCCTTCCCTGCGCGCCCCCCCGCCCCCGCGCTGGCTGCCCTCCCCCCACCGCGCCTCCCCAGCCGCCCCAGCGCATCCCCGCCCCCCCTCCCGCGGCCCCCCCCGGGTTATTAATGCCCAGGCCGGGCGCAGGGCCGCGGCGCATTCCCAGCTGGCGGCCGGGCAGGTGGCGGCGGCGACAGGGGTCTGGGCGCGGAGAGAGGCTCTCCCGGCGGGACAGGCGGGCGGGCTCCCCTCCACCACGCGCCGCTGGGAGCCCGCACGCCCCTCGGCGCTCCCGTCCGGGACGGAACCCTCGGGAAGGTTCCCGGAGACGCGTGGCGGCAAGGAGGACGTCCCGAGCGCGACCCCGGGGCTCGGCGCACAGACCTGATGGCCCAGTGACTGAGGTGGGCATGGGCGCTGAGAGGGTGCGGGGCGGGGGCCGGGACCTGGTGCGCGGGGCGCCCTCCCCGCCGGCCCGCACTGTGCCAGGTAGGATCGCAAGGCCACTGAGCCCTCCTCGCGCCTCGGGGAGGGTGTGCAGCGCTTCGGGTGGCGAGCGATGAGGTGCGCGCCGCGGTCTCGGCGAGGGCTTCGCGTCCCTCCCGGGGGCGCCCTCGGCTCGGTTCGCTGCAGCCCCTGGGGGAGGGCTCCGGAACCCTGACCCCCGGGGGGCGGCCGCCGGGGAGGGAGCCTCCGGCCAGTAGGAAGGCCCCCAGCTGCCCTCGCCAGCCTCGAGGCTGGGCCGGGTCCCGCGGAGAGGGGGTCTGGGGCGGCATCTCTGCACCCAGGTTCCCTTCTGCACGGAGGGCTCAGACTACGTCGGGTGGACGCCCCGAGTTTATCTGTGTTAGTGTGAACGCTGGACCTGTAGAGGGGAAAAACCTGGAGCCAGTGTTTTCCCTGGATGTGGGGAGATGGGGCGACAGAGGGGCCTCTCCTCTCAGTTCGAGTATTTCCAGTTTTAGGTCTTTTTTTCTTATGACGGCAATTTTCACACAGCAAGGGTCATAGGCGTGCAACTCCGTTAGTTTTTACACGTGTCTACACCTGTGTAACCACCACCACTTGAGGACACAGCACAAGTCCATCCCTCAGAGTGCTCTCCAGCGCCCCCTACCAGTTGACACCCCGGCAACAGCTATCATAGAGATTTTGCCTGCTCCAGAACTTCAGGTAAATGGAATCACAGTGTACTCTTTGTGTCTGTTTTTTTGTTTTGTTTTGTTTTTCTCAACGTAGCATATTTGAGTTTCATCAAGTTGTTGACTGTAGGGTAATTCCATCTTCTTCATCATCTCAGAGCATTTTTATGGAGGGGTCACAGTTTCTTTATCCACACTACTATTCATGGACAGTTGGGTGGTTTCCAGCTCCTGCCTGCTGTGAACATTCTCACTCTTGCTTTTTGTGGACATTTGCACTCATTTCTCTTGGACACAAACCTAAGAGTGGAACTGCTGGATGAGAGGACATGCATGTGTCCAACTTTACTTTTTTTTTTTGATGGTGCCAGATTGTTTTCCACAGGGGCTGCACCATTCTATGGCCCCTCCAGCAGTTCGGGAGTCTGGTTCCTCCACATCCTCCCAGCACTTGGGATCTGCCTTTTTGATTCCAGCCATCCTGGTGGGGGTGCAGAGGTTTTTACCCTAATCTCCTGGATGACTAATGATGTTGAGCATCCTTTCATGTGCTTCTTAGCCATTTGGACATCCTCTTTTGAGAATTTCCTATTCAAATCTTGTCTTTTTTTTTTTTTTTCCAAATGAGTCATTAGTCTTTATTGATTTGTAGTTCTTTCATATATTTTGATTACTAGTTCTTTGTCTGATATATGTCTTCTTTTTTTTTTTTTGTGGTACGCGGGCATCTCACTGTTGTGGCCTTTCCCGTTGTGGAGCACAGGCTCCGGACAGGCAGGCTCAGCAGCCATGGCTCACGGGCCCAGCCGCTCCGCGGCATGTGGGATCTTCCCGGACCGGGGCACGAACCTGTGTCCCCTGCATCGGCAGGCGGACTCTCAACCACTGTACCACCAGGGAAGCCCTGATATATGTCTTCTGATAATCGTTTCCTAGTCCATGGTTTACATTTTTTACTCTCTCAGTGAAGTTCTTAATTGTAATGAAATCCACTTGATGGGTCTTTTATTGCAAGTGTTTCTTGCTCTTTTTTTTTTTTTTTTCGAGAAATCTTTGCCTACCCAAGGTCATGCAGATATTCTCCTTTCTTCCAGAACTTGATTAATTAACTGATTTACTCTGTTACATACAGGTGCACAGTCCATCTTGAATTATTTTCACGTGTGGTGGGAGGTAGGCATTAAGGCTCATTTTCCCCACGTAGATAAAGAGAGATTACAAGGGCTTTCCCCTCTTTACCAAACATATTTTCCTATTTGAACTTTAAAGTCAGCAGGTACTACTTTTGCAATCCGGACAAAATTTTTTTTTTTAAACATACAGGAGAAATAAATTGGGAGAAAGGACGCAGGGGTCAGCACGGTCACCCTGCCCTTCACAGATGAGGAAGTGAGGAGGCCTAGGGAGGACTCCTGGTTCCATCCACTGCTGACCCCACCCCTGCAGTCTGCCTGCTGCGCTCTGGTTTTCAGAAAAGTCCAGCCAGCCCAGAGGCCTTTGGACTTGCATTGAGGCCCAGGGTGGGGGTGCTGCTGGGGCACGCACGGGGAGCAGCTGGTCTAGGTGGTCCCCCTACATAGCTGGGGAAGCGAGGCAGAGTGTTAGAATGAAGAGTCCCCAAGGGGGTGTTGCAGTTGGCGAACCCCATCCCTCTGCAGGCCTCCCTAGCCCAGTGGGAACTGTGTCCTCTCACGGCCTCCTGGGAGTGGGAGGGGGTGCCTGACCTGCATCTTTAATGGGCATCCTCTCCCACAGGACGAGCTTGTCATCCACAGATGCCCCTTCTCTGCCTAAAGGAGCGGCAGGCCCCAGCCCCAAGCCCAGTGTGAGGCAGCAGAGACGGTGCTGAGTCCAGAGCCGTTGAGCAGGTTCCCTGTGCTGGCTACGACAGGCAGCACCATGCCCGAGCCGCCTGGCGCCCCCAATGCCTCTCTCAACAGCTCGTGGGCCAGCCCAGCGGAGCCCAGCTCCCTGGAGGACCTGGTGGCCACGGGCACCATTGGGGTGGTGCTCTCGGCCATGGGCGTGGTTGGCGTGGTGGGCAACTTGTACACGCTGGCTGTCATGTGCCGCTTCCTGCACACCTCGGCCTCCATGTACGTCTACGTCATCAACCTGGCGCTGGCGGACTTGCTCTACCTGCTCAGCATCCCCTTCATCGTGGCCACCTACGTCACCAAGGCGTGGCACTTCGGCGACGTGGGCTGCCGTGTCCTCTTCAGCCTGGACTTCCTGACCATGCACGCCAGCATCTTCACCCTGACCCTCATGAGCAGTGAGCGCTACACTGCCGTGGTGAGGCCACTGGACATGGTGCAGCGTTCCAAGGGCTACCGCAAGGTCCTGGCGCTGGGCACGTGGCTGCTGGCGCTGTTGCTGGCACTGCCCATGATGCTGGCCATCCGGCTGGTCCGCAGGGGCCACAAGAGCCTCTGCCTGCCGGCCTGGGGCCAGCGCGCCCACCGCACCTACCTGACACTGCTCTTCGGGACCAGCATCGTGGGGCCCGGCGTGGTCATCGGGCTGCTCTACGTCCGCCTGGCCCGGGCCTACTGGCAGTCGCAGCGGGCTTCCTTCACGCAGACGCGGCGGCTACCCAACCCCAGGGTGCTCTACCTCATCCTGGGAATCGTGCTGCTCTTCTGGGCCTGCTTCCTGCCCTTCTGGCTGTGGCAGCTCCTCACCCAGTACCGCGGGACCCCGCCGCTCACGCCCCGCTCCGCCCGCATCGTCAACTACCTGACCACCTGCCTCACCTACAGCAACAGCTGCGTAAACCCGTTCCTCTACACGCTGCTCACTAAGAACTACCGCGACTACCGCCAGCGCTCGCTCCAAGGCAGGGGCGCCCACCGGCCCGGGGGTACCCACAGCTTCCCGCAGGCCCGCACCGGCTGCCAGCGCAGCTCAGGCCACTCACTGTCCTCCAGCAGCCAGCAGGCCAGCGAGACCATCGCGCTGTCCCAGGCCGCCCCTAGGGGGCTCTGCACCTGAGCGTCCCCAGCCTCCACGTGGGCGCTGGAGTGGGGGTGGGGAGTGGCCCCCAGAGCCCAGGTCACTCCTGGACTCCCCCACTGCCTGCCTCCCTTCCTCAGTCCTCTTCCAGAAAGTTCCCTGCTCTCCCTCCCCCATCACTCACTTCAGCTCCATCAGCCCAGCCACCTTCCCGTAATGCCCCCCTGCCCCGTCCATCTGTGAGGGTCTGTAGGAGGCTCAGGCCCAGGACCAGCTTCTGAAGACGGTGGTGAGTGGAGTCTTCACTGCCCCCAGCAGACGTGAGCGCCTACATGACGCGTGGCAGGGCACACACTAGCAGGCGACAGCGTGTAGGCACACAGGCTGCCTGCATGGGACCCTCCTCCTGGCTGGTGCATGGCCCTCTCCCCATCCCTCCCGGCTCCCATGTGGCTCCATCCCTCACAGCTTCAGCACCTGGAACAATAAACTCTGAGCTCTTCGAGCCTTGTCCTGCCGCAGCAGTGTGGGTGGGATGTCAACGGAGGCAGGACCCCTAGGACGTCCCCCCGCACTTGGATGAGCCTGTCCACCTGGCTGGGGAGGAGACACGTCCAGCCATTCAGCCTTCCTGACATGGTGGGCGGGCGCCATCAGGCCTGAGCCGGGCCCTGGATGTGGGGCCTGAGACCCTGGGGCAGGGCAGGGAGCCACCAGCCTCAAGCTGCTCAGGGAGGAGGGGCAGCTGGGGCATCACTCCAGGGCAGGAACTCGGCACCTAAACTGAAACCATGAGCCAGAATTCCTCTTCCTTCAGCAGCTCACCTGCCTCTCCCTCCCCAGACCTGGGGGGGGGGTGGGGGTCAGGTGGGGGGTGGATCATACAACACACGTAGGGGTTTATCTCATGCCTCTTGTGTGCAGCATCCCAGCTGGGCCTCCTGTGGACGTCAAGGCCACTGGACCCCGCCTGCAGAGAGCCCGCCCACAGGGAGAGATGTTGGACCTCTCCCCACCCCTACCCAACCATCCAGCGGCCTGTACACTCCACACTGTGGCCCCAGCTCACATCCCACAGCTGGGCCTCACCTTGGCTACACATCAGACTCACCACCGGCCAGGCCCTCCTGGACCCCTTTCAAGACCCTAACAGGATCCTAATGTGTGGGCAGGTGGAGATCTACACCCCCCTCCCCACTGGCCCCTAAGTATGGGGTCCGAGGCCACCAGTGCAACTTGGGACCCCAAATGTTTTTGGAAGTAAACAGCCCAAAGTTCGTACCTTGATCAAGACCCTGGGTCTCTGCTTCCCAAATCCTGATTCCAGGATGTGTTGAGAAGCCCCCAAACTTAGAAAACTGAGACCCCCAGAAATGGCCCTGTGGCCCCCATTCATCTGTATGTGTGAAGGTGCTCTGTGTGCTGTTTCTCGGAGTGATGCTGAAAAAGTTACATTTTTGGCTCCAAACTTAAGACCTGAGTACCCTGGTTAATGCTCCCAGGTGGGCTGGGCGAGCCTCCACCGCCAGGCCTGGGACAGCGGCCGGGGCTGTCCTCCCATCTTCCGCTTGGAAGTGCCCAGCCTCTGGGGAGCCTCATGATGACACCCTGAGTGTTTCAGAGTGTTTAAAAATGTTAGGCAGGCTCTCACGCCTGTGTACCCACACACACAGCCACAAGGAGACTCCTGCTGGCCTACTGTGGCTTGGCCGACCTCCCTGGGTCCACCACCCACAGCCTCTCCCTCTCCCCTCACCCCGGGCCCCCGGGACCAACCAGTAAGGGACGGGTGATTTATGGAGGCCTAGTCTGGCTCAAGACCCGCAGTTACCAGCCCATCAGGAATGGTGCCCAGCCCTTGGCAAGCTGGACAGCAGAGGGTCCTGGGGTGAGGGGCCAACCGGGGCATGTCTAGAACCGGCTCTAGCAGGTGAGGGCTCCTGTTCAAATGCTACAGCTTTACTGGGGACAGTCTCACACCATCAAACTCACCCGCTTAAAGTGCAAGTAATGATTTTCAGTGAAAAGACAAGAGTTGTGCAACCATCCTCACAATCCAGTCTCAAGACGTCTGTCAGGCAGGGAGCTCCAGAGAAACTGACCAGTGAGGACAGACATAAATAATGGAAGCTTCTATGAAGGAACTGGTTCAGCGATTAAGGGGCTGGCACGTCTGAGGTCCATCGATGGGATGGTGGGCTGGAAACTCAGGCAGGAGAAGATGCTGCAGCCTTGGGGTAGAATTCTTTCTTTCCCGGAAACCTCCAGTTTTGCTGGAAGGCCTCCCACCGCGTGGAGGAGCCTCACCCACCACATTCCGGGAACAGACGCCCGGCTGCACAGCTTGGGCAGAGCTGAATATGCCCCGTTGGATGAACACGTGTCGGTTTGGGGCATTTGAGCTGCTGCCACATTTTCTCCAAATGAACAGGGCCGCCGTGGACGCCCGTGTGCGCGTCTGTGTGGAGGCGTTGCTGCTCTGGAACCTCTGGACTGTTCCCGGAGGACTGTGCATCTGCCGCTCCTTCCAGCTGCCCTGCGTGAGGGCTCCTGTCCTCATGTCCTCCTGGCCTCTCCGTCCTGCCCACGCTGCCCTCCCTCGGGGCAGGCACTGTTTTATGACGAAAGAGCAGCTGTTCTGGGTAAACTCGGATTAAGAACGGGCAGCTCCGATGGTGACCGTCTCTCAGAGTCACGCGCCTGTGGGGCCAGGGCCATAGGCCTTGCTCAGATGGGCAGGGGCGGGGAGGGCAGTGCTGCCCGCAGGCTGTGGGGGGCAGGGTCACCCCCCTTCCCATCCTCATCACCTTGGCCTCCAACGGGAGTGAGTGCAGGCTTCCTCACCTCCAGTTCTGTCCCAGCCACCTGGGGCTTCCCCACCTGGCAACATGTACTGAGGGAGGGGCAGCCGGCAGGGCCCCTCGAGACAAAGGGACATCCTCACGGCCATGTTCACTCTGGATCGTCTTGCTTCTATAGGTCATCGGAACCCTTTCGGCCAGCTTCCCCTGTCCCCAGAAAGGCACTGACCAGGTCACCACCACCCCCTGTGACCTGGGGAAGGCACCGACCAGGCCTCCCGTCCCCTGTCTCCAGGAAGGCACTGACCAGGCGTGTCCACAGGTCTGGCTGCTCTCACATCCTGCTGGGAGGCTGGGGCTGCTCCGCATGCTGACTCTTTTCCAACAGTTCAAAGGCAGGGAGGAGGGCTCAGAACCCGGGGTTCACTCTGCAGATTCCCTCATGGTATCCGACGCTTAAGGCCACAGGGCTTTGCTGGAGATCTGGCAGTGTGGATGCCGTGGGGGGCAGGTCATCGGGAACAGAGCCAGGGAAGCCCCGGGTGGATGTTCACCCCCGGGCGCTGGGGCCCTTTGACCTTAACTCCCACACTCCCCAACACAGTTGGAGCCTGAGATGCTCTTGGGCCTGTGGTGAGGGGCCTGGTCCTGCAGGGCCCCCCTGGGGTGGGCACAGGTGCTGTCGGCACCAGCGTGGGCTGCTCCGCTGCCTGCATCCCGTCCCTTCCCTGCCTGCCCCAGAATCTCAGGCCCCCACAGGTGCCAGCGTGGGCGTGGGCCTCTGCCTGGGCATCCTTCTCCCATTGTCAGGGCCCCCAGTCCCCCAACAGCCTGCACTGGACGCCCTGGATGATAGCATCTGCTCATCCTGAGCAGGGGACCACCAGAGCTGTGCACAGAGCTACTTTACACATAACCAGGGAGGGAGGGGGACACAGGCCACCACTCGAGAAAATCGTGACAGTATCCCTGTCCACTCTGCAAGCATCAGCTCCAGACCGAGCTCCTGAAACCTGGAGGCCTCACCTGGGGCTACCGCCTTCCTGGCCTGAGGAGTCAGTCGGGGGAGTGGAGAAGGGAGGAGGAAGGAGAAAAGGGGAGGGATGGGGGGGAGAAAGGAGGGGGAGGGGTGGGAAATGACGGGAGGACCAGGAAGAGCAGCCGGCGCTCCTGCTACAGCCCTGGATGCCAGGAGCTGAGTGCGCCTTCTGTCTGAGTCCAGCCCTGGCCTCCAAGGCAGTGGTGGCCAGTAGTGGGGACGGGAGGGCTGTCGGCTGTCTGACGGATGAGCACTCGGGCTGAGGGTCACTCAGTGTGATGGACGAGGTCTCGACATTTCAATGCCATCCACCCAACACCCAGACTTGCAGGTGAAGAGGCAAAATGCCAAGGCCAGACTCAGCCCACGGTGCTCCTTACGGCTTTCTTTTGAGGCACTGTTGCCCTCACTTCAGTCCCGACCACTGCCCCAGGGCCACCCCCACACTGCACTGGGGGAACCAATTTCTTTTCATAGACGGCTACTGGGATCCCTTTGTGAGATGCTGTGCTCAGATGGAAGGTTTTTGTGAATTTGGACTTGGTTCCAGGGTGGGGGGTCTCCCTTGAAGCTGGGTTAATGGAGTGCGGGCTGGGCAGGGAGGCCTTTGCTGGGGGTGGGGCATGAAGCTCCTCTGGAAGACCTTGGGCACAGAGCCATGGGGACTGGGTGCCCAGCTGCATCGGGAGGGAGCATGTCCCTGGCCCCAACCCCACCCCCTGCACCCTCTTGCCTGAGTTTCTCCAGCCCATTCCCTTCGGTTCCTATAGCAAAAACAAGGAGTGGGGACAGGGGTCGTGCAGGCTGTGGGGCCTGTGACCAGGCGGCCAGCACCCAGTGGAGAATGAATGAATGAATGGACAAACTGTCCCTCCACCAGGGACCCGCTGACCCCTCTTATTCTGTCTACCGTCTTCCTGGAGGTGGTGGAGGGGGTTGGTGGAAGGTGGGGAAGGAGCCAGAGGCGGGTGAGTTCACAGCCGAGTTCACAGCCAAGCTCACAGAAGGCGCAGGGATCCAGAAGCCTAGTGGCGGAGGATCAGATGATGGATGATGGACTTACCAGGTGCAGCGCATTCCTGCTTCGCAGGCCACTCAGTTTCCAAGAGGCTCAGGCTTGGCCGGGATTTGGCTGCTGACCTGTGGGTTTTTACAGGCCCAGGAGAGTGGCCTGGCCCAGTCCAGAGACCTGTGCCTTGAGCCCCTCCCTGCCACCTTCTGTGGGTCCCCAGGGGTGGAGGCAGGGAGAGCCCAGTTCCACAAGGAGATGCACCAGCGCACAGAGTGCGTGTCACCAGGCTGCATGCCCAGGGCTGCTGCACTTTGTGTAAATTACTCATCAACAAAGATACACACACAGTCCAAAGTTTCCTCTACTAGTTTTTCCAGGAAGTCATTCTTTGGGAATTGAGTTGCACCTACAACCAGTAGACACATCACTTTTACCTGCCTAGGGAGCTCTCTGCTCTTGTAGACTGTCCTCACCAAATGGAGCTCTGGGGGGCAGTGCCTGGGGCCATGGGTGACACAGTGACAGTGGGCCTGCCTGGTAGGGTGGCCTAGTTCAGGGGTGCAGAGACCTGAACTCTTACCTGGTTCCACACCTGAACACGCCCAGCTGACTGGTCTTCCTGATCCAGGTCACCTGGAGGGCCAGCCTTCTTGCTCTGGAGAAAGCCCTCAGCTCATCGGCACCTTCACTCACACACCCAGCATGCAAGAGAAAGGAGGGGGCTCAGTCAGCAGAAGGTGGGAGCCCCCCATCCCAGGCAGGGGGTGGGGATGACCAGAATCCAGCCTGGGTCCCATACATCTGCAAACCACCAAACCGGGAATCTGAGAGCCACAGGGCCCACTTGCAAGAGCAGGGTTTTTTCCATTGGAATTCCAGACAGATGACGCTCTGAGCAGGAAGCCCGAGAGGCTGCCAATGGCCAGCAGCCAGGTGCTCCAGACTCCTGCCTTTTCCAGGCCGGCCGAGGGCCCAGCCCCACACAGGGGGTGGGGGCCAGTTCTCCTGGGACCCCGTGAGGGCCCAGAGGAGAGCCCCATCCCCTGAGCTGCCCAGAGCGGGCTCCCAGGCTGGATGGCTCTGTCCTGCCACCTTTCCCCTCCTGGAGCTGTGGAGACCAAGGCCTGCAGGCCTGAGTGGTGAGCAGGGTCAGAGCCAGGAGGCAGCTGGGGCGGTAGGCGGACTGGGGACTCCGGGCCAGTGTTCCAGCCCCTCTCTGCCCTTCTTCCATGTGCAAATTCCCTGGCCCTCAGGTGGCCCCCTTGGCGAGCTCACCACTGGGTCATCTTTTATACAAAATTCTCTTATTCCTGTTTCACAGCTGAGGAACCAGGCCACATGGGACCCGGGACCCGCAGGAGCTGGGAGCATCCACCTGCCTTTGCCCTTTGTGGCTCGAGGTATCCCGCAGCGTGATTGAAAGCCCAGAGCCTGGTCTCACCCCAAAACTATGTGTCAGTGTGAAATACCGAGGCTGCCCGGGTTCAGAGTTGGCTGCCCTGCACCAAGATTACTCCCCAGGGCCGGGGCGAGTCAGGGCTGGGACTGGGTTCTGATGGGGCGGGGGGGACCTCCATTTCTGCCCTCAGCCTCCCAGCGCCCCCACCCCTCTCCTCGTCCTGGTCCCTCCCCCCAGCCCACGGTGGCTGGGCAGAGCTGGGATGGACCCTGTGTGCCCCACAGTGCGCCAGGCTGGGCAGCAGGCAGCTGGAAGCCAGGAGCCTTCTCCACCAGAGATGTGGCCGGGAGGTGGTCCTGGTGCACGAGTGATTACAGGGAGGGGGGAGGTGTGCAGGATCAACGTGAGCCCACGTGCCCACCTGTGATGGGTGCAGGAAGGCTGCCTGAGCTGGCAGCGAGGTTGGGGTGCTAGCTGGGGTCTCGTGGGCAGGTCCTGACCTGGCTGAGGGGTCTGGATTCCCCCTCTGAGGGGTGTGTGCCTGATGCCATGCCCCAGGAGGCAAGACCCACACACCCTGGATGTGAGGCCTCAGCGAGGGCTCCAAGGGGCCAGCGGGGCGTGGAGGGCAGGGGTCCCCAGGGAACAGCAACTCCACCCCCGCCCTGCATTGGCCTCATAAAGACACGGGCACAGGAGAGCACCCACTGCGTGGCCCCCACCTCACTGCCACGTCCACCTCACCCCACGAGCCCTGCTAAGCCCCTTGCAGCCCCTAAAGGTAAGGGCAGGGGGAGGGGGAGATTTGGCTACATGGGGTGGGCAGGGAGAGCTTGTGGGGGGCTGGGGACTCTGGGAGGGGGCAGCAGGTATAAGCACGTGGCCCACTTTTTCCTGGGGAGGACGTCTTGGTCCAGGACCCACCCTGGGTGTACAGAGAACCTGGACGGTGCCCACCCACCTCCCCCCTTCTCTCCCCTCCCTCCTCCTGTCACTGGAATTTTCCGGGAATGGGGCCTTTCCTAAGAGACCCTCCCAAGCTGTCTGTTCTTTAGCAAGGGGCATGGGAGGAGACAGGTGAATGCCCCCAGGCCTGGGAAACCCAGGGACAACTGGTGGGGACAGGGGGCTCAAGCTGGGCACCTGGCCAGGTGTGCGCTGCAGCAAGATTCCAAGCCTCCACCTCGTGTGTTCACTGGGATGGGGGGTGGTAGCCATGACCCACATGCTGCAGGGTGGGAGAGGTGCCCTGCATTGGGGCAGGCAAGGCCCAGCCCTCCCAGAGCCCCCACTGGGCTTCTCGGGAATGGGGGCTCACCTGCACCCCCAGCTCCATTGGGATCTGCTTGGCCTCAAGGGTGCTGAGATGGAAGGAACATAGAGGTGATGCCAAGAATCCTGGCTCTCTGGGCACCGATGCTGAAAAGAAATACGGAGACAGAGTTTTGGAGGAACGGGAAAGATAGCTTTTCTTATTCTTTGCCTGGCAAAGGGGGAACACAGCAGGCTAGCGCCTTGAGAACTGTGCCTCCCTTTTCCTGGGAAGGGAGAGAGTTTTATATTCCAGGGCTCATGGTCTATGGATAGGTGATAAGTCTCAAAGCAATGAAGGTCTTGTATTTTTTTTTTTTTTCTTCTGCAAATTTTCAGCCAAAAGCTGGCGTCAGGCAGCTCAGCGACCCAGTCTGGTGTCCCCGAAGTTGTCACTGTGACCTTCCTTTTGAGATGCAGAATCCTACAAGGAAGTGTAGGGGAGAAGGACGCCAGGTGCAGAGTATAATTCCTATGGAATCAGAAAGTAATTAGCTTTGTGAAGGACAAGTCTAGCCACAAGTGTTAGTAGTAACAGCTAAAGAATAACTGAGATTGCTTAACTCTTTCAGGCCTGTTTGGCTGGTACGTGCCCAAGGCCGTTTACTCATTTCTATTTTTTTATTTTTTTTAATTTTTTGCTGCAACAAAGGTGGGGCCTCAGATCTGCAGAGGACAGAGCACAGCCATCAGTGCTGGTCCAGAGCCTCCCCTGCCACTCTGCAGGGCATGGTGTGCTGGCCAGCAGGGGAGGTTCAGGCCCCCGAGGGTGAACAGGGGTACAGAGGGGCTACTAGGGGCCGAGTTAGTAGACAGGAGCCTGCAGGGCCCATTCCTGGGGCAGAATGGGGGCGTTAAACTCAAGATCAAGATAAGAAACTGGTATTAATGTGTCAGTACATCCAAGGAGACCCCGAGATGGGTTGGATGTGGACTTAGGATGTTTCCCTCTTCCCTGGGGCCACCGGGAGCCTCAGGCCTGAAGTTCGATTGACATCTGGGTCACTGGTGTTCTCCCGTGCTTGGCCTCAATCTGCTTTGTCATTTTGTCTGTCTTACTGCTTTGTACTTTGTCAACACTTCTCAGATTGTACACACGCTGGGGGATAAACTCTTGCTGCTCCCACCTGCCCCCACCTGCCTCCCCCCGACACACCCCGGCTAAGCACTGCCAGGCCCCTGAGTTTGGTGTGACTGGCTTGGTTTCTGGAATACGCTGCATCATTCAGGACTCACATTGCTGGGGTCTTGGGGCCTTGGCCCCCAGTCTCAGGGATAAGCAGAAGTGTCCCCAAACTCTTCCTCCCTGTGAAAACCTCTAGAAGGTGTGAGAGGCTCTGAGACGCTGTGACTTCAGAAGGCAAATGAGCCAGTACCCGGCGGCCGGGGCAGAGATGCCGCCAATTAGGGGGCTGGTGGCTGGGACCACTTCCCTGGACTGCATGAGAAATACCTGCGCCCGAGGCCCCACAGCACAAGCCCAAGAGATGCCCGGGAGTCAGTGCTGCCTGGGGGCTGAGGGCTGGTGGGGACCGGGGCAGCTCGGTCCCCAGTTCTCTTGTGAAGACCATGTTGGAGGAGAGAACACGGACGCGAAGTGGCTCCAGGATTAGAAGATCAGGACTGAGAAGCAGCATGGATCCCATTCGAGGTGGCTCCAGTTGTAACTCGAAGGGGAACAAACAGGCTGGTGTTCTGCTCTGGGGCCAGCCCTGAGACAGGCTGGGCAGCTGCGGAGATTTCTATAAACAGCAACCTCCATGCCGTCCCGCCAGCGGCATCTCTGTGGCCCCTGCGACAACCACCCGAAGCCACGGCGCCCTGCTCTGCGGCCCCTGCCCACCGGCCCCGCCCTAATCACGGGGATGCCACAGCCACATCCTTCCCGCCTTCTCACGCTCACGCCCGGTCCCGCTGTCTGTCGCTGCCGAGCACCTTCCGAGCCTCCCGGAACCCCAAGGCAAGGCGAGAGGTCAGCCACACCTGCCCACCCGGTGAGAAAGCAGAGGCCCTGCACAGCGGAGGTGCCCAGCCTCAAGGTGGACACAGGGACCCCACCCTCCCTGCACTGGCCGAGCCCAACTCCCACACAAATGGTGGGGCCACACCTGCCCTGCATGCCCTCCCTGGACGCCCTCCCTGGCACGTTGTGATCTTCTGCCATTTCCTCCTGCGCGGGGCAGGTGAGGTAACTCGCAGCTGGCTCGGACCCCGTCCCACTGGGTCAGCTCCTGACCTGATGTTTCAGCTTCCGCTCTCACGGAGGCTCAGCCGTGCTCAGACCTGGCCCTGGCGGCCAGCTCACCAGGAGAGACAGAGCGGCAACCCCTTCTTTCCAGCAGTGAGACCAATGCTCGTGTTCTTTGATTCAGACTAAACACTTTTATTAGGAAATAAATCACTCAGCAGAGGATGTGCCAGGAACGTCCTCTTCTCCCTGGAACACACCACATCTGCTCTCAGTCAGGACCGTCCCGTAGGACGGAGATGCCCATGCGGCCCCAGGTGAGCGCTTCTGGAGGTCACCGGCATGGGCTACGCATCTTCTCTTATTTTAAAAGAAGGACATTCTTTTTTTTTTTTTTTTTTGCCACGCAGAGTGACTTGTGGGATCTTAGTTCCCCGACCAGGGATTGAACCCATGACCTCAGCAGTGAAAGTGCAGAATCCTAACCACTGGACCGCCAGGGAATTTCTAAAAAGAAGGACATTCTTGCTTTTGCCCAAATATCTTTATTTCTTTGTCCAAGTACCTCTGTGATGATTATGAACAGGAAAAGTAGCAAAGAATGTCAATTAAAACCAATAACTTACTTATTTCCAAAGCACTTTAACCACAACTAAACCATCAGACCCCCCCGCTCCTTAGATGTAGTGAGTGGCCAAGTGGGCTGTGGAATACCCGAGAACGTCTGCCCATCCTCACGCCGAGGGTAAGGCGTCATTCAGATAACGTGAAGGTTACGGAACAAAGTGAGGCCTGCACGGGGCTTTCCTGTCGGAATTCGCATCTCAACCTGAGACCAGAGCAACAAACCTTTGAAAAGCCAAGACAGGAGAAGCCAGAGGACAACCTGGATGGGAGGGGGTAGCTTTTCCTGCACAGGACTGAGGCCGGCTGGTCCAGCCTAGAGACAGTGTCCCCAGAGCATCGCCAACCCTAAGGTCAGCCCTGCCCGCCACCCAGAGCGTGGGCTTCATCCTTCCCAGATCTGCCCAAAGTCCTTTAAAAACAGGAACCACGATCCAGGCCATCATGTGGGTGGTGGCCCTGCCTTTCTGGAAACTGCAACCATGACCCAAAAGGGAGCAGATCCCAAGCCACTGTCTGCACGTGGAAGCTCGGCCCCTACAGCCCTGAGACACGCATATCATCACCACGGTGCAGAAGGGACACCCGGCAAACCAAGGGGCGGACCCAGGGGTCCTGGCTTCCAGACCCTCATGGAGCCTCCTCAGGTGCCACGCAAATGGCTCATCCCAGGGTCCAGGAATGCTGCCCCTTTCTGTATGAGCCCAAGCAGCCCTGTGACTGCAGAGTGTGGGGAGCATGTGGGGCTGCGGTGGCCGTGTCCACAGGTCCATGCTGGGTGGGCGAAGGGGAAAGTGTTGAGGCTCCTGGGTCAGGGTGGCCGGGAGAGTCCTGCTCCCAGAGCCATTTCTGGGGATCCCTTTGCACTCACAGCGGGTGATCAGCTGTTCTCCCAGAAGATGCCCAAACCCCAGGCCAGTTGCTTTGTGGGGCGGCCCTGGGACCTTGCCCGACCCTGGCAGAAGCCAACTGATGGACATGCTGCCCTTATCTTGGGGCCGCGCTACCCAGGCTTCCCCCATGACCAGTTTATTTACTATTCCTGGCTCCCCTGTTACTTTTATGTAAAACGCATGGACAGCTCCAGGACGAGAAGAGGGTTGCTAAGACCTGAACCTGAGCAGACGGACCCTCAGCTTGGCAGAAGGCCCCAGGCGAGCTGCGGATGGCCACGCTGGGAACACCCTCGGACCTTGTGTCAGGGACCCTGTCTGGTGATGGGGCAGAGCCCAGCCTGGCATGAACATGGTGCCAGGGTGACTCTCAGTGGCCAGCAGTGTTGGGGGCTCTGCCCAGAGTCGCCAGAACATCAGATGTTCGCCTCCACCCAGAATCCAGCAGTATCAGCCCTCCAGCTGCTGTTCCCAGAGCCGCCTGCCCCCAGAACCTTCTCCAAGGTGCCATAATGCTGATTCTGGTTCCCCGAGTGGAGGCTGCTGGCCCCACTCAGCTTCATCCACACTTAAGTCAGTCTCCAGTGGCCGGGTAATGACACTCTGTCTGCTGACAAACGGGGATTCCACCCCGGGCACGGGATCCCTTCCTGAGAAAAGGAGGGCATGTTGGCCCTGCCAGCTCCCGGGCCCCACATCAGCATAGCAAAGCCAACGCTGATGCCTGTGAGGGGAAACTGGTTCCCTCCATTTACTCACAGTTGAAAAATGATCAAATGTTAGCAAATCAAAATTCAGGATGATTCGTAAGGCACCTTGTTCAGTGGAAATGGGCTGAGCGAGAGGGAAGGGGTGTGTGGCCAGCATGGCTGCTTCCCTGCAGGGCTGCTGGACAGGCCTCCCGGGGCTATGTGAATGTTGGGTCCGCGATGCCATGGTCAGGGTCGCAGGTGAAGGCGATGGTGATGGCGTAGCGGGTGCCCCAGTGAACCTTCTCCACCCGGTGCAGGTTCTCAGACCCCGAGGTGAAGAAGGACACCCGACCTAGGAGAGAGGAGAGCAGAGCATGACTTCAAGGCCATATGTGTGGCCGGGCCTCAGAGGACCTGTGTTTAGGCCAATGCAGCAACACGACCAACCGGGCAGGCTGGAGAAACAGCTGATGCAGGAAGGCGGGGGTTGGAGACAAACCAGCAGGAGAGCCCTCGCACAGGACGAAGGGCACCCCAAGCACCCAGCCCAGCCTCCGCGGGCTCTTTGTGGGGCAACCTGGACTTGGGGTGAGGCCCTGCTGCCACCCCCAGGGGCCTCTACAAGCCATGTGACCTCCTCAGGCCCACCTTATGATCTTCTTTCTTTTTTTTTTTTTTTATGATCTTATTTCTAATCACACATGAAACAAAACCAAACCCTGCGAGGTGATGACAATGTTTTGGCAACGGATCAGGGAAGGCGTGTCGAGACAGACACCCAGCGCCTGTAGCTCCCTCCAGGGCAGCTAAAGACAGGACTCGGGAGGCGGCTTCCGAGCGTCCTGGAGCAGGGGTCCTCCACCCACCTGTGTTCAGAGAACCCCGTGTTTATGGGCTTCCATATTTAACTGGTCTCATACACCCACCATAGATTTTTTAGGACAAACGAGTTGACCGTTACAGAATCGTGTGGGAGGAGCCCCGGGATCCTGTAGGCGCCGCGTCACCGCCACACGGCCCTGCCCCAAATGTCCCATGACAACTTCATTTCTCTTCAAAAGGTCACTGCCAGGAACTCAACTGCTAAATCTTTGAGAGAGGAGAAAAGTCTACCCCAGAGTCTGCTGCTTTCTGGTTGTAAACAGAGAACCGTGCTCTGCCCGGAAACAAGGGAGCAAAAGAAATCGTGTGACACACGGAAACCTCTGCATGGGGGCCCGGGGACACCAAGAACTCAGACCCTCCTCTGCACCAGCCAGGCCGCCCCTGACCTGAAGGAAACACTCTTTCCCAGAGCAATCTGGAGTCACGCCACTTTCTGAGGCTCACGTTGCTAAAGGACGTTTTGTCCTCAGTCTTTCCACTTTTAGTCACACCTGAGACCTCAGACACGTAGCCAGGCCCGTCTGCCCATCCACGCCATCTGTGCACGCCTCTGTCGCCACCCCACTGCAGACACAGTTATCAAATGTCGCCGACTTACAGCAAGAGTGGGGGTCTCTGGGCGCCCCCCCCACACCCCAGCATTTCTGCACACTTTGCAAACAGAGGCACCAAAGAACAGAGAAGAAAAGGACTGAGGAAAAGTGAAGCTCCTCGTGGCCTGTGGGACAATAGGAAACCGTCCACCATTCATGTTGGAGCCTCGGAGAGAGGAGGGGTTCATACTGGGGCAGGAAAAGGCGATCTGAAGAAATAATGACCAACACTTTCCCTAATGTGACGAAACTTTGACTTTTAATCCAATAAGCTTAGCAGGATAAATACTCCAAGTGGGATAAATACAAACAACTCCACACTGAGGCACATCATAGTCAAACTGATGAAACCAGAGATTAGAGAACATCCTGGAGGTGGCAGAGCAAAGAGGCAGCTACTATGGGGCAGTGACAGCGGTGACAGCAACAGGGGAGCCAGAGGAAAGGGATGATGCTTTTAAAGAAAAAGGAAAAAAACCCACCAATCCAGAATTTCACATCCAGTGAAAATATCTTTTAGAAAAAAGGGTGAAATAAGGACATTTTCAGAAAAACCATCACCAGCAGACCTGCACTCCAAGAAATGCTGAGGCGGAAGGGGAATGTACCTGTTGGAAACCTGGATGCACAGGAGGGGACGGAGGGCTCTGGAAAGTAAGTGGGAAAACTGAAAACATTCAGCATATTTTCCTGTTAATTTCCATAAGAGAGAATGAACTCTTCTAGGGAAAATGATAACCTCTTTGGCACAGCCTGTCAGAGCAGCTGCATCACGCTCCCCGCCAAACGCCAGGCTCCCGGTGACGTCTGTGCGGATGGGACAGAGTTAGTGACTCTCGTCCTGTTGACCCGGAACGGCAATCTGCTGACCCAACCCAACGTCAACGTGATAGCTTGTTGAGGAAAGGCCCGCAAGGGCTCACAATCTTGCCTAAGACCTTCTTTCCTTTTTAATGCACCAGTAGTTAAGCCCCACACCTATTCTGACAGCTCCCAAGTCCAGAGTGATCAACACAATGACGGGCACGACACAAACACCAGGAAGAACCCGAGGGCAGGCCGCCAGTCATCAGAACCAGGAGGACACTGTTGGCATGAAATCACCACCCGCGCAGTGACCAGCAGGCCAGCGCTGGTAACTCACCCCACAAGGCGTAACACTCACACGGAGGCGACGGCCCACCCAACCCCAGAAACGTGAAACTTTCGGCATTCATGAACAGTGCTTTCTGGCTTTTTATTTTCTTCAGTAAACAGCTATTAGATTATCACCCACTTCTTTAAAGCAGGATTTAGCTCGGCAACTTAGTAACCAAAAATACAGTCATCTCCGTTTTTGGAACCCACCTGCATTTCTCCTCTTAGTCCACAAGCATTCCTGGACACCTCCCAGAAGCACGTGACATGTGACCCCCAGCCTTAGCACCAGCAGCTTCTCTGGCTCTTGGTCCATTAAAGCCTTGGAGCTGCAGGGCGTTCTGAGCCCCTCCTGCCCACTGACCTGCGCCTGGGTCTGCCCCCCTCCAGCACTCACCCCCTGA
Source organism: Aethalodelphis obliquidens (assembly GCF_003676395.1). Taxonomy (NCBI): domain Eukaryota; kingdom Metazoa; phylum Chordata; class Mammalia; order Artiodactyla; family Delphinidae; genus Aethalodelphis; species Aethalodelphis obliquidens. Next base: position 12,435,615 of record NW_020837988.1, read on the forward strand.
GGGAAGAGAGCCAGTCCTGAGCTGTTTAACTTCCTTTCTACACCTCCTGATGTCCAAGCCACTTCTGCGTGGATTCAGCGCTACTGCAAGGAGCATTTGGACTCAGTGGCTTGCAGGACCGCCTCATGGCTGACGGGAACATTCTAAACCAACACAGGTGGACAGCCTCATTGGTTTGAGCTGCCTGCTGCCAGGCGGAAGCGGACACAGCTACACACCCAGTAAGCAGGGTGACGCAGTGGGGTCGGGTGAGCCACGGCAGCAGGTGAGTGGTGCTGCACAGTCGAGGTGCCCAGGCCGGAGCCAAATGGCCTGGCTCTGTCTCTGAGTCTCATCTGGGGCTGGGCCGGGGCCTGGGCTGCCCCTCAGGAAGCCCCTGGGGGATCCCCGCCCCTCCCCACCCCAAAACCTGGGGAGGAGAGGGGACGCTTCCTCGCTCCACACATGCTCACTGAGCAGCACTGAGTGTCCGAGCTGGGCTGGGGGCAGCGGGAGCTCTGGGACCACCAGGTCGGGTGTGGTTTACCAACATTAGGTGAGGATCACTGCCTCATCCGTCTGTCTTAAGCTTCTGAGTCACTACAGGGGATGGAGTGGGGGCTGGCTCTGGGAACTCACTCCGCAGTGACTCAGTGACCGTGGCCACGCCCACTTCCTCCTCTGACGAATGTGCTCCATGGACACACTGGACACACCGTAAACGCTGCATCCCGGGAAACGCCCGCCCATGAGTCCTACCTGCTCTCGGCTCCACCGTCTTGTTGGCCCCCTCCTCCATGAACACAAACCGCCCACCACCGAAGTCATCCAGGTAGTCGGAGAGGTACAGCAGCGATGTGTAGTCGAAGGAGCCGTAGGTCACCTGCGGGGCAGAGCGTGAGGGCGTGTCACCGTCTGCTTGTGGGAGGACACGCTCCTCAGGGAGGGACAGACCCAGGCCTCGCTCTGCCTCCCAACTACAGAAAACCCTCTGCTGAGCACAGGCGTGCGGTCCTGCCTGGTTCCCGCACAGTCAGAGGCGCAGCCCACGCCAAGAAGCCCACACGCGTGAGCCCCAGGGCCGCCACGCCACCCACCCACCCACCAATAGGACCCTCCCGCGTCAGCACAGGGAGCAAAGGTGGTGCTTCCGCTCCTTCTCCAGATGTGGGCACCCCAAGCTTTCTTTTAAATTGTGGTAGAATACACAAACCATACAATTGACCACTTTACCCATCGTTGAGTGCACAGCTCAGGGGCACTAAGCACATTCACACTGCTGTGCACCCACCCCCACCGACCATCGCCAGAACTCTTCAACCTCCCAAACTGAAACTCTGTTCCCATTAAACACTAACTCCCCACCACCACCACCCAGTGCCCACGCTACACTGTCTGTCCTTTCCTGTCTGGTCCTCTTTGCGTGGACATTCTTTTGGAAGATGGCATGGGCGGTGGAAAGCAGGGGATGGGGGGTGAAATCTGTGCTCTGGGCTCATAGGAGCGTGGACCCTCTGGGCCTGGATATAATGTAAACAGGAGGCACTATCATTTGTTTCCCAAGGACCCCTTGAAGTCCGGGACGGGAGGTGGCCGGATAGTTGTCCCATCTGTGGATCTTCAGGACTTACTATAGGTAAGGGGTGCCACATGAAGAGCTTGATTTCAATGTGAGATAGAGGAGTTTGCTGTCTGTAATATGTGAAGCAGGTGTTGTTTCCAAGGACATAAGAACTCATACAAATTAGCACCTACTTATTAGAGGGAATCAGTGAGATAGGCTATTTTTTTTTTTCCACGCAAAGATAGTGACTTGCATGTACAAGGAATTTTAATCACATGATAACAGCTCCCAGCCTGAGGAATCATTCAATTAGTAAGACTGGGATAAGAGATAAGGAAGAATGAAAGAGTCCGAGGACAGCAGCCCAAAGTCATCCTACCAGTGCCCTATCGCACAGCCCAAGGCTCCTGTGTTTAGGAATAGATTCTTAAATGATTTTACTGACGCCTGTAGGCACCATGGGAGCGGTACACAGAAGCCCCAGGTCAATATCCATAACACATTTGATCAAGGCTCAAAAAGTCCAAAAGCCCCGCTCCCCCTGCAACCAGCTAGACCACCATCACCGTGACAGTGGTCATCTCCTGAGAGAGGGTGGGCTGACCAGGAGGGAGAGGCAGCAAGCCTGCCAAGGTGACTGAGTCCCTGTCACCTTCTCATGAACTCAGTACCATGCCATCTGTGGGACTGGACTTTCTACACAGACCTGAGCTCCCTCCACCTCCCCCACCAAGACCCCACTTAGGGGCCCCTTATCCAGCATCAGGGCACCAAACAAACATCAAAGTGACCTAAACCTGAGAACAGCCCAGGGCAGTGCTTCTGAATCGCTTCAGCAGTGAACCTCATGTCCACTACCTGTATAAAACATAAAAGAGACCCGGGGGCGGGGGGTGTCCAGGAGCCTGACCCTCTCCTACCCACCCAGCTCAGATTCTGCAAAAGAACCACCCCAAACCCACATGAACACAGTGACCTGGGAAGGAGGCAGGTAATGGCAGGTGATGGGATGGCAGAGGCCAGCGGGGCCTGAGCTGTCCTGAGCTAGAGGCTGGAGAGCTTCAAGGGAAGGAGCAGATGCATGGGGTCCCCTTGTGCGAGTACGTCTTTTTGCTGTGTCCATGCGTGAGTGACCCCTTGGCTGTTATAGCCACCCTGGTCCTGTAGACCCTGTCCCAAGGTCTCCTGGCTCTGAGATGTCTGAGGCTACCCCACTGGTCACTGTTGACTCGTTTTCTCTGCCTGAAGAATTTCTTCCTTATCTTTCTTCCTTTGAAGCTGGATCACCAAACCAGGCTACATTCAGTGTTGTCTTTCCTGAACCCACACTTCCTGGTACATGGAGGGCTGCTCTTCCTTCGTTGCAGGGAAATTCTCCGGACTCCGTCCCACGCATGAGGCTCCTTGCTGTGCGAACCTGTCTGTCCTCCACACACGTCGTCTTTGCCCTCAACCCCATAAAACCCTGTTTTTCCCTCTGCAATATCTACGATGATCTTATACTGAAGGTCTCGGTCCTGGTCCCCTAATGAAATAATGCACCTGGGCAATGGTTATCAATGGGTCAATGGCTGCTAGAGCCATGAAGTGAGGGTGGACAGGAGGCTTGATCGTGGATGGATCAGACCGAACCCACTGATCAACCTTAAGCCCATGGGAAGAGAACGAGCAGACACTGTACTCCCCCTTAGGGTGAAGCCCACACTTCCAACCCGAGTTCCATCGAGCCCTCCAAGCTGCACTGGCTCAGACAAGCCACTGGCCACATAAAGCTACTTCAATTTAAGTTAATTTAATTAAATACTGGGTTCCTCAATCTCACTAACCACACTTACGTGCTCCCCTCCTCCACTGAGCTCAGACAGTCGAGATGAAATAAACACATGCGTATCTGACTGAACTTCAGGCAGAAGCCCAACCTGCGAGCTTCTGCCCAAACCCTCTGCTTACTTTTCACTTCGCTTCCTGTGTTCCAGGGTCAAGCAACACAGAGATTATCTGGGTCACCTGAGCACACCCGCGGCTGGGGTGACCGCCAACAGCCCTCAGACGTTTCCGTGGCCAACCGTCCCCTGGCGCCACGCTGCGTGTGCTGGCTGAGTGGGGCGGGGCAGTGGCTGCAATGCAGGCGGGAGAGGGCTTCAGCTGTGGCTGACCAGGACCGCAGATTGATTAGGCGCCACTGTGTCTAGGGAACAGCAAGAGATCAAGAAAGGGGAATTTGCAGAATCTGGAGTGGTCGAGAAATCTTCCCAAGGAAAGGTGAAAAGTGGGAAGAAGGGGGCCTCCTGGGCAGGGTGCGGGACGCAGGCCCGAGGAGAGACCACACGACAGAAAGGCCAGGTCAGTCAAGGCCGGGTCAGGTTATATCCGACGAAGCTCACAGCTCAGGTGGAGACAGCTCTGCGTGTGGGAACAAGTAGCAAAGGATGGTCCCCATCAGGCCCTCACTGTTCTGTAATGTGCTTGTCACAGTCTTCTGTCACCTCATCACGCGAGAAACAAATCTTATCTCCTCGACCTCATCAGTGAGAGAGGAAACTTCTAAAACCCTGACCACGTGAACAGACAGCACCCAGCTTGGGCCGTGGTGGACAAGCCCCAGGTTCGCTCACCTTGTCCACGTGCGCGTGCCAGTACTCGTCATGAGCCGTGCAGGCCGCCGTGCTGTTGATGCGGGAGAAGAAGGTGGGCTTCGTCAGGTGCAACAAGGACGCGCTGATGCCAAATGCCTGGGCGATTGCCAGCTGGACCTTCTGCCGCAGGTCCCTGCCGAGACGACACAGGTGTCAGCCACACAGGAAAGAATTCTCCCCGGGCCCATAGGGCCCGCACCATGTGACACTGAAACGGAGCAGGACCCTCTGGTCCTTGCCCCCAACCCCCATGTTCTCAGCCTGCCTTTTGTCTGTGGAAACACTTTAGCCAAAGAATAAGTTTAATCAGAGAAGTGAGAAAATGCAGAAACAAAGGAAAATAGTCAAACGAGACCAAATAATAATAGTTTAGTCATTAAGCAAAGTCAAGGACCTTTAGTTCCCCCTCAAGGGCTATAGATAATATTCTGAGCCATATCCTGTGAGCTGTTTTGCAGATACTGAAGCCCCCACCAGGCTGAAGGAGGATGACTACATGATGACCGAATTGAAGCCACGACATAAGCTACTCCACTTCACACAATTCCGAGAACTGGCCTCAGAGAAATGGGAACAAACTCTGGAACTAAAGATTAACTGTACTTAACCAAGATGACGCTGGTCAGACCACATTACTGGTTTCAAGCTGACTGTCAGAACTGACTATGCTGTTCTGCTCCCTCTCTCTGCCTATACAACCCTGAAACTCCCCTTTAAAAGCCCCTGTCCCCTGAGCAGCAATCAGGAGTTGGTTCTCAGACAGGAGTCCACCCTCTCCCCCGGTTGCTGGCCCCTGAAATAAAGCAACCTTTCCTTCCCCACCAACACTTGTCTCTCAAGAATTGGCTTTCGAGCAGCGAGCAGCTGGACCTGGGTTCGGTAACACTACAGAAAGACAAGGGCTGGCAAAGGTGAAAGGTGAACAGATGCACACACAGGTCCGCACACGTGGGACAGGGTATCACGTACACACCCAGGAACCTGAGGGCCAGTTCTCTGCAGGACTGACCCCAGCACTCCCAGCCCTGCCACCACCGTCCCCCTTCCTGACCTGGGCATTCCTTCCCTCACCGGTACAACTGGAAGTCCTCTTCTGAGAAGATAGTTTGTATTTTATCCCCAAAGTATCTGTGAAAAAATGAGTATTGACAAATGTGATGTTTTATTAATGTTTCCTTATTTCCTTTAAATTCAGCCTTTCCTCCAGTTAACCAGCAAGTCCCTGAAAACCAGCTGGTCCTTATGATCTTGGAGCTGCTCCTTCTACAGTGATAACTGTGTGATAAAAGGGAGGAGGGTGGGAGGGAGGGACCTGGCAGGTGGGGTGACATTTATCAAGGTTGGGGGAATCTCTTGCTTCTCCTGGCCCTCGGGGAGGATCAAAGCTTCTCAGGAGGCAGCTCTCAGGAGCCTGGCCTGCCGCTCACCTCTCCCACCTCTCCCTCCAGCCCCACCCCTTGGTCCATTCCTAACTAAGCTGTTCCCTGAAGCTAGCTGGCAAGGATCCCGCCCTTCGGAAGAGCTGCACCTTCCAGTCCTCATCTGGCCTCGGCCCGATGGCAAACGTCGCAATTTACCCAAGACTTGAAGCCGCTCTGATCCATACACGCAAGCCTCACTCAGGTGTCTCCAGCTAAGAAACGAGCAGAGACCCCACCCCACCCCCGACCCCGGGGTTCTCACCTGTACAGGTTCACAAAGTGCTTCCCGACAGACAAGGCCCCCGAGTGCAGGTCCAGGATAGACGCCTGGAAAAGACGTTGGCAGGGCGGCGTGAGGGCTGCCTGGCAGGCGACTGAGCTCTAAAAGCCACCAACGTTAAACACGTGTTCCTGAGACCCATCTTTGCACACCTGGGTCAGGGCGACGATGCACATGGGCTGGGTGTCAAGACGTTTGGACAAAGGTGTGTGACGGCGGATATTTCTCTCCTGCCCTAAGAATGGAGACTCTCTGGTCTAAAATTCTGAAAACAGTCCACAGATACAGTTCCTCCATGGGTCTAAGAACAAGCCCTTCCCCCGGCTTTGCTGTGGTATAACCAACACACAACGACCTGCTCCTGGTTAAAGTGTTCAGTTTGGTAAGTTTTGATGCTGGCATGCACCAGTGAAACCACCATCACTACCAGGATAGGAAACACATCCATCACCTCAAATTTCCTTGCACCCTTTGCAACCCCTCCCTCCTGCCCCTCCCCAGGTGCCTTCTGCCACAGCAGCTGGTTACTTTCTAGAACCTGAGGCCCTGGAGTCATGAAGCTGCACTTCGCTCTTGGCCTGGCTCCTTTCACTCAGTGTTGCCTCCCTGTGACTCCCTCACGTCGGTGCAGTACCCGCTGCCCACTGTCTCATGGCCAAGGGGCACCCATCATTTGGGGAGGAGTCACTTGTTGGTCCATTCACCTGGAGATGGACACATGGGCTGTTTCCAGCTTAGGGCTGTTGTAAATGAAGTGGCTGTGACACTGGGACAGCATTTCATCGTGGGAGATGCTCTTATTCTCCTGGGTAAATGCCCAGGAGTGGAATCGCTGGGTCATAACCCTTTAATGAACAGCCAGTGTTTTCCATCCCTGCCCACCCTGCCTCCGGGGGGCCTTCCCACGTCTTGAGAGGGGAGTGGGCGCCAGCACGGACCACCTCTACCCTGTCTGGGTGTCTTTTCTCATGGATGCAGCGATCAGCCCAGGGGTTCGTCTGAACACAATTTGGGCTTTAAAAACGTTAACTGCACTTAAAGGTATCAAACCTGGATGATTCATTGCAAGACAACTTCCCGAGTAAATGCTGAGCGCCGGGCAAAAGATGAGTCCACGCACGAATAGGTTTTTAATAAATATTCCCCTGAACTGAACCAAAATAAAAGGAGAAGCTTAATTTTCAGATCTCAAGAGGAAAGAGCCTGCAGAATAAAAGACTCATGAAGATAATCACCAAACTATGCAGAGGAGAGTGGATCTTCCTACGGGCCCACATGCCAGGCGAGGAGATCCCCATTTGGGACCACACGAGAACTCCGGCCAACGTAAGGTGCTCGCAGGGGTGCACTCCTAAGCCCGCCCAGGAAGCGGATGAGATGCAGAGCTGAATTGGCCTGTCCAAGCTCCCCATGGTTGCCGTAAACAGTAGGCTTAAAACAGCAGGAATTCATCCTCTCAAGCTCTGGAGGCCAGAAGGCCGAGATCAAGGTGTCGACAGGGCCCCGCTCCTTCCAAAGGCGCCAGGGGAGGATCCTTCCTTGAATCTTTGGACTTCTGGTGGTCCCAGGGGTCCCTTGGTTTGTGCCACATCACTCCACCTCTGCCTCCATCTTCACACGGCCTCCTCTTCAATCTCAAATCTCCCTCTGCCTTCCTCTTCCAAGGACTCTTGTCATTGGATTTAGGGTCCATCCTGGTAATCCAGGAAGATCTCATCTTGAGACCCGTAACTTAATGACATCTGCAAAGACCCTTTTCCCAGGCAAGGTCCCATTTACAGTTCTGGGTGGATGCATCTTTCAGGGGCCACTGTTAGACCCCCTGCAGTCTCGCCTGGTGGATGACAGTCCCCATGCAGCACCTGTGGGAGCCTCCTCCACCTTGCATGGTCCTCACTGTTTCCCACCAGCTCCTCCTGCGTGTGCTGGCTCTCCCATTCCCAGGGCCGTCACCCTCCTCAGTCGGCCCCTGCTCGTCACCTGCTCTGTTCACTCACTGCCTACGACCTCCCCCCACTGCCCCCAACCAGGATGCCTGACACAAAGATGTGATCCGAGGCAGCCCTCCTGTGAAGGGAGGGGGTACTTCATTTCCAGGAGCAGGGCCTGAACACCCGGTGCCCTCGCCTTCCCCTCGGAGGGAGAGCAAAGTTAAAGGGGTAAAAAGAAAACCGAAGCAGGAACGGCACACAACTCACCCCTCCGTCCGATCCTCCCAGGGACAGCCCCTTCTCAGCTATGCTGTGGGGAAGACCGTCTTAAATCAGAATTCAGTTAACAGCATCATCTATGATACATCTAGACACATATCAACCAGCACAACTAGCACAACGTTAACAGACTGCTTAATGTTGATGACAAAAATCACATTTGGACCAAAGGACTTGACTTTCAAGCTAAGTGAGTAAATGTTAATATTTTGTCACCATCTCCTTAACCACGTATGACATAGCTTGGGGACAAGTGGGCTTAGTTTCCATCTTTAGCTCAGAGACCTGGTGCTGAGTTGAATGGGTTCCTCTGGACTGGAAGGTCCCTCTCCTGTCATCACAGGCTGCGGGGGCAGCCTTTGTAATCACCAGCTCAGGAGGCAGTGGCCACATGGTGGCCTGTGCTGGAGCTCACAGGACCACCCACGTCACCAAAGATGCAGGGGCTTCTGGTGCCTTTGACAGATGCTTCATGGCCGCCCGGGAAACTGACTGGGGGCTGGATCCATCCCTCACACCAGGGACCCTCCCCACCCAACCAGCCTCTACAATGTTATCTAGAAACAGGAGGAACATCTCCCCTCAAGACACAGCTCGGCATGCGGACCAGACGCTGCTCCACTGGGCACATGCTTGGGTCTGAACTCCTTGTTGGAAAATCAGAGCTTCAAGATCTTGTTTTTAAAAGACAATAAGGAAGAATCCAGTGCCAACTACTTCTGAGTAAGACTTCCTGCCCTGTCATGAGTCACGGCTAGGAGGCAGGAGGGCTATCCCAACCAGTTTTGGAGAGGAGACGAAAATAGTCTAGTGACCGCCTGGGGCTGCTGGGTGAACACACTGTCTTTACACAGGCACCTGCTGGGCCCCTCAATGGCTGACGGGACAGCATCCCCTCAACCTCCCCACTGGGCCAGAACTGCTGCCTCTGGAGAGGGCCCAGGCCTCTGGAAGGTTCCGTCAGCAACCACATCACTGATGACAACAGCCTTTCCTCCTGGAAATCAGAAAAGCCCCTCTTTGCCTTGGAAGTGCAAAGGGGAATTGTTAGGGAATTCTAATGAATTTCTTTAAATCATCCTTTTAGTAGTAATTCCCTGTGCTTCACCCACAGCCCCACTCTCCTGCTCGTTCAGGACAGAAACTCAGAGACACGTGTACCTGCGAATCCTCCGGGCTTCGTCCCTGGTGATGATGGCATCGCTGACGCCCCGGCCACACTTCCTCGGGGAGCAGCCTGGAGAGAGTTGAGCTGGGATGAGACGCCAACCCCGCTGAACCCCGACTAAAGAGCTGCCCGCTGCTGTCAAGGACTCACCTGTGGGCGGCCCTCTCCAGGGACAACGGAATTTTGTGGGATGGGGCCTTGCCTTCCATGGGATTAGGGGGGCAGGTTTGGCAAATAAAATATAGGCCACTCGGTCAGATGTGAATTTCAGAGAAGCAACGGTGACTTTCCAGTACAAGCAGAGCCCCTGCAGCGCACACATCTCACCGGAAGGGGGTAGGTCCTGGCAGCGCCACACCAGGTGGGTCACTCCTGAAGCAGCTGACACTCTACCCACCCTTGAGAAAACAGCCCAGAGGCGGCATCCACGGTATTCTAGAACCATCACTGACCACAGATCCAGACCCATTGGCTAGTGCCTCCTGGATGACCAAAGCTGTGCTTGCAACTGTAGTCACTGTCCTTCTGCAGGGCCTGGCAAAGCTGCCCCAAGGTGGTCACCACACACTCTACCCTGCTTCCTCCTGCCTCTGCACCCAGGACTGAGCTGCTTAGAGGGAGGAGGATGGGGGAGCTTGGATGGGGCCAGGGTCGGGGTGAAAGTGGCCAGGGTCGGGAGCACAGGGCCAGGGTGGACACGGCCAGGGTCAGGGTGGACAGGACCAGGGTTAAAGTGGCCAGGGTTGCCACTGGGTTGGGGTGGACAAGGCCAGGGTCAGGGTGGAAAGGGCCAGGGTCAGGTAGATGGGGCCAGGATGAGGCAGAGCACCAGAGATGGACAAGCTTAGCAAGCCCCTGGTATCCTGGCGCCAAGGGCAGGCTGGCTGCCTTGCACTGGGTGGGCCCTAGGATATGTCCTGGCCGATGAGACACTCTCATGGCCACCCCCTGGCCTTGGGACACTCTCAGGACACACTGGGCTGGCTGACCTTTAGCTTTCATCCTCCTTTCTCTCTTCCTGCCTGGAACATGCCTGGAGGTGGAGCGATTGTCCTGGGACCATGTGAGCCACATGCTGAGTGGCAGAGATGGGGCGCTCGGCCTGGGGCGCTTACAGGGAGCCAGGCTGGCCTGGGGTGCCTTTTTCTGGGTCTCATCATGTGGGAAAAATAAACTTCTACGTGGGGGTCATTAGGGGAGGGGTGCCTCAGTTCCACAGAGCTAAATACAATATATTAATATAGGTGTTTTTATTAAGACATAAAAATGCTTTTTATAAAAGTTGAAGGTAAAAGCAAAAACAACGATAACCAAAAGACAGCTTGGGGAGCGACATCATGTCAACAAATACATTTTAACACAAAAGAATTGTGAGAGGGGAAAAGATTGATAACAGGAACAGTTTCACCAGGAAGATGCAGGGGCAACAAAAGCACCAAGTGACATCGCCTCAAACACCTCTGGCGGCGAAGCGGCCACCAGACCCAGAGTCTCAGTGGGGACCCTGCCTCGCGGTTCCCAGTAACTGGGGACGGCGAGACAGAAGTTCAAGAAGACAATCCAGCAGCGACACAATAGGCTCAACGTGAATGAGCATCAAAAGCATAATTTGGTGAGAAAGTGAGTTGTGAGTGGCTGACAATGTCAGTGCACATACACGAGTGCACACGCTGCAAACACGCACACACACCACCCAGACACACAGGCCCAGGGCAGGCGGAGCCCCTGTCAGCTACAGGAGGAGAGAGGGGCGAGGGATGGGGAGTCCAGAGGCTTTAATGCACACTCCACCATTTTTTTTTTTTTGGTAAAATATATATAACCCCAAATTTACCATTTTAACCATTTTAAAGTGTACAGTTCAGAGGCGTTAACTATGATCACGTTGTTGTACAACCATCCCCATCATCATCTCCGGAACATTCTCATCTTCCCAACTGAAAACCCATACCCGTCTCCACTAACTCCCCCTCCACCTCATTCCAACAGTTTTTAACGTTGATAAATTATTAAATGGGTAGGAAAAATACGTTCTCAAAAGCTGTGACTTTAGAGTGAAAAAGCTGACCAAGACAGAGAGAGCATGCCCACAACAGAACCTATCCACTTTCCTGACCCCCTGAAGGGAAAGGCAGCCCCCATTCCCTGGGCGCGTCTTTGCCTCCCTTCGTCTAAACCCAGCTTGTGTGCATCACAATGGCGCCCCTTGGTGGAAGGATTTAGCAATATTTTCTTGGTTCAAGTCCAAAGCATTGCTCTGAAGAGAAAAATAAACTGAATTTTGTCTTTAAAACCCAGTCACTCTGGTTAGGTTTTTAAAACTGCTGCCCTCGAGCAGAGGAGTCAGGCGCTGGGATGGGGCACACGACATGGGGGAAGGGCCTCTGGTATCTACGTTCCCTGTTGCAACATCTTCTGCAGTTACAACACCCTAAGACAGAAAATGCCTTTTCTGGGTTCCACTTGCTCATTACTATCATCCCAGTTCTGTTACATCCTTCCAGGCAAACCGCCTCTTCCATCAGATGGCACCCACAGTGTGGGGGACCTCAGTGAAACACTGGCCACGGCCTGGGCAATGAGGCCTGGGCAGTGACCAGTGGGCCTGCCCCTGCACAGGCAGGGCCTGAAACACCCACACTTCCGGGTCCATGTGTGGGCTAACCAACCGGGGGGGGGGGACGGGGGGGCAGCAGCGGGGGGTGAGGAAGGTCACCTGCCCAACGCCACCCCCACACTACTTTCAACCTGATTCCCATCAATTCATTGTAGCAAAAAAAGACGCATTTTGAACACACTGAATTCCATGTTAACATGCTGCTCTTTCCCGGATCACCTCGGCATCATGTACCTTCAAACCTTCGGTGACTGTCATAGTCCTCGGAGCAGGGCACCTCAATGAACCTGCCTGGCAGGACCTCACTTCGATGAGCTAGGACCTCAGTGATGCTGTCATCACCCCCCAGACTGCCCCAGAGCAGGAGCGCAACGAACGTGGTGCAGGCCCCCAGGACGGCAACTCTCAGCCACTTCTTCCACACATCCCGAGGCGCCCGGACACTCTTGGTGCTGAGAACAGAAAACAGCTGTGGTCACCCAAATGCACCTGCATGTGCTGAAAATGCAGACCACAATGACCAGAGACCACAATGACCAGAGACCACACCCACCCTTAGTTATAGCCTTAAACTGTTCCCATGCTGGCTGCTGTCAGAGCTACTCTCAATCAATCCAGAGGCACTCGCCAGCATGGGAGGATGTGGTGGGGAACGTGCCCCTCACCCCATATGACCAGACAGGGCTCACTTGCTCCCAAGGGCAACAAGATGAACTGCCTGTTGGTGTTCCTCCCAGCCTGGCCAGGCCCATGGAGAACCTGTCTGCGAGGTCCTGGCAGAGTCTGTGGCACCGATCACGTTGCCTGCATCCAAAAATGACTGCCACAACCCCATGCATATGGTCCCAGTGCACATGCCTGTGCATGCGTGCGTGCACACACACACACAATGTGAAGTAAGTTAAGCATGAGTCAAGCCCACTTCACTAAAACCACCAGCCAGCCACAAAGAGAATACAAGTACAACAGAAATGATTCAGCAGTAAGACACTTTCTGTACCACCCGGGTTAACTGTGGGATTCACACTGCCTGTGCAGAAGTTGTAGGCGTGTCTGTGTGTGTGTGCACACGTGTGTCTATGTGTGTTTGGGTGGTATATAACCATGCATATGTGTGTCTGTGTACATGCATGTGTGTTTTCACGTGTGTGTAACTGAGTAGCCGTGCACTCTGTTATCTAAGAAAAATGTGAAGGGCTTGAAGCACTGGCAGAAATGAGAAAAGAGATCCAGGCATCCTTTCAGGAGGTGCACCTCATGTCTTCAAGTATATGATTAAAAGCAGATAGCCTGCCTTCTATTTTTCTATGTTTCTCCACACTGCAAATTGCTATATATATAACACACAAATTCCGATTAAATAAATCCCAAGGTGGGCACAGCTCACTCAGACTAGGTTGGGTGAATACATGATCATTTTAAACAGGGAGCATAGGTGCCCAGAACACAAAGACCCCCACCCCCACTCCTAGAACTGCTGTCTAGCCTCCAGCCCACCTGGTCTCCTCTAATTAGACCAGGGTGGACACCTCACTCCGGTGGCCCCATCATTTCTCTTCCCCAATTCCGAATGGGGCAGGGAGACTGCCCGCCCATCTCAGCAGCAGGGGCTGGAACCCCAACTGAAGGTGCAAAGCTGTAGGTGACACCTTCGCCTGGAAGAGCCCGGCTGCTGAGACAGAAAGGGACAGAGAGGAAGGGACAGAGACAAGAGGGGAAAAAACAGCCACCTGGGCCAGATTCGGATGCAACACTCCCCTGGAGGTCTCCTCAAAATAAGCACCCCTGTTCAGGGTAAGCTCGCTCAAGCTGCACCCCTAGAATCTTGCCAAAACAGAAGGGGATTTGGAGCAAGGTCCATGGCCCATGGGGCAAGCACAACGACAAGGTAATTTATCCTGGAATGATTAAAATACACCCCTGGCTCTTAAAGCTTCAGGCAGAATCCCCTCGAAGGCTACGTGATGAGATCACTTTTTCATTCATCAGGCCCCCCTGGTACACATGGGTGAGAGAGGTCAGAAAAGACTCCCGACGGCCTGCCCCGTCCTGGGCCGCCCCCCACCCAGCCCCGACCCTCCTGGCGCGGGCCTCGCGGGATTCTTCAGGCCACGCTCTCCAGACAGACCACACCCCTCTAGAGCCCGATTCGCCCAAGCATACACCACGCCCCTCGAGGCCAGGCCACACCCACACTGCAGGCCCGTCCCGGGAAAGGCCCCGCCCACGCTAGGTCCAGCCTTTCCTGGCCGGGCCACGCCCCCAGCCCCGCCACACCACGCCCCCGCCCCTCCAGACCAGGCCCCTCCCCCTCGACCAGGCCCCGCCCACGCCGCCGTCCGCGCGCTCCCGGAGCTGCCCAGTACCTGCTCGGGCGCCGGCGGTCAGCTGCCCGGTTGCCCTCGGGCGCCTTGGGAGCGCCCCTCCTCTGAGGTGCCATTGTCCAGGCCGCCGCGGAGCCGGGTCGAACGCGGGATCCGCCGCGAGCCCGGGACGAGCGCCGCGAGAGTTAGCGCGAGACCAGCGCGGCCGGGGACGCGGAGCGACGCGTTCCGCCGTCGACCTCCGGTCTGGTGGCCAGGCCTGAGCAATCGGAGGCCGAGCGCCGAGCGGGACGGAACGGGGACCTGAGGGCGTCCGCGGCGCACCCGCTGTTGCCTGCCCCCTCCTCCTCCCCTGCCCTCCGCGGAACCCGACGAGTCTCCAAGTCTTCGTCTGAAGTGTGTCCTCGCCCAACCGTGCGTGCTCTCCCGGCGTCTCCAAGCCCACCTCCCGGGGGTGTCCTCCTCCCGGGGCTCTCCAAGCCCTTTCCCCGCCCGGGGTCTCCAAGCCCTCCTCCCAGGGACTCCGCACCCTCTTCTGTGGGGTTTCCATGCCCCTCTCCCCCGGCCCATGCTACACTGGAGGGCACTGGGTCCAGTTGGTGCTCAGTACACATGTATCCGTTAGGCCCTGCTGCTTTGTTTACAACATTCAATTTCCCTAGAGAACCTTACGTCCAGTGGGCAAGAAGTAAGATCTTAACCAACGCTGTGGAGATACCTGATTCTGAAAGAGTGGAATTAGCAGTGAGGTGCATTCATGAGGATTAAGTCTGAAGAAGGTGAGTAATTTACTGATACAGGGGGAAAAGAAAACCTACTTAGACTCATTGAACAAGAAAAGAAATCTGCCCAACAGTCCCGAAACTGGGGAAATCGGATGCCATTTCCTGGTAACTTACCTGGAAGCCCGAGGAACTGGGACAATTGCAGACCTGCCAGGTTGTCTGGTAACAATGACAGTTGACCCAAGTCTTTGAAATAATCACGTTTCTATAGACTTCATGCAGGAGGGAATCAAAGCAAGGAACTACAGACTCACAAGATGGATTACTGAATTCTTCCTCTCCTTTTCCTTTAGATTTTGCAGCAACTTACATTGGTAAACAACTCTGAATGTGTCTGATGCAGGTAAGATGTTTGTGTTCATTCCTGCCCTAGGACTACAAGAATAATTGGAGAATTTCTCTCAGAACACGAGGAGGCACACACAGGACCAATGCAGACTTCTCAGCTCAAAATTTTTTCTTTTGGGACTTCCCTGGTGGTCCAGTGGTTAAGACTCTGCACTTCCAATGCATGGGGCGCAGGTTCGATCCTTGGTCGGGGAACTAAGGTCCCACATGCCGCACGGCGCAGCCAGGAAAATATTTAAAAAAAAAATTTTTTTTTCTTTTAATTCTATTCCCAGGAAAATAGATTTGGGTTTTTTTTTGGGGGGGGGGTTTAAATGTAAAACAATTCAACTTTAAAACATTGCAGTTTTTCAGAATGCTTTGTCTTAAACTCATCCACTTATCAGTGGTAATTTACGTAATTGCTTTAAGAACTTTGTCATTGAGACTGTCTTGAATATAGTTTATTCTTAAAAAAATCAAACTGATTGGTTTCTGTATGCATTATGTTATTTCCTCTGCTATATTATGGATTCCTTAAGGTCAGGGATTTATGAATCCTTGCACAGAATGAGTAGTTTGAATTACTGAGCTGAATATATGACCAATGTACAAAGATTTTCTTTCATTTTTCAATCTAATCCTTTGTGTTTTATGATAGAAGAAATAAGATTTCACTGTTTCCCAGCTGCTTCAGTATCATCCAGATACTTTCTCTAGTTTAACATAAACTAGCCAACACTGATAAACTGTGGCTTACTTGTTTTTTGAATTATCAATGGCCTGTTTTAAATCATAGATAGTTTTCTCTGACCTAGAATAAATTTTTAGAGCTTCTTCCTCTGTACAACCAAGCTGACTCGAACTCTAGAAACATAATTGTTTTTAACGCTATTCAAAGTAGAATAAAATTGAGGATAAATTTCTACAAAAACATCATATTGTGGGGCCTGAAAAGTGTTTGAGATATTTGCCTGTTTTCACTGGCATAGTATACATAGGATAAGAGGGTCTTTAAAACAAGAAATTATTTTGCAGTCATTTGTGTTATTACAGATTATAGCCATCTTATAAGGAAACAGTGCTGTTCTATTTTAGGGACAAATCACAACTAAATGGCAAGGGTCCCTATGTTTGAACATGGAGACAGACATCCTTTTTTTTTTGATTTGGCTGCTCTGCGTGGCATGTGGAATCTTAGTTCCCCGGCCAGGGATCAAACCCATGCCCCTTGTAGTGGAAGCATGGAGTCTTATTTATTTAGTTAGTTAGTTAGTTAGTTAGTTATTTTGGCTGCGTTGGGTCTTCGTTGCCGTGCACGGGCTTTCCTTCTAGTTGTGGCGAGCAGGGGCTACTCTTTGTTGCAGTGCGCGGGGTTCTCATTGTGGTGGCTTCTCTTGTTGTGGAGCACAGGCTCTAGGTGCACGGGCTTCAGTAGTTGTGGCACACAGGCTCAGTAGTTGTGGCCCGTGGGCTCTAGAGCGCAGGCTCAATAGTTGGGACGCACGGGCTTAGTTGCTCCGTGGCATGTGGAATCTTCCCGGACCAGGGCTCGAACCCGCGTCCCCTGCATTGGCAGGTGGATTCTTAACCACTGCGCCACCAGGGAAGTCTGAAGCATGGAGTCTTAACCACTGGACTGCCAGGAGAGTCCCAAGACAGACATCTTGATTCGATTTCATGTCGGTGAAATGAGTTCCCTCCCAGTTCGTGTCAGAATTGAAACAGACATTGGAAGGACCAGGCCAGTTGAGCCTCTGGAGTCTATAACCCTGAATTTCTCCACTAGGAAGAAGTGTCCAGACAAGAGGTTTTTTTGTCACATGATTTCACAAAAAATAGTACGATGTCGGGTTGCTCACCATTTAAGATGCGACTAGTTCATCTGGACCTGAAAGGAGCCCCACCGAGGGTCTGCTACCTCTCAGAGGTGAGAGCTCCCTTTCTCCTCTAGAGAATCACTTTGCCTTGGGTTTGGTTATGAAGTTGTGAACAATCGATGTTCTGTAGACATGTGCTTGGAACACAACTGTGGGTTCTGTGTTGGGGCACGGTGGTGGCAACAGCATAGATTTTGAATTTCCCCCAAATCCCCTCACAAAGCAGACAGCAACCAGGATAGCAAAAGGAAAAACAGAAAGGACAAAAGACACACACAACCTCTTCATTGTGAGCTGAATCGTGTTTCCCAAAAAGATATGTTTAAATCCTAACCCGTCAGACCTTGCAATGTGACTCGATTTAAAGACACGGTCTTTGCAGATGTCGTTGACATAAGATGAAGTCATATGGAGATAGGGTGAGCCCTAATCCAATAAGTGGTGGCTTTATAAGGAGAGGAGAATTTAAACACAGAGACATACACAGAGGGAAGATGATCTGAGGACACAGGGAAGGTACCACATGAGGACAGAGGCAGAGATTAGAATCGATGCGTCCACAAGCCCAGGAGGACCAAGGGTGCTGGAAACTCCCAGAAGCTGGAAGAGGCAGGAAGGATTCCCCTTACAGCCTCAGAGGGGGAGCATGGCCCTGCTGACACCCTAGATTTGGGACTTCTGCCTCCAGAACTGTGAGAGAATAAATTCTGACTGTTTCAAGCCACCCAGTTTGTGGTGACTTCTTATGGCAGCCACAGAAAACGTATGTACTCTAAATCAAAAGTAGGCATCAGGGTATCCCCGTGAATTCCAAAATGCAAGGGGTGGGGCCAAACCACCTATAGCACAACACCCACGTGGGGTTAGCAGCCAGGCAGGGGGTGGTAGAGGAAAGAGAAAAGAGAATTCAGACGATGTCAAGACCAGAGGACCCAGAAAAGAGCCCAGCTAGTAAAGATCTGTCAGAAACTGGGCGAGTTATCCCTGGCTCCAGGTTGAGGGTGAGTGCCCAAGGCCTCAAAGCACTCCAGAATACCTTCCAGAACCTTCTTCCAGAAGGACAGAGCCCACACTAAGGACACAGTGTTGGGGGAAAAATCCACATTGAGCTGGGCAGGAACATTGAGGGTGAAGTGGAGAGAAGTTTCAAATACTGGGGGGACGGGATCCAGAGGGAGTGGAGACCACGTGCTGTGGCAGTAGCTGCACAAAGTCTATAACCGCTAATCCTTTATGTAACAGCAGCAGAGGGAGCCCTGGGCTGGCCCAGCTCCATCCCAAACAGAAGAACCTGCTCTCAAAAACACAAGAAAACACATCTCAGTTAAAAATGAGCCACAGAAAAGGAGTGTAGTTGTGCCACACAAAGACACTAAGAAAAAAAAGGACGTTGATCTGAGTAACAGTGAAGGTGCACCAGGAACGTGTGACCACAAAGCAGATGACATAGTTCCGCAGTATTTCAGAAAGAGAGCAGAGATACTAGGAAAGTGATACAGTTATGGAAGAACAGTGTAAGTCAGAAATAGAAAAGCCCAGAAATGTGACAGCCAGACAGAATGAGGTTGTGAAAAGATTGCCTCCAGACTCGGGAATGAATTAGAAAGAAAAAGAAAAAAAAAAGTCAGAAACGGAGACCAAACTAGGAAAAGAACAAAAGTGAATAGACGCCATGGGAAACAGTATCGGGAAATAAATGGCAGAGAAGAAAAAGCCAAGTGTAAAGAGAAAAAAGCATGGTGACAAATGGATAGATGTGGAAGACAGGCAAAGAAGATCCAGCTTATGTGTAGCTGGAGCCCCCATTTCGTTACCTGCTGCTGCTGACAGAGTCAGAGGTTTAGACAACAATTTCTTATTCCTCCTGTTTCCACAAGTTGGCTGGGTGGCACCCTTAGGCTGAGCTTAGCAGCCCCTTAGCCACCAACAGCACCAAGGATCCCTACCACCCCCAATAGAAGTGCCAAAGAGGCCACCCAGTGGTCAGATGGCCAAAAGGCTACAAGGGAAACCAGGAGCAAAAACGCTGAGGAAAACACGAAAATGCCATAACCATCATGTTCCATTTGTGTAAGTGACTGACCTGGGTTAGTTTACTCCTTTCCACAATCTGCCTCTTCTTGTAATTTGCAGTCAATTATTGATTACCCGTTTTACAATTATCCCAGCTAATTCTTAGTCCCAAGCTGATTTCCTCTTTCCATCCAGCATGCTTCAGAACATCCCCATATTCTTGGGGAAAGAAAACTTCTGACAGCAACATCAACAAGAATGCTACAAATCACATAAAACTCACAGTGGCCCTTGTCTGGAGGTGGGTTACTATTCTGAGTTTCTGCAGGAGCCCCCTCCCTTAACACCCACCCCTGGCCGTGATGCCAGGCTAGAAGAAAATCTCAGTCCTGTGTACAGTAGACACAATCCTAAAAGTACTGGAGAATAGGGATCCATGTTCTTTGAGATAAAGGTAGAGAAAGAAGTCGGGCAGAACCAGGGGAGGGACCCCATGAGCACAGCGGGACAGCCTCTTTCCTCCTTCATCTCCCTCCTCTAGGCTCCTTCCAGGTGCTCCAGTAACCCTCCAGAGCCCTGTAGGCTCCCCTTACCCCAGCACCCCCCAGTTCCGCCCCCTTGTATCAGATGAACACATCACTACATTAGAATTTGATTTGGCGTCACACGGAGTACGTGGGAAAATACAAAGATCAACTACAATCCGTGTCCATCAGCTGGAAGAATGAGTCCATGAGCTACACATGTGTCACTTTCTGTTCAAATAGTCATTTCTTCATCACATCCCCCTCTCCCCCAGATTTTCCCCCTGTTCCGTGCCCTGGGTGCCAACGGCCTCCTCATCGAGTATGAAGACATGTTTCCCTATGAGGGCCACCTGAGGCTGCTGAGGGCCAAGCACGCATACAGGTACCCGAGCCGCCAAGCAAGGCGATGCCTCTGCAGAGAAAATGGGGTGTGTGGGGTGGCAACCTGGAAGGGAGTGGAGGGCAGGCGAGAATTGAACGACAGCAGGACAGTCCTCTTCTGTCTTGTTAAATACATGTCTTTAGTCATAAAAATAAAGCATGTTCACCGAAGAGAATTTAGAAACATTTAAAAGAAAATAAGCATCAGCTATGATCCCCCACAAGGAAGCGCTGTGATCTGTTTCAGTCTTGTCTGGGTGTGAAGTGCGTGGAGGACACTTTGACAGGTGTCCATGCAGGGGAGGGAGGGCTGCTCTTTAAGGCGGGATCTTCACCAGGGAAGTGAGGATTAAAGGGGAGAGAATCAGAATCAGTGAAGTCGGATAGTGTGGTCATGGGTGCACCCCACTTGGCTTTAAAATTATGGGTATCCATGTAAATCGGTAATAAATAGCCCAAAAGAAAATGGGCAAAGAACATTCTGATCCCCCAAAAAGAAAGAAAAATAGCCAATAAGTATATGATAGTAATAAAATAACAGTGAAATGCCATTTTGGCTACCAAATTGGTGACGCTTTTAAAAAAATGCTAATGCTCTGTGTCCACGGGGGTGAGCAGGAGCAAGCCTCCCACTGGTGGGCTGTGAAGCAGCCCAGCCGCTCTGGAGGGCAGCTTGGCTCCATGTGGTAGAACTCCCAGCACGTACGTGTGGGCAGGAAACAGGAAAGGCATGAACCAGAGCATGGCGGAGGTATTCGTGTTTATTCCTACAATGAACACGTTTTGTTCCTTTGTTTTTGAAAGTGAAAAAGGTGCCAGGGTTCCGGTGAAGCTTGAAAAAGGTATATTTAAAGACAGAACTTTATATAAT
This sequence comes from Aethalodelphis obliquidens, assembly GCF_003676395.1. NCBI lineage: Eukaryota > Metazoa > Chordata > Mammalia > Artiodactyla > Delphinidae > Aethalodelphis > Aethalodelphis obliquidens. The sequence goes on from NW_020837988.1 coordinate 12,456,598, forward strand.
CAATTCATCTATAGAACTGGTTAACTTTAGAGATGGTTCAAACACATACAGAAGTTGAGATAAATTCACAAATGACAACTCATGGTGGAGCACGCAGTGGGCCTTTCCAGGTTGGCATCCTCAGTGGCCTCAGCAACGAAATGCTGGCCTGAAGGGACACTCCCACCTGAATCTTGAAACTCTTCGTTTTTCTTTCCTCTATTAAAGGGATCACCAGCCTTTTGTACAAAGGGCCAGACAGTAGATATTTTAGGTTGTGCAGCCCATCTGATCTTTGTTCCAACTATTAGTGGGGCAAAAGCAGCCACAGGTGATAATAATGAGTGGGCGTGGCTGTGTTCCAATAAAACCCTATTTGTGGACACTGAAGGATGAATTCCATACGATTTTCACATGTCACAAAATATTCTTGAGTTTTCTCAACAATTTTAAAACATAGAAACCATTCTTAGGTCACAGGCTGTACAGAAACAGGTGGTGTGTTTGTTCTCAGGCCCGTCTTTCCACCTTTGCTCTAAAATATGATTGCTTGTGTGGCCTAGTTTCTTGTAAAATGGCTTTAGCCTCTTGTCGAGTTTGGGTCAGAATAGCTGGTACTATTCTCACAAGAAGTAAACTGTTACTTGACATAACAGCATCGTTTTCCTAAACTCTAGCGTGGGAGTCTTCTCTGAAAACTTAATATCCGTTGGGCTTTTCAGAGTTAGCAACCCTGCTAGTTTCCGTGGTAGACTCCCCCAGGAACCTGACGAGGGGGGTTGGGGGGAGCCTGAATGGAAGGCTGTGTGAACCTCTCTGGGTGGTCTTGGTCTCTCTAGCCCCTCCGAAATCAAAGAGATCCTGCATCTGGCCACACTGAATGAGCTGGAGGTCATTCCCTTGGTGCAGACATTTGGGCACATGGAGGTAAGTGGGAGGAAGGAAAGTTACCTGGTACCCAGGTGTGGGGTTCAGGGGTGCGCGGATGGGGCCAGACACAGGCAGGGAGCAGCTCAGCACTGTACAGAGAAGCTCTGTGAACGGCTGAGGAGCTCGGAGCTCTAGGTGGGAGCACCCTCTGTCCAAGGAGGGGAGGGGAAGAGCTGGATGGGGGGCCTGATTCCCACAGAGCCCTGCAGACTGGGTTGTTTTCCTTTTTAACGTATATTCATCAAAGTATTATTGTGCAAGGTGAAATACAACATTAAGAAAATGTGCTTTCTAGAACTTCCCTCGTGGTCCAGTGGGTAGGACTCCACACTCCCGATGCAGGGAGGCCTGGTTCGATTGTGCTGCCAATGCGGGGGGCCCGGGGTTTGATCCCTGGTCGGGGAACTAGATCCCACATGCATGCTGCGCCTAAGAAGTCCGCATGCCACAACTAAAAACAGATCCTGCATGCCATAACTAAAGATCCTGCATGCCGCAGCTAAGGATCCCACGTGCCGCCACTAAGACCTGGCACAGCCAAAATAATAAATAAATATTTTTTAAAAAATACTTTATTAAAAAAAAAGAAAACGTGCTTTCTGTGTTCTCCTTTTTCACTTAATGTTGAAAGTATTCTCCCAAGCTCCTATGTGATCTTCAAAAATACTTTTCACGTCTGCCTCAGAAAGGGGAAGCAAATTAAACATAATACTGATTTAATGGCTCTCAGGCTCCGTTTAGATCTATCAGCAGTCCTTCCCCCACATCTTCACTTTCACTTCCAGTGATTGCCCTTTTCTTCCTGTTCAGGGATTCTCTCCCACCATCTGCCCTCCAGCTCTCCTGGTGGACTCTCCCTGCTGTGCTTTCTGGGCTCTGGTCCTGACACACTCGTTACCCACAACCCCCTCCTCCTAAACCCTATGGCCTCCTGGTCCCCGGCTCTGGCTGTGCCCGACATCTTCTCCGTGTGCTGTCCTGTAGCTGCACTGGACTTGACTGTCCCCATGGCACCTCTCGAGGGCCCTCTACTCACTTCACACTCCTTCTCTGGATAAAGCCATTTCCCCTCCTGCTTCCCTTTCCTGTCCTCAGTGACTCCCAGGACCCCCGTCTCTCGTGCAGACCCTGGGTTCTAGTCTACAGTTGTCTGCTTGGCGTCTCTGTTGTGAGGCCTCTTCCAGCCTCAGGGAGGGGCTGTACCATCCCCAACCCCCCACTCCAGCTGCATTTCCCGTCTACTGTCAGGTCCTACCCTTTGCTCCTCTGCCTCCTGAGTTAGCATTCCCTCCGTCCCACTGTCACCATCCTTGTCTAAGCTACTGCTGGACCGGCTGTAAAGTCCTCCAGTGGGTCTCCCAGCATCACTCCGCCCATCCCCACCCCGCGCCCTGCTCCCCACCACAGCTGGTCTGAGCGCCTCAAGTACAGCTCCATCGTACCACGCCCTCCTTCTCCTTAAGTGGCCTTGCTCTGCTCTTACGGTGGATTCGTCTCCTGGGGCTACCATAGCAAAGGACCACAAACCAGGCGGCTTAAACTACAGACATTTGTTCTCACTGTCTGGAGGACAGCGGTCCGAAGTCAAGTGTCAGCAGGGTTGGCGAAGACTCTACGTCTGGTCACTTGCATCAGAATACCCTCTTCAGCAGTGAAGCACAGTTCAAGGATTTTGCTCATTTCACTTTCTGAACTGTTGAGTTTTTAAAATTCTTTGTGTATTCTGGACAAAGTCTTTTGTTAGATACGTGATTTACAAACATTTTCTCCCAATCTGCAGTTTGTCCTTTCATTCTCTTAACAATGTATTTCAAAGAGCAAAAGTCTTTAACTTTGGTGAAGTCCAGTTTATCAGTTTTTCTCTTTGATGCATCATGCTTTTGATGTCATTTCTAAGAACTCTGCCAGTCACCAGGTGATGAAGATTTTTCCTGTTTTCCTCTGAAGTCTTACACTTGAACATTTTCCGTTTAGACTTATGATCGATTTGGGGTTAGTTTTTGTGTGAGGTGTGAGGTGGAGGTTCATTTTTCTTGCATGTAGTATGGCACTCCCTGACCAATGGTGCCAACACCATTTGTCAAAAAGACTGCTTTCTTTGAAATTTGGTATTGCCTTTGCACCTTTGTCAAAAATCAATTGACCACATTTATGAGAATCTATTTCTAGACCCTATTCTGTTCCATTGATCCATGTGTTATCCCTTTGTCTATACCACATTATCTTGATTGTTATAGCTTTATTGTAAGTCTTAAAATCAGGTAGTGAGATTCCTCCAACTTTATTCTTTTTCAGAATTATTCTAGCTATTCTAGTTCCTTTGCCTCTTCATATGTATTTTAGATTCAGTTTCCCTATGTATCTACTGGAAACCTTGCTGGGATTTTGATTGGGATTGTGTTAAATCTGTAAATCAGTTTTGGCAGAAAATTACCTCTTCACTGTGTTGAGATTTCCAAACCAGAACGTGGTATGTCAGCCATTAATTGTGTTATTCCCCTAAATGTGCCTTTTAGGTTATGATGTGTCCAGGTTTGGGTTTCTTTGCCTTTATCTTCCTTGGAGTTTGATGAGCTTCTTCACTTTTGTGAAGTTTGGGGCCATTTCTTCATGTTTTTTTCTGTCCCCTTCTCTTCTTTTGGGACTCCTTTGCTCATGCGTTGGTAGCTCGATGTTGCCCTATGGTCTCTGAGGCTCTGTTCATTTTCTTGCACCTTTCCTCGGTTACTCAGCTTGAATTTCTGTTGATCTTTTGTTCCAATCACTGACTCTCTCTTCTGACATTTCAGATCTGCTGCTGGGCCCATTGAATGTTTTTTTTTTTTTTCCCACACTGCGTGGCTTGCAAGATCTTAGTTCCTTGACCGTATATTCATCAAAGTATTATTGTGCAAGGTGAAATACAACATTAAGAAAATGTGCTTTCTAGCACATTGAACCTGGGCCCTCAGCAGTGAAAGTGCAGAGTCCTAACCCTGAACAACCAGGGAATTCCCCCTGAATGGATTTTTAATTTCCCTTATTGTAAATAGTTTCCTTTAATTCTTTTTTTTTTTTAAATTTTTAAAAAATTAATTCATTTATTTTGGCGTGTTGGGTCTTTGTTGCTGCACGCAGGCTTTCTCTAGTTGTGGTGAGCGGGGGCTGCTCTTCATTGCGGTGTGGGGGCTTCTCATTGCAGTGCCTTCTCGTTGCAGAGCATGGGCTCTAGAGCACAGGCTCGGTAGTTGTGGTGCATGGGCTTAGTTGCTCTGTGGCATGTGGGATCTTCCCGGACCAGGGATCGAACCCGTGTCCCCTGCATTGGCAGGCGGATTCTTAACCACAGCACTACCAGGGAAGCCCCTCCTTTAATTCTTGGAATATATTCATAATAGTTTCTTTGAAATAATTGTCTGATAAATCCAACATCTAGGCCCACTCAGCATCAGTTTCCATAGAATTGTTTTTTCTTTGAGTCTGGGTCCCACTTTCCAGTTATTTGCATGTCTCAATTTTTGGTTGAAAACTGGACATTTCAGATCATATGTTATAGCAAGTCTGACTTTTCCCCCCATGGGTAGTTGTAAGTTGCCTGGATTTAATGTCTCCCCGGCTGTGTGTGGCCACGGATGCCTCTGTTTTTGTATTCTTGTTTTCGGTTTTTGCCCTAGGGGTCACTCTTCGGTCTTCACAGCTGATGATTCCGCAGGGCTTGGGTGGTGGTTGTGCCCGAGCCCATAGGCCCCACCTTGTGGCACAGGGGTTGGGAGGCCACACTCAGGGTTCAGGCAGTTCTCAGTCTGCCGCGGCTTCTGCTTTCCACCCAGCCTGCTCGGGCCCCCAGGTGGGTGTGGCCCCAGCCAGCCGGTGCGTACGGAGAACATGTGTCACCTCTGTAGCCCTGTGGGGACCGCAGAATTCAGAACAGTTTGCCACTTTTACTGACAGGTCCCCAAAGGCCAGGTTTACCCACAGCCAGCCATTGTGGGGGGTGGGAGCACCTAGGCAGAAGCTGCAGAATCTGTTTTTACCCAGTTATGGCAACCTTTCATGAACACGCATTTCCCAATTTGTTGTTCACCTTTGGTTGGTTTCTGGAGCCCCAAAAGGTCGTTTTGGACAAATCATTCCTCTTTGTACTTGTTTTGGGGAGAGGATTTGCCAGCCTCTTCACTTGAGCAAGAAGTCCACCCGTGTGTAATTCTGTTGTGAAGGGAAGCTACCTTTTCCATTTTCTCATTCAGCCCAGTTAGAGTTGGAAGGGAGAAGGACTGTTGACCAAGCAGCCAGGTTACTCAGAGACCCGCCCACTTGGCACCCTGGCTCTGGTCCGCAGTGCAGCCCCGCCAGCCCCTCCGGGGACTCTAATAGACATGAGGCCATCAGGACGCAGAGGCAGGAGCCGGACTTCGGGGAGCTCGGGGACAAGCTCCTCCCCAGGGTCACCAGCTTTCCTGTTGTCTCCCCACAGTTTGTGCTGAAGCACGAGGCTCTCGCTCACCTCCGGGAAGTGGCACTTTTCCCCAACACCCTGAATCCCCACAAGGCGGAGTCCCTGGCACTGGTTGGAGCCATGATTGACCAGGTGATGGCGCTGCACCCGGGCGCCCGGTGGCTCCACATCGGCTGTGACGAGGTGGGTGCCTTGCCTTGCCAGCAGGCGGCTCCCCCAGCTCTGCAGCAGCCCCTTTTCTTCACCTCACGGTCACCTTCTCCCACCTCGTGGGTTCTTCTCTTAAATAGAAAAGTAGTTCCGAGGATAAAGAAGTGCTGGCCGAGGAGATGTCCCCAGTGAGGGCCTTGGTCCCAGCTGATGGGTGATCTCGTGCCGGCAAACCTGCCAAGCCAAGCAGGGTGCAATGGGGTGCAGGCACCCACGGGACAGCAGCAGAGCAGCCCCTGGTTACGGCACATTCATGTCCTCGGGGTCAGTGTGGCCATGAGTTTGAGCCGGTTACTTTCCTCCAATTGAAGAAGTACAGTTTTGGACTGTGGGAGAAAGGAAATTACCACTTTAGGGCCGTGGAGCACTGGCTGGAAAGGTGGTTCCCGGGGGTGCCCTCCTTGTCCTTGAGAAACACAGTGGCCAGGAAGATACCAAGCCACCGAGCACAGTGACCCAAAGGCCTCTGCTCGTCTGAGCTTAGGCATCTGAGCTGGGACGGTGGTTTGTAGACATTTTACCCCAGAGCTTGATCCTTTTATGCAAAAAAAAAATCTCTTTTTTGTAGTAAAATACACATAACATAAAATTTACCACTGTAACCACTTTAAAGTGAATGATCCAGTAACTTTTAAGCCATTCTCAGTGTTGTGCAGCCCTCCCCCCGGCTACTGCAGGACCTTTCATCTCCCTGCCCCCCGTCCTCCGCCCCTGCATCCATCAGTCTCCTTTCCATTTCTGCGTTGCCCCCCCAGCACCCCATAAATGGAGTCCTGCCCCGTGCGTGGGCTTTTCTCACTGGGCACCTTCTCCAGCGTGGCTGAGTGATGTTCCAGCATGTGGACGGGCCATGCTCTGTTTATCCATCTTGTGTTATTGGACATCTGGTTATTTCCACCTTCTGGCTGCTGTGGGGCTCCAGACTCAAGACTCCCTTGCCCAGCCTCAAGGGAGTCTTGAGTCGAGGTTCGGGTCTCGGTGCAGAAGGAAAGGGCACCCTTCACTGTCTCCTCCCCGTGGGCAGCTGCCCCAGGAGTCCCCCAGCGTGAACCCGCGGGTGAGGATGGGTGGTCCTGGGGCAAACCCACCTGTGTCTCATCCCAGGTCTACTACCTCGGAGAGGGTGAGGACTCAAGACAGTGGCTGCAGCAGGAGCCCAACACCAGAGCAGAGCTGTGTCTGTCCTACATGGAGGCGGTGGCCAGCCATGTGCAGGCTCGGCACCCGACCACGACGCCCCTGGTGTGGGACGACATGCTGCGGGACATCCCCGAGGACCAGCTCTCAGGTCGGCCAGGCATGGCCCTGGGGGGCCGGCCACGCTCCGCAGGGGGCTTCCTGGTGCCATGAGGGGAGGAAGCCGAGCTACTCTGAGCCCCCGACTGTCAAGGAGAGACCGTGTAGTAGATCCGTACCAAAGCTAACTCTAGACCGTCCTGTTAGGACCGTTTCTCACATGAAAATGCCATTCCCCTAAAAGGCCTCCTGGAGTCTTTCCAGGAGTACTGTTGTGAGAGATCTGACCCAGAGAGCAGCACGAGGCCCCGAGGGGCGCTGGCCATAAAAAGCTGGGGGTGCAGGGGGGCAAGGGCCCCTGGTGGCACTTGAGAGCTTCCAGTGCTTCTAGGGGCCTCAGCCCCACACACCTGCACAGCCAGCCCTGCAGGGGCCTCTACTGAGGTTCACACTGGCTGGTGGAGGGAAGCAGTGGCCCCCCAGCCCTCCGGGGCCCAGCCTGCCTGAGGCTCTGGGGTGAGACAGGGAGGTCGTGGCCCATGCTTCCGCAAGGCCCACCCAGGTGTCCTTGCTGCAGCCTCTACCACATGTGGCCACTTGGGTTTTAATTAATTATAATTAAGTCCACTTAGCGGTATGTCCCTGTTGCACCTGGGCCGGCCCCGCGTGCAGACAGTGTGTCCCCCTTGAGGGAGCTCTGGGACCGCTGGCCTGGGACTCACCCCTGGCAGCTCCAGCAGTGTCCAGTCACTTCCAAAGCCAGCTGGCCTTGTGGCTGCGGCATTTACAGCCCAAATCATAGCATAGTATTGAGTCTGTACTTAAATCCATTTTAACGCAATAAGGGAGAGTTAGAAGGACGCACCCTCACAGCCTCTCTCCACCCCCAGCATCGAGGGTGCCGCAGCTGGTGGAGCCTGTGCTCTGGGACTACGGGGCCGACCTGGACGTCCACAGCAAGGGTCAGTACCAGAGCAGAGCCCGGTGGTCCTGGGCTCCTCCCAGTTTTCCACCTGGACAAGTGTGTGTTTCGGGCTTCCCGGCTGCACCTCCTCAGGGTCTGCCACTCACACCTCTCACTTGCTCACCCAGCGCTCCTCATGGAGAAGTACCGGAAGAGCGGCTTCTCCTGGCTCTGGGCCGCCAGTGCCTTCAAGGGAGCCACGGGGGCAAGCCAGGCCCTGACCCCCATCGAGCACCACCTCAGAAACCACATGCAGTGGCTGCAGGTGGCGGGCAGTGTGCCAGCGGACACGCTGCAGGGCATCGTCCTGACTGGCTGGCAGAGGTGAGGCCATGCAGGCCCCAGGGACGTTCTCGGGGCCGGCCTTTCCCGGGAGGGTCCAAGCGGCTCCCGTCACCTAGGACACACTGCCCTCCTTGGCCCATCCAGTCTGGGCCTCAGTCCTTCCCGCCATTTGGTCAAGGGGAAGCAGCCGGCCCTCTGAGGAGGGTGTGGAAGGACCAGCTGCACAAAACAAGCCACTTGGGGTCAAGCCCCTCGCACCACACTCTGCAGAGGGGACGCTGCTTGGGGTGTTCAGGGCCCTAGGGCACTGGCCCTCCTGGCCCATGCCCTGTCTGAACCACCCGTCTCTGCCTGTTCACCCCATCCTGCGCCCCACCCGAGGTCATGCTGGGAGAAGCATGAGGTCAGACTTTGGCTTGTTTAGGATTTCATACCATTTGAAAAGTAGAGCTACAGTTAAACCCCTGGTCCCAGGCAAGTCCTGCCCTCAGGTCCCATCCTGAGGGGGAGGCCAGGTGGCCCTGACACCAAGAGCAGGAGGCCCTGAACCCACAGGAGGGAGCAGGAGGCAGGGCTGACCCACTGGACCTCAGCCCTCACTCATAAAGCTGAGTCAAAGGTTAACTTAGGGATTTCAGGGTGGCAACCACAGAGAACTAAGCCCAGGCAGGTCACTCTGGGTGGGGTTCCTGCAAAGCCATGGAACCTTCTGGAAGCAGCAGCCGCTCTGCAGAAGCTTCTAGATCCCTGTCCTGTCTCGTGGTGACTCGTGTTTGAGCATCTGCTGTGCTGAGCACCCCTCTCCCGCGGACTTAGGTATGACCACTTCTCTGTGCTGTGCGAGCTGCTGCCCGTGGGAATCCCGTCCCTGGCTGTCTGTCTGCAGGTGCTTCTACATGGTATGGTCCCCTGCTTCTCCCAGGAAGCCTAGTGCCCGGGGCCCCCAACTGCCACCTCCTTGGGGCTGGACTGTGGTCTTCCAACCAGTGTGGGGGAGGGGAACGCACCCATGGCCCCGGCTCAGCCACTCACCCACCCCACTGCAGCCCGGGTCTTCGAGCCTAAACCCAAGACACAGACCAGGAAGTTAGGGGGACATGCCCTGCAGGCACAGTGAACCCACAAGGAAATTCATCATGGATAGGGTGCAGGAGAGAGCCTGCCTTTGCTGCATAAATATCCTGAATGCCCAATGCTGGTGGGTGTGGCCCCAGAGAGGCAGCTCCCTCACCTCTGGTTCCCGAGGGAGCAGCCAGGTGTGGGCATAGATGCTTAGAGACAGAGGAGACCAGCAGGCAAGGTTGGTGACGAGGCCCTGGTTACATAAACCGCATGTTATACGGGACCAGGTGGGAATTTAAGTAGCAACGTATGTGGTGTTGGCACAGAAAAACATCGAGGTGGTTGAGGAAAGTGAGGACTGAAAAATAAACACACTTGGTATTGTGCTGAGCTACAGGGAGGTTTCCAGAAGGACAGATACTGGGACTCTGGCTTATCCTTTTTTGAAGTGTCAGTTCTGAACTCTTTGGGGAAAGGTACAGACAACAGAGCAGATGCCTGTGCTAATAGGAGCACATTGGCCTTGGCACCCCTTCCCCAGGAGGCAGGCAGCACAGAGCCCCCAGCGTGTTCTCACCTCCCCACCAGGCTGCAGTAGCCTTGGGCTAACCCATCCCTGAGGTCAGCACGTGCCCAGCTGGGCCTGGCCGGCGGTCCTTCTCAGTTGCTTTGCCCACCACCCACGCCCGAGGGCCAGGAGGTCCAGCCAGCACGGAGTCCAGGCCACCTCCTCCTCCAGAGGCCCCTCCAGCCTCCGTCTGTGGTTGGTTTTAGGCGGCTTTGCCGAAAACGTTAAAGCAAGAGTGGAGAACTTTCTTGGGACTTCGAGCTTGGAAGCAGCGGATTTTAGGAGGTAACACCCTCCCCCCCAGCCCTGCCCGTCCCCTCATATTTGGATGCATCCTCAGCACAGTGGCTCCCTGTGCAGTGAGAGGGCCGGCTCCTTCCCTGGCAGCGACATCTTGAACCTCATCACACAAGTCAGCCTCCATCTGTGCAGCTCCGTGGATGCACTGCTGGAGAGGGACAGGTGAGTGGGCGGGGGAGTGACCCCCCACCCGGCAGGGTGAGGGCCAGCCAATCCTGCAAGAAGACTTTCTGGGCAGAAAACACCTTTTTAAAATTTCCACCAGATTTTCAAAGGTCTTATTTTACAACCACTGAGCCTTACAAGCCACAGTATACCTATCTGTGTGTGTGGATTTGCCCCCAGGTATGTGACCGGCTGGTTCAGCCCCTACCATCGCAGGCGGAAGTTCATCCACCCCGTCATGATCCAGCACATCCAGCCCCAGGCGCACAGGTAGCCCATGCCCCTCCCAGCTGTGCCCATCCCCGAGGCTGCCCACCCTCTGCTGCATGCTGGCAGCTTTCTGGACAAGCTTTCTAGGTATTGCAGCCGTGGATTCCTAGGTGACGCAACTGCATCAGCTGTGCCTTTAGGCTTTAGAGAAGCTGGGGCGTTCCTGCCTGAGAGGGTGAGGGTCACCAGATGCCCTGAGCAGGGTCCAGGGCTCACCATAGAACCAGACTGCCTAGGGCTGATCCTGGCCCTGCGGCTGCATGTGTCACCATGGGGACAGGGTCCCAGCCAGCCTTCCCCAGTGCTCTCCTGGCTCTGAGAGAGGCCAACACAGACTGTCCCCGCTGAGTATAAGATGCAGTCAACTGTCAACAGGTTCATGCACCAAGAAAAACCCTGCCAGCCAGTTGTGAAGTGCCTTCTAGTTTCAGAGGCCAAACTGTGACAGTCATTCACTTATTCCCAACAACCCTATGAGGCTGGTGCTAACGGCCCTGTTCTATGGATGAGTAAACTGAGGTACGGGATGTACTGACCCGTGGGGTTCTGGAGGCCATGAGGTATGCCCCAGGGCCCTCGCCAGGCAGGCTCACTGCCTCCTGGTCCTCAGTCTCCTGGCCAGGTGGAGCGTTCTCGTGGGGGAGCTGGAGGCTGCCCTGCAGCGTGTCTTCTACCCAGACGCAGTGGAGGAGTGGCTGGAGGAAAACGTGCGCCCCAGCCTGCGGCGGCTGCAGGCTCTGCTGCAGGATCTGGGTGAGGCAGCCGGCCCCAGGCCCGACTCGGGTCAGGACCCCTGAGGGGAGGGGGCCAAGCTCAGGCTGTCGGCCTTCCTGCACCCTCATCCAGCTGCACCCGGCCCCACGTGCGCCTCCTGAGCCCTGGGCAGCCGTGCCAGCAGACAGCGCCCACAGAAACAAGAGTAAACATGGAAGGAAAAGACACTCTGGGCCTATACAATGATCAGCATTAGAACTTTAATTCTTTCAAAATAAAAAGGAGTGGAAGCCAGAAATCTCAAAGGCTTAGTTACTGGCCCTCACGATGGTCTGGACACCCTCCTCGCCCCACCCAGCCCTGGGAGAGGGGAGCTGGCCAAACACCCTCCCTCCTCCAGCCCAGCGGTAAACACACAAGAAACCAACCATAGCTGTTTCACACCTTTTAAGAAAAGAGTATTTCAGGTTTAACCATTTAGAAACCTAACTTTGGCATGTTTCAATGACTGTGTGCCCAAATTAAGGGCTGGCTGGCGCCACCACTGGTAAGGGAGAGGATCTCATTTCTCTGGAGTTTCCTGGAAGTTGCTGTCTCTCACCCAGGCAGCCTCAGAACCCCTGGTCCATGCAGCTGTTCCCAGGTGCACAGCCTCCTGGGTCCCTCACTCAGAGGTGCTCTGGGCACATGCTGTACCTCGGAGGAGCCTAGGTTCAGAGAAAGCAGGAGAAAACTAATGGTGCAGTTGAGGGTCAGTGTGGCTGGCACCCAGACTCCACGAGGGTGGCTGCAGCTAGCTGCTCAGGCGCTGCTGAGGGGCAGCCATGAGCCCAGCGATTCTGGCCCCAAACACACAGGCCCAGCACCAGAGTTCAAGAGAAGCTGGGAATCTGGGTTCTGAGGGATGGGTCCAGGTTTTTAAGTGCTGCACAATGCTAGAAGAGGGAACTTCTGCCTATACTGGGGGCAGGGGCGGGAGGTTATCCTCTCTGTGAGAGCCCGGCTGCAATCCTGGTTGGACTCGAGATGAGCCACCTGAGTGGACAGCGGTCTGGGGGCTGTGGAAGCCTCAAGAGTGGCTGCAGCACACCAACCAGGCGTGCCCCTAAGCGTCCACCCTGAGCCCCGGCAGCTCCGCAGGCAAGCACCTCACTTCTGACCACTGAGGACATCTGGCTGTGGGGAGGGATGGGCATGGGGAGCAGGGCAGGAGATGGGATTCCTGGGGATGACGTGTGGCGGCAGCATCCTCAGAGCCTCGCCCAGCCGCTGGCCCTGCTGGAGTCTCACCGCAGCCCTCAGGACCTGGTCCTGGAGAACCTCTCGACCCAAAGAACTCAGCCCTGGCCCTGATACCCTGGGACCCTGGGTGTTCTTCCTTCCCATTTCACAGGCCTTGAGCCTCACACAGCTAGCATGTCTGACCTGTCCACACCAGGCCGCTGTCCCAGTGGGCTGTCTGATTCCAGGAAGAGACAGATCTGAGGCCTGTGCCCTCTCTGGACCGCTCGGAGCCTGCAGAGAAGGTCCCACTGTGGTTTTGCTCAGAGGACAGAAGCAAGCAGCAGGAACGGCTGAGGGTCCTGCCCCGGGGCTTCCAGGGACACAGCAGGGAGCTGAGGAGGAGGACTTGTAGGCGGCCCATCAGTCCTGCTGGGGCCCCACCAGAACCAAGGCAGGGGTTCCGTGGAGGTCAGCTCTGGTCCCCAGGGCCATCGACCTCACTGTCACTGCTCTGAGACAGCTCCATGGGACTTTCAAGGCAGTGCAGCTCCAGGAAAGTAGTGATGAGCTTGGCGATGGCTTCCACGTCACTGGTCCAGATGGGCACAGGGAGGAAGGGTGTGTTATTGTGACAGGTACTGGCCACCCCGCAGCAGCCACAAGACCATACCTGTCTCACCCCAGGTATCTGCCTCCGGTAACCCACTAGGACCCAGCACCTTCAGTCCTGATCCCCACCCCCACCGGACCCTAGCCCAGTCCTCTGTGCCCACTGGGGACCCCTGACGTCCCCATCCCCTCTCTGTCCCTGTGGGGACCCCTGACCTCCCCCTAGTGGGTGGTGCCAGGCCTGCTCCCCTGGCCTCACCTCCTCCCCCACGTTCCTGAGGCCTCTCTCTATGCCCTGCCGTGCTGGGCAGTTCCTGGGGAGGACCACCTGACTGGGGGCTAGGGGCAGCCCTGGCCAATCAAGTCACCCATCAGCTTACCTGCGGTGGCCCATGACAGCACTCTGCGTGAGGGGGTGGGAGAAGCCCGTGGCAAACCGAAGCACCACCACATAGCCCTTCCCGAAGTACCGGACCTTCTCCTCCTCCACGTTCACGTCCCGGATGTCACTGAGCAGGACCACCACTGTGGGCAGGGCCCTGTCAGTGGCCGTGTCCCCCACTCACCCTGCCCCTCCCACCTGGTGCTGGCACAGTTGCTTCGGGGCCACAATGCAGAGGATCACATCACGCTTGTCATGAAGCAGAGAGCACGTGTCACTCCATGTCTGAGGCTGGGCTCATGCCGAGACCCTGACCCTAGATGTCACAGGTCAGTGACCACAGTGCAGGGTTGTGTGGCTGCTGGTTAACGTCCAGTCTGGGTGAGAAGGAATGTCCAGCAGGCCCACTGTTGTCTTGAAAAGCCCACCCCTTCTCTCAGTCTAACACGTCAGGGGGCGGCTAAGCACAGTGCTGCCCAGCTTTCTGCTTCATTTTCCCCAACTGCGGGAAAATGCCGTCCTGGTTTCTAGTGGCCAGTCACTGAGCTGGGGGCTGCCCAGCAATTTCCTTTGGGCCAGGGCACGTCCGGGGTACACAGCGTCCACGAGGCAGAACACAACCCTGGTCACTGAGCGGCCAGCTTGGACCCAGCCCGTTTCCAGGCCTCAAGCCTGCTCCCTGCCATCACACACAGACGCTCGCCGCCCTCTGTCCATCCCAGAGTAACCCGTGTCCTGTTCACTCCCCACACCTCACCTTGATCATGGCCTGCTCTGCAGAGAGTCAGCAGCTTCCTATACAAGCTGAACGTCTTCAGCACGACCTTCCCGGTGCTCTTATTGAAGGTTGCTTCCTAGAACGCCAGCCACAAGGCAGTCACCTGGCTGCTAGCCTGTGAGCCAGCCCAACACACACAGACTTGCCGACTGCGTCCCCACCCTCACCAGAGCAGACACTCAAGGAGGCGGCCCCTCTTCCTTCCCATCCCAGTCAGAACCCCAAACCCCTGCAGCCTGATCTCTCCAGGGGCTGGGGTGTGAAAAGGAGGAGCCTCTCCGCACTCAAGAGAAGCGAGCACAGCGGACGAGGTCATCAAACAAGGGAATGGAGATCGGCAGTCAGCAATACTGGGGCCAGGCGACCCAAAGGACACGTGAAGAGGGACAAAAGGGAGGTGAGGGAAGTGGCCTTGCCCTTCTGTTCTAGGAGAACTTCTGGGAGAACAACAGCTTTAGAGGATTCCTTCACCTAGGGATGGTCACAGACAGGCAATGTCCAGAGGCCAAGTCCAGCTATCCGGAAACCACTAAGCTCAAGTTTCAGGATGGGGGGGCATTAGGCCCCTGGAGCCTTTCTTCCTGCTTTGATTCGCACTGTAGGGAAGCCCAGGAGCCCAAAAGCCTGGGCACCCTTCCTGTGCTGGCCTCACCTCCCAGTCCTCCAGGTTCTGCACGGCCACGAATAGACAGCCCGTGACATAGAAGAGCTTCCAGCCCAGACTATCTGGGGAGCAAACACAGGAGACAATCAGGCGAGGGAAGGCAGCAGAGGGGTGAAGGCCAACGTGCCCAGAGACGGTGCCCCCTCCCCAGCACAGCTGCTTCCCAGACCGAGGGCAGGAGTGGCACCTGGGGGCCTGGCTTGCTGCCCATGCCTGCAAGGACACCCAACCCTCACCATGGCCACCTAGCACTGCAGGCCCTGTCACTTGGGATAGGACGTGCTCCCCCAGTTCTGCCCTCACTCTCCCCTGGATGTCTACTCGTGATGGCAATCGCGGCACGGTGAGTAAGAGCAGAAAGGTGGGAACGCTTACAGGGAGCTGCTGAAAGCACGGATCATCCCTGCAACAGAACATGAGGCAGACACAGGAGTGCCTTTCTGAAAAATATTTTATGATATATGAAAATGCTGAAGATGTAAATGAAAAACATAAGCTGCGGGGGACACACCAGCACGTGGAAGTGGGCCGCATCCGCAAACAATTTAGAGGCAGAGGCAGTCCCCAAAGCCATGCCCTGGCAGATTACAAGTGATGGGTTTCCTTTTTTCCCTCTTCCAATCAGCTGAGGAAGTTCCTGGGGGGCAGGTGATGCATCTCACCTCCACTGTAGTAGGCAGCAGCCAGGCCAATCGACAAGATTCCTGCGAGGAGAAAGCAGGTACCTTCCCATTGGGCCACCACCAGCCCAGAGCCCAACTCCTCCCAGGACCCACAGACCCAGGTAAGCAGCCCCTTCCCATTGCCTGGGATGGCTGAGGGCAGGGAGCAGGGGGCAAGAAGACCACCAGGCTCAGAAGTGGGGGAAACAACTGGGAAGTCTGTTGAGAAGAATGTTCTACACCAGTCACAGTATTCACTGGACACATGTCTATGTGAGGTTGCAGAGCTGACGGGGGAACCAGAAAGAGGAACCTGATGTGGGTTTTACCCACTGACAGCACATTGTGTGGAACGAAGACAAGACTGAAGGTAAAGAATCACAACTCGGCACATGAGACAAATCAGGCAGAGTCCTGGGAAAGAAGGCCCAGAGCCAGGCCGCTGAAGGCACAGCAGCTTCTCCCCACACACCTAGGTTCCAATCAGCATGGTGCAGTTGCCCAGGGAGTGCAGGGCCCTCCAATGGGTACTGACAGGGATGGAGGCCAGGGCCCCCGCCGCCTTACTCCTCACTGTCTCCATCACGTGGGCCCTGACATAAATCAGATACCTGGGGCTGGGTGTATGACAACAAGCAAAAGGGGAAGTACGGGGACCTCAGAAGAGCATGCAGAGTATTAACGAAAGGATGTTAAATGGTGAAAAAAGACAAGACAGACACACATCATCTGTAAAAGCACACATAGAGGATAAAAGATGGAAAGGCACAATAGTTGCCACATCTTGGGGTAGCAGAACCACGGAAAAATTTAGTGTAATTTGCATCCTTTTTTAAAGTTAGATTTTTAACTTGAGGACAAATATGAACATCCTTACCAACCAGCAGGGACCAGGACCTGATGCCTGGAGCCCTCTTCAGATGGAGGCAGGAACTGGTGCGTGTCTCCACCTGCATATACATCCCTGGAACGTGCTGCCACAACTTGCAACAGGAGACTGGGGGGCTGGGGAAGGGCAGACAGACAGCTGGAGGCCTCGAGCCACTGCCAACAGACAAGAACCCAGCTCCTCTCCAGAACAGGAAGCCAGGCTGCCCACTAGCAAGGCCCACACAGGCTCAGGAACCAGTCAGCCCGTGCTGACTGCAGTCTCTGTGGTCAGGCAAATCACTTAATCCCCCAGAAACCTGTAAGGAAGTTTCTTCTCTGCTCTGTTGTAATGGTTGCACTGGGGCTTTGTCCCCTGCTCCGACTCACAAAGCGTCAACAAGCACTTGATCATCACCTGCTCCCTTCCTACCTGGAAACCTCAGTCTCTTGGAAACCGTTAGCCCCCAGCAGGCTTCAAACTTCCGGCACCCTACCGGAACCTACCAGAACACCCTCATTTCCCTGTGCTGGCCTCTGAAAAAGGGAACTGAAAGTCTCATCATGGTTTGAGTCTGTACTGGCACTGACCGAAAAAGCCAGCTCTGCGGTCTCCTACAGCTGCCGAGAAGGACAGTCTGCACCCAGTGGAGGGAGCGGAGGGTCCGGAGGGTCCAGAGCACTGGTTTAATGAACGAGTCAGCAAAGGGGATTGCTCTTCCACACGTGGAGAATTCTGCCCTGCACGCTGCAATACGCTCGAAATGCTGGCTCCAGGGACCCCGTTCTGGGTAGCTTTTCAGATATTCCCTGTGAAGTCAAGTCAAATTTCTGACAACAAATAGTGAATTCAGTTCACACAAACGAAGCCAGGATCCTGGGACATCACCGGCTCCTTCCCCTGACATGCCTCATCTGTCTCCACGCGCGACTCAGCCGCCCGCGGGGCGAGATCACGTCTGTCACCGGCACAAGCCACCCTGGACACGCCCCGCTGATCCCTGCGGCCACACCGGGCGCCCCGCCCGGCTCGCGCGCCGCCAGGCCTCCGGGGCATTGAGCCGGGCCGGGTCCCGAGACCGCGCTCCCAGCAGGACCCCGGCTGCAAGAGCCGCCCCCCAGCCCACCCCGCACCTCCCACCCGCGAGGGCGGCATGGCCTGTCCACCGCGGACACTAACCTGCAGGCGCGGACGCGGGGAAAGACCGAACCGCTAGGCTTCAGGACCCGCCGGCCTCCGACTTCCGGAGCTGGGGGCTAAGCCGGCTGACTTCCGGACCCGCAGGGGCTGATGGGACAGCTGACTTCCGGACTGGCGGTGGAGCGGGCGAGCGTTGACTTCTGAGGCCCCCATTCAGCCCTCGAGGTGGGAGAACGGGCGGGGCTACAACGGGAGGTCGCCTACGTAGCCCCAGAGGCGGCCGCGTGGTGTGGTGTGCGCGCCCGGGCGCTGAGCACAAAGCGTTTGGGGTCACAACCCTTAGGAAGTCCGCAGAGGAAGGTGAGGTGGGTTGTACTACGAAACATCCACTTAGGATGGTGAGAAAACGTGAAGTACGTAGTCAACCTCACAACAGATACGTACGAACATTATGGTAGATTCTGTAAAAACTTTAATAAGAAATATTAAAGTAGAACTAAGATATTTGTTCATGGACTGGAAAATTATTGTAAAAATGTAAATTCTTCCAATGTGATCTGCAGATTCAATTGCGAACCCAGTAAGAATATCAGCAAGTTAAAAAACTAAATCTGAACAATGCTGCAAGGCACAGTGGAGGAGGGTAGGGGAAAACCAGAGATCCTTGACCCCCAAAAAACTCAGTGTAGCTGGGGAAACTGAACGTTCACATGTTCGTGATGGCAGTTTTGCTGCGGCTCAGAAACTTGCCCCAGTGTCTGGGAAGGAGGATTGTAGTAGGAGAGACAGTTTTCTCCAGGAAAATCTTGAATGGCCGCTTCGGTGGCCTCCCTGCTCCACTCTCCACCAAAACACTCAGCACCTGTCCCCACAGCCCCCAGATGAGGCCCCAAGCAGGACCCTGACTTGCCTATTTTCCACCAGATGGAGAAGGACCCTACCTGGAACAGGAGAGCCTCCACAACACGGCCACTGCCTGCTTCAGTGACCTCCAAACTGGGATGGTCAAGACGATCTGTGGAGTGCTAGAAAAACATACTAGAGCTTGTATTCCTACTTATTTTATGTTTTTATATCTATTGTCATGTGTCTTATAATTTACATAAGATTAATACATAGTGCATATTACCTTATAAAGAAATATACATACATGGATATGTATAACCCTAGATGTTTTATCAATATAGGCACAATGTCAAATATTTGGAGATGACTTTTCTATTTTACCAGTCTCCATATACTCTCCGCCTGTGGTTCAGAATCACCTGGCGGGTTTGTTGAAACACAGACTGTTGGACCTGTTCCCAGCAGGATGGGGCCTGAAATGTACACGTGCTGCTGCTCTGGGAACCACACTCAGAGAACTTATGCGCTAAGCTGGAACAGAAGAAGGTTCAGCCTGAATGCGGCAGGTTTCCTCACCTGATGCCTCAGCTCACATTCCATCTTCTTGAAATGCCTTCTCTGGTAAGATCCCACACCATCTTGAAGGTCCATTTGAATTGGGTGGCACCTCCTTTAAGTCCCTCTTGCTTGGTGCAGCTGAAAGTGATCTTAATTGCTTAGGACTTAGGGAGCACTGAGTTGATACCCAGAAAATTCTACTTTGCATTACAGTGATTTGCATAATTTCACCTTTTTTACTAGAGTACAAGCCATTTAAAAATGAAGCCTAGACTAGCTTTCTACTAATGTTAAATGAGTGAACAAATGATGTCTGATTTGGTTAAAATCCTGCTGAATATCGATAAGAGCAAAAGTCTGGAAATAAATACAAAATCCATAAATAGGGGACTGAGTAAAATCTGCATATTTTGCCAGTTATCAATGCGTTATATCTCTTCCAAATTCAGACTTCATTGCCTGTTCTATGAAAATGCATCTGAGCCCTTATTTTGTTCTGTGCTCTCTGGCATGATATTAAGCTTTGTCAATAGAGGGTGCTGGAGACACTTGGAGGAAGAGTTTCCTTTCCTGGTTCTGGTTCTGTTGTGCTGGATCCACAGGCTTCTGCAGTACACAGGGCTTCTCCAGTGTCCAGCTTTTACAATACACACTGGCCAACTGCACACAGCATCCACCACCTTCCCCAGCAAGCCCTAAGTGGTTTTGTAGCAGAGTGCCTCCAGTGAGACTGATGTCAGGTCTGAAGTAAGAAATGTACAAGGAAATGTATTAAAAAGCAAAGAGACTGGGCTTCCCTGGTGGCACAGTGCTTAGGAATCTGCCTGCCAATGCAGGGGACACGGGTTCAATCCCTGGTCCTGGAGGATCCCACATGCTGCAGAGCAGCTAAGCCCGTGCGCCTCAACTGCAGAGCCGGCGCTCTACAGCCTGTGCTGTGCAGCAAGAGTAGCCACCGCAAGGAGAAGCCCATGCACCACAATGAAGAGTAGCCCCTGCTTGCCGCAACTAGAGAAAGCCCACGCACAGCAACGAAGACCCAACGCAGCCAAAAATAAATAAGTAAAATAAATAAATTTATCTTTTTAAAATGCAAAGAGACTATTAATGTCTTGTCAGAAGAATTCAACAGAATAATAAAATAGTGGATAAGAGGAATTTCTCATTATGGAAGTCCTGCTAATAAGTGAAGAAGAAATGATAGGAGTAAAACGTCACCCTGATGAGGCTTCCCTGATGGTGCAGTGGTTAAGAATACGCCTGCCAATGCAGGGGACACGGGTTCGAGCCCTGGTCCAGGAAGATCCCATATGCCGCGGAGTTAAGCCCATGCGCCACAACTGCTGAGCCTGTGCTCTAGAGCTCGTGTGAAACTACTGAAGCCCGCGCACCCTACAGCCCGTGCTCCACAACGAGAGAAGCCCGCGCAACGCAACAAAGAGTAGCCCCCTGCTCACAGCAAGTAGAGAAAGCCCGCACGCAGCAATGAAGACCCAACACAGCCAATAAATAATTTTTAAAACATCACCCTAATGAATCTAGGCAATCTCATCAATGGCTGCTAATTAACATCACAAGAAGGACAGACAATAGAACCCCCTGAAGAGATTTTACAACACTATCTATGTAGTCTTGACAAAAAATTTTTACCTGTGATCAAGCCACTAGAATGTTTTAACTACCCTTTGCTGAAAATTCAGAATAAGGGTATGCTAAAGAACTCCACATGGATGCAGTCAGCGATTGCTGAAAACCCTGCAGTCAACCTGATTTCTTTATGATACGCAAGGAGAGAGGGGGGTATGTGGATGGAACCTACAGATTTAAAAAACAAACCAAAAAAAACTCCCAAAACCTTAAGACTGGGAACTCCCTGTACTATATTTGTTAACTTCTAAGTGAGCCTTATTTTTTTTTTCTAGAAACAAAGATTCCTAAGAGAGACAAACACACAAACCAATTGAAATATAGACTAATAAAACATTGAACCTTATTTAGATCCTGATTGAAACTAGAAAAATGTGAGACCATTGGGGAAACCTGGACAGAAACCTGAACACTAACTACACATTTGATGAAACTAATTGTAACTTGCTTTTTTCACACATGATGATACTGTTTATGTTTTTAAAACATTAACGAAATATATACAAATAACAACCTAAAATTATTATTTTCTTCGAGCTGATAATTGAAGATGTTTTCTGAGAGGTGCTGACATAGATTTGAGTAATACAATGGGTTAATCTGGCAGCCAGTTAGGACCTCCTGAATTTAACTGATGGCATTTGTAAAAAAAAAAAAAAAAAGTGGTACGAGCCAAAAACTATTAAAAAAAAAAAAGGTTTTAATGGGGAAAATTTTAAGATCCTGGTGAGGTTCTGGGACATGGAATATACTTGAATGTTTTGCTGACCTCTGTGACCGCCCCCCCGCCAAGGTTAGGAGGAAGAAGGGTCCATTACTGAGATTCCTGTGAACTGCTGGTGTTTGATAGAGACACCCTCATGCTTTTCTTCCAGGTGTATTTCTCATTTCCGATGGTACGATGACCATGCACAGACTTCATAAAATGTTCACAGTGGACAGAGTTCAGCATCTCCACTTAGCCCTGTATCCCCCACCACCACCCCCGGTTTGCTAGAGGCAGCGGAAAGACGCAGGTCCAGCACCACCGCTTCACAGGTGCCTCGCGCTCCCGACGGCGACACGTGCTTCCGACTCGCCGCGCGTGCGCACTGCCGCCCCGCCGGGCCTACGTGACGCCTCTCGGGGCGAAAATGGCGGCGGGGCGGCGCCGTCTCGGCTGGCCCGGAGCGGAGCGCGCGTCTGGCGCCAAGCTGACGCGCCCGAGCACTCTAGGAACGATCTCGGGCCGTCCCTTCGGGACGGTGAGCTAGCTCGCCGAGAGCCGCCGTCAGACCCGCACGCCGCGGAAACCCACCGGGGAACCGGCAGCGGTCTCCGCGGGGGTCCCGCCCGCTCCGCCCCGCGTGCTCCTATTGGCTCCAGGGCCTGACCCGCCCCTTTCCCGCGGTCTCATTGGCCTAGGCAGAGCCCTGAAGCGTGGAGCCGCACCGCCCTCTACGCGTTCCTGTTGGTTCAGGCTTGTGGCTCGCTCGCTCCCGGAGCTTTCATTGGTCGAGCGGAGCGGCGAGGGGTGGGGCCGCGTCGGAGCGAAGACAACAAAGGGTGGCGGGCAGCGGGCGGCGGGTGGCGGTGACCGCGTCTCCTGGTGCTCCGCTCAGGCCGCGCACCCGGACCTGCCAGCCCCGCTCCAGATGAAGTGTGAGCACTGCACGCGGAAGGTGGGCTCCGCGCGCTCGGGCCGGGGCGGGGTCCGGGTCAGGGGCCGGGGCCGGGAGGAGCCTACGCTCGCAGAGCCTGGGGCCTCGGGGGCGTCGGGAGCCTGGCAGCTCCGAGCGCCTCTGCCTCCGCGTCGTCGCTGACAGAACCTCCGGGCGCCGGCCCGCAGCTCACGTTCTCGGGGGTGGAGGCCGCTGAGGGTGGGCCACCCGCGCGTCCGGTTCCCGCTCCCGTCTCCCGGAGGCGGCGTGACGTCGGGGCGCATGTCTATCCTTTCAAAGTACCTTCGAAGCCAAAAACCACCAGAAAAACCGACCAACCTTTGCTACCAGTCAGGGCACTCACAGCAGACACCATCCTTGGTGTGAATTAGCGATACGGTGATCAACAGTGTTTTTAGGGGGCTTTATGCTACCTAAAAACTTGAGTGCTTACAGTAACGAAAACGACACAGAAGTGCAGGAAGGAAACACGGGCTGGGCCTTCTGCTACCTGGGTAACCACGGTAACTGTGATAGCGTTACCCACTTACTTCTAGGCTGTGATGCACAGGGGGGTTTCTGTTTGTTTTTTCAAAATTGGATCGTATCATAAAAATTATTCCATCACTTGCTCTTTCTTTCAGTCAACGTTATATAGGAGATACCTTTTCATAGCATTACACACAACCTTTGTTGTATTCCAAGTATACACATGTCCAGGTAGTCTGGCATTAATTTATCTGTCATGAGAGGCCACATTGCTTCTAGTTTTCATTTGCTGCAAACAATGCAGGTATAAAGGTGTGTATGGGTGTGTTTGTATGTCCACAATTATAAGTGCTTTTATTTCTGTAGAAAAGATTTTGAGACATGTGATGAATTCATCAGCAAGTATGTATGTTTTTTTAAATTCACAGAGTCAGATTAAAAGTTGTTCTTTCATATGTTCCTTTGCCTTTTCAAGGAATGTAGTAAAAAAACAAAAACCGATGACCAAGAGAATGCATCAGTCGATGTACCAAGTCCAGCCCACGAGAATGGAGAGGCAAGTAGATTTTTCAGTTTTGTATCAGCCTGTAGTAAACAGCTGCTGCTGTTTTTCTCCTCTTTGGAGGCTCACATCACCAGGTACATCATTGCTGTAAGAAAGAAAGAAGCAAGAAATGCAGGGGCTAAAAAGCCCCTGCCAGGGGCCAAACGTGCAAGTCAGTCAGTTGGAGGCACACGATCTCCAAGGTAAGAGCACGAAACAGTGTCTCTTCGCAGAATACACCAAGCCAAGACATACCATGTTAGGGACAAAGAAAAATGTTGTCCTTGGCTGTTTATTAGAAATAGAGCTGTAATGTTTAAACCTTCTTTTTTTTTTTTTTTTTTTTTTTTTTTTAGTGAAAAGTTCTTTTCTGTTAGATGGGATTTTAGGTAGGTAATTTATAAAATAATTCAGATTTCCTGATTCTGTAAGTTTATTTTTCTAATGGTTTCTTTTCTCAGTTCTTGAGTTTTTAGGTTTTCCTTAGCCAGTAGTGACAGTTTACAATTACTAGGTGCATACCCTGAGCTGGGCGCTAGAGAAAGTGCTTTATACATGTGATCTCATTTCGTGCTCAGAATGAGCATTTCAAGTAAGCCCTACTGTTGTCCCCATTTTACAGAGAGGAGGATGCGGTACAGGGAGGTTAAGGTTATTTCTTCCCTTAAAAAGTACTGGTACCGGTTTTAGAAATGGAAAATTGGCAACATGGAAGAAGCAAGCAGCAGGTTTCCTCTTTAGTTTAGGAGTCCTAATACAACATTGAGTCAGACAGGCTTTGATCTGGTTCTGTCATGTACCAGTGCTGCTGTGTGCTCTGGTGACTGTAGGCCTTAGTGAGCAGCAGGGGATGAGACAAGCACCCAGGGCACTGAGGCAGAAGAGAGGCAGGGAGCACCTGGGGCCCTCCAGCCCCAGAGCACCTGGCCTGGGGCCTCCCACACCCACCCTCTGGCTACATCACCTTGGACAGACATCTAACCCTGGGAGCCCCAGTTTCCTTATCAGTGACATGGGGAGTTGGGTTACTTCTCTCCCAGGGCTGTGGTAGCCGGGAGATAATGTGTGTACATGGCTTAAGTGGGCGCCCTGCCAGCACAGTGGGCGGACCCCCTAATGGGAAGAGCCAGTCAGGAAAGTGGCTACTGGAGTGGGCCCTGAGGGGTGGTGAGAACTGAGGGTGGGGGATGTAGGGATGGGGTGAAAGCTCATCAGGCACAGGGAAGGTGTTAAGGGCAGGGAGATAGATTGGATGCATGTCTTAAGGCAGGTGGCTTAAGCTGACTAGAGTAGGGGAAGAATAGAAGGAAACTACTTGGGAGGCTGAGGGTGGTGAGGCCTGGGTGGGCCAGCCAGAGTGGCAGAAGCAGGAAAGGGGGTGCGGCACAGGGAGCTGAGTGCAGTTTGAGCTGCACGGACCCTGAGCTTTGCAGGATATCAGTCTGGAGCTTGGGAGGGAGAGAGCTCCCTGGAGGCTGCGATTGGAGAGGTTGAGTAGGGGCCTGATGCTGCTCTGAGAAGTGAGGCTGATTGGAGAGAAGGGCCGATGGATAGGCTTCTGCAGAGAATGCCTGTGTTTAAGAGGCAGCAGGAGAAAGAGGAAGGACCGCAACAGGTGGGAAGGAACCAGGCCTGGCCCTTGAAAGCCTGCAGAGGATGAGGATGACGGGGTGGCGTGTGGCTCATAGGCCGGGAGGGAGCCCTGCTGCCCGCGGCGGCTCAGAGTGTGGTCCTGGGCACCTCTGCAGGGGCAGTGGAGACAGAAGTCTCAGTGCCGCTCAACAGTACCTATTAGGCACCAGCTGTGTGCCAAGCCATGTGCTCCAGACCCTTGGAGCAGCAGCTCTGGCCCCACCTCGGGGCTTGTTAGAAGTGCAAACCCTTGGGTCCTGTCCATACCTCCTGAATGAGCATCTGCAACATAACAAGGTCCCGGAGTGAGCGCTGCACAGTGACACCGGGGCACATGGGGAGGACGGAGGTGACAGTGTGCACTCCTGTTCAGAGCTGCTGTGGACGGGAGGACCACACCACCCCCACCGCGAGCCCTCTCTCACCAAATGTTTGAAAGAAGAACCAATGTACAACCATCAGGGGCTGTTGAAATGGCTCTGGTAGGCTTCAGAATATTCATATGTTCATCCACCAAATATTTATTGAGTGCCTTCTGTATACAGGAGATGTCAGAGAACAGAAGGGTATGAGACAAGATTGCTCCCTCAGAGCTTGCATTTCAGGGAAAAGAGGCAACACGTAGCTGCCAGGGGGTGCTGTTCTGGCAGGTGTCTGCGAGGGTCCGAGGGGTGAGCCAGGCTCTCAGGGAGCATTTCCCTCAGGGAGACCCAGAGCAGGAAGGGCCAGAGTGGCTAGAGGTGAGAGCTGGGAGGAGTGACGGTGATGAGGGCCTCCATCGGAGGTGTGGCTTGTGTTCTGGTGGACCTCTGCCTAGGGAGGGAGCTGCAGGGAGCAAGTGGGCGCAGGAGCAGCCAGGAGAAGACGAAGCAGCCAAGGGTTATTGTCTTGGTGTCTAAGGGAGCAGAGTCACTGATATGTGAGTTTGAGCGTCACAGCTCTGTGACGTGAGGGCCCTGTTGCCCACGGGTCAGCAGTGAAATACGTTAGTGCTAAGCCTCTCAGGGAGGCCAGTCTGCGGGCTTCCACAGGAGGCTTCTGTGGGGAGCCGTGGGACTGGGCGAGCTCAACGGGGAGTGCAGAGCAGGCCAAGCCAGGAGCCCCAGTGGCAGCAGGGAGAGGCGTGGGGGCAGGAGAAGCCCAGAAGTGTAGCTCTCCTCCTGCCACATTTGATGGTGCTGGCCCGCTCCCCGCATATTGCCATCCGTGGGACCCTGGTACCATGGTGGCTGCAGCACCTGAAGCTCCAGGCCTGGCCTGGATGTCTCAGGGGTTTTGCACCAGTTTTCTGTATTATGCTTGCGCTGTTACTTTTTCTAAAGAAGCAAGTATTAAAGAGTTTGTGTTGAAGAATCAGGCCAGAGCATCATCTTTCTTTCGTAGAAAGGAGAATTCCATAAATTGGCTGATGCCAAGATATTTCTGAGTGACTGCCTGGCCTGTGACAGCTGTGTTTCTGCAGAGGAAGGAGTCCAGGTTTCCCAGCAGAACGCCAAGGACTTCTTCCGAGTTCTGAACCTTAACAAGGTACGGCATCCCAGGCGCTTTCTGGCGCCAGAGGTGGGTGGAGGTCAAGGTGAGGCATGAAGCCTCTGCTCGGGCTTGGGGAGTGCATCTTGGCCCTGGCCCTGTGTCCCTTGCTGTAGTTGACCCTCTCCATAGCCCTGTGAGAACAAAACCGCACCCACAGTCACACTCCCTCATTGATGTGGGCAGCAACTATGGCTGGCACCACCGACCAGGCTCCCCTGGCTTGGGGGAGGCCTCTGAGTGCTTGGTCGTGGGATGGTGTGGTGGCTCAGCTGCTGCCGCTCTGCCTCTGGGGCATTCTCAGAGGCAGGGCTTCTGTCCTCACAGGCTCTGCGTCCTGGGGCAGGGCTGTGGTCCTTCAGTTCATCCCTGCAGACTCCCTGTACAGACGGAACTACTCAGTGTCACTTGTATTCCAGTAGTGACAGGAAGACAGGTGAAGGGGAAAGACAGGAAAGGCGGAGGCAGATGAGGCTGTAAAGCACATCTCTCTTCGCCCTCACTCTGGCCTGGGGTGTTTCTGTGCTCTCACAGCTGCTTCCCAGGAAGTGTGTGTACCGGCTCTACACACCGTGCTGGGCACTTTGGCCCACGTGAGGCCCAGGTTTTTTTCTAGGTGTACTGACTGCAGGTAACAAATTTTTTCTTTTCCAGTCTTTGTATATCTTATTTCTTCTTCTTATGGTATTGTCTAGGACCTTTAAATCAACCTGAAATAGCAGTAGTGATAAAAATAGTACTAATGTCAGGACTTCCCTGGCGGTCCAGTGGTTGAGGCTCCACTCTCCCAATGCAGGGATTGCAGGTTCGATCCCTGGTCGGGGAACTAAGATCCCACATGCCACGTGTGGCGTGGCCAATTAAAAAAATAATAATAATAAAATTAAATTAAAAAAATAGTACTAATGTCTTGTTTCAGACTTTAGTGGAAATGCTGGTAAAGTTTTACTATTAAATAGATGTTTGCAGAATCTTTTACTATTAAAGAGATGTAGATACTCACACCAATCAGCATTTTGGCTATAGAAAATGGATACCCAAGTCAGACTAGCATAAAAAGGAAATGCTTAGTTATTTCATGAAACTGAAAGCTTAGAAGTGGGAGAGGTTTTGGGTTTGGCTGAGTCAGTCAGTCAGGGCTGTCATCAGGAAAAAGCAGTTTCTATTTCCCTGCTGCCCTCGGCTCTGGGCTCAGGCTGATCCCCTCTTGGTCATAAATCGGCTCCCTCAGAGGAGGTGATATTTGAGTGAGAATGAAGTGAGGAGTGCGTCCTCGCAATTCCCTGGGCAGGGTGTCAGACAGAGGGGCAGGAAGTGCCGAGTCTGGCTCCTCAAGCTGGGGACAGACCGCCCTCTGCTCTTCCTCCTCCAGTAGCATTTGAAACTTGCACCCCCTTGTTCCTGCTTCCAAATTTATATTAGGATGCTGCTGGTCACAAACCACAGAAACCATGCCTGGCTGGCTCGGGCATCATAGGAGTTGGTGAGGGAGCTGGAGGTCGGTGTGTGCCAGCTTGGTGCCCTGATGGATTTGTTGGGTGTGGGTTTCCCAGGCGTCACGTGAAAGTGAAATCCCATCCAGAGGAGACAGGCAGCCTCAGCATTGTCTCGCCTGAGCTTCGAGGCAGGGGCATGGGGACAGGACCAGACTGTCCTGTGACCAGTCCACAGGTAGACTGTGGTGGAAGGTGACCACTGAACACCTCTGTCCAGGTTTCTGCTTTTCCTCATTTGCAGGCAGTGTCTGACCTTAACAGTCTCTGTCATGATAATCCTGCATCTTCTCTCCTCTAATCCCAGGTCAAGGGATCCCACTGCTGACTTTCTAATGCCCGACATGCTTGCTCATGCTGCTCCCCTGGGTTACATCCTGCGTGTCCGTGATGAGTCAGCATTCTTCTAAACTCAAATTGTTCATATTTTTCTAGGGATTTCTTGAACTGCCA
This sequence comes from Aethalodelphis obliquidens, assembly GCF_003676395.1. Lineage (NCBI taxonomy): Eukaryota > Metazoa > Chordata > Mammalia > Artiodactyla > Delphinidae > Aethalodelphis > Aethalodelphis obliquidens. The sequence continues at coordinate 12,484,875 of NW_020837988.1, forward strand.
GCATCTGGTTTTGGATTCAGGGTGTGATAGCCTGGTTTCACGCTTGTTTGTTTGGTATTTATTAAAGACTTCACAGAAAATGAGGATCATCTACTACTTAAAAATTTGCTAAAATTTGCCACTAAGTGACCTGGGCTTGAGGTCTCTTGGGGGCAGACCTCAGGGCCCCATTTTCATGTATTTTCATTGTTATGGGTCATTTCAGTTACTTACAGTCCAATATTGTACATAACTTTTATTTTTCCTTTAAATTTATCCATTTTCTCCAGATGTTTGCATTTATGTATAATATCGATGTATATATTTCTGATTTAATATTGTTCTTAAAATTGATAAAATCTCTTGGAATGTCTCATTCTTTTCATTCTCGTTTTTTTCTCCTTTTTCTTTGTGCTTGCCAGTGTCTTGTATATTTTATTAGTTTTTCCATAGGGCATCTGTTACATTCTGTTTGTTCTAGACTTTTCACGAAGGTGTCTTACTTTCACTCCTTGTGTAATCACCACATGTACAATGTTCTTCTCTATTTCTCCTAGAAATGTGATACCTCAAAGCACAAGGTGCTGGCAGTGTCAGTATGTCCTCAGTCTCTGCCTTATTTTGCTGCTAAATTCAGCCTCAGTGTGACTGATGCATCCAGAAGACTCTGTGGCTTCCTCAAAAGTCTTGGTGAGGTGCCTTTTGATATTATTTATAGCAAATAAATTTGATTTAATTTGAATTTATAACTTGAGTTTTTAACTGCCCTTTTAATCTCTAGAGTTCAATTTTCAAGGGCACAGGATAGGTAAGAACTTCCATGAGAGTTTTGTGGAACATAAGAGGACCGTCTCTCTGACCCATGCATGGTAGGCTGGTGTCACTTACCCTCTTGCCATGCAGATGGGTGTTGTGTTACAGCCGGGCTGGCCCCTCCAGGAACAGCAAATGACCATCTTAGGGCACGTAGCTGGGGACACCTGGGACCCACGCTTGCCCAGCAATGTCGAGTCGCCTGGCTCATAGTGGTTACAGAGGGCGTTTATTCGATAGAGAATCACATCTACGATGATTGGCATCTGGTTTCCCAGGAAGCTCTCTGAAGATCAGAGCAGGAAGGGAATGGGCTATGTCCTTTGTGTGAAGAATGAAAGGTCAGTACGTGAGGACTCAAATGTGAATGAATACTAGAGTAATACTGCCTCAAACAGTGATAAGAGTGCTTCTGTCTTGTCTGTCATGTCAGACTAGAACTTCCCCTCCAACCCAGAGTGTCCTACAGGTGGGCTCAGAAGAGGAGAACTTGAGCCATTTGCCAAATAAGAGTTTTTACTGTTCCTCAATGGATTTTTAAAGATGTAAACGCATTGGGATTACTAATAAAATAAGATGACATGTAGACTAAATGTCCTCGCACTGGTCTGCCTGCCTCACTGCTCCGTGTTGCTTTCCATGTGGAGCTGTTTCTCGGTGCACTGCCTGCCACAATCAAAACTAAGGCTGCAGCTACCAGCGTGGACTCCTTAACTCATCCTTTATGCTTTTAATCTTAAAAAGCCTAAGGTTAGGGCTTCCCTGGTGGTGCAGTGGTTGAGAGTCCGCCTGCCAGTGCAGGGGACGCGGGTTCGTGCCCCGGTCCGGGAAGATCCCACGTGCCGCGGAGCGGCTGGGCCCGTGAGCCATGGCCGCTGAGCCTGCGAATCCAGAGCCTGGGCTCCACAACGGGAGAGGCCACAACAGTGAGAGGCCCGCGTACCACAAAAAAAAAAAAAAAAAAAGCCTAAGGTTAGCTTAGTTTTACCAGAGATCGAAGTTATTAGATGCTCTGTCTTCTCATAGTGAAAGGCCCTATTTTTGGGGGGGGGATTTTTAAAAAATAAATAATTGGGCATTATGTGTTAATATTAATAAAGAAAATATATCCACAGTGAAACTGATATTTTTAAGGTAACTCTTTAAGATGACACAATATTTATAATATTTCTTTATTATTTTTTATAAATTTATTTTTATTTTTGGCTGCATTGGGTCTTTGTTGCTGCGCGTGGTCCTTCTCTGGTTGCGGCAAGTGGGGCTACTCTTCGTTGCAGTGCACGGGCTTCTCATTGCAGTGGCTTCTCTTGTTGCAGAGCACGGGCTCTAGGCACACGGCTTCATTAGTTGTGGCACGTGGGCTCAGTAGTTGTGGCTCGTGGGCTCTAGAGCGCAGGCTCAGTAGTTGTGGCGCACGGGCTTCATTGCTTCTCGGCATGTGGGATCTTCTTGACCAGGGATCAAACCTGTGTCCCCTGCATTGGCAGGCAGATTCTTAACCACTGCTCCACCAGGGAAATCCCCATAATATGTCTTTTTTGTGGTGGTGGTGGTGGTGGTGGTGGTGGTGGTGGTGGTAGTACGCGGGCCTCTCACTGCCGTGGCCTCTTCCATTGCGGAGCACAGGCTCCGGACATACAGGCTCAGCGGCCATGGCTCACGGGCCCAGCCGCTCCGCGGCATGTGGGATCCTCCCGGACTGGGGCACGAACCTGCGTCCCCTGCATCGCCAGGCGGACTCTCAACCACTGCACCACCAGGGAAGCCCCATAATATTTCTTTTTAAGAATAACTGGCTGCTTTTAAGGTTTAGACCAGCTGCAGATATTAAAATTATTTGCTTGCTTTATTTTATTGTAATTGAGAGCACATTCTTTTGTCTTAGGTTTATTTTCCAATATTAAGAACTTATTTGCAGTAACATGGATGGACTTGGAGGGTATTATGCTAAGTGAATTAAGTCAGACAGAGAAAGACAAATACTGTGTGATATTTCTTATACGTGGAATCTAAAAAAATATAATAAGCTAGTGAATATAACAAAACAGAAGCAGGCTCACAGATAGAGAACAAACTAGTGGTTACCAGTGAGGAGAGGGAAGAGGGGGAGGGACACTATAAGGGTGGGGGATAAAGAGGTACAAATTATTAGGTATAAAATAAGCCGCAAGGATATATTGTACAACACAGGGAATATAGCAAAAAAAATTTGGTTTTTGGCCACACCACGCGGCTTGCAGGATCTTAGTTCCCTGACCAGGGTTTGAACCTGGGCCATGGCAGTGAGAGTGCTGAGTCCTAACCACTGGACCGCCAGGGAATTCCCTATAGCAAATATTTTATAATAACTATAAGTGGAGCATAACCTTTAAAATATGTGAACCACTATATCATACACCTGTAACTTATATAATTCTGTATATCAACTATACTTCAGTTTTAAAAAAAGAAAAATATTTATTAAGAAAAGAATAGCTAGTTAAAAATCAACTTAATAAAGGTATGCTCAGCCAGTTTACTCATTTTGTTTATTTTAAAGATATCAAAGAGCATTACAGACTGGAATTTAATTTAGCCAGTGAATTGGAAGAGAATACTGCTGGTACCTTGTAATATTCCATTAATTTACATATGGAGTACGGTAAGGTGTTTGTGTACATGTAGAGGGGAAAAGAGGAAGCAGGAGAGAGAATATATATGTTTTATTGTGAAAAATGATATGTGCTGTTGTTTGAAAGAGTAAAGGGCACAGTCTCCTACTTCGGCAGCTATCGATGCTTGTGGAGTCTGCCCTTTCAGTTTGTCCCTGACACTCCAGACCCTGAGAATAGATCCCACATTCTGTGATGTGGAGCCGAATGCGCCTCTCTTCCCTGCAGGGGTGCATTATGTCTTCGATACAACAATCGCTGCAGATTTCAGCATCCTGGAGAGTCAAAAAGAATTTGTGCGTCGATTCCGCCAGCACAATGAGGAAGAGCCCACGTTACCCATGCTGACCTCTGCCTGTCCTGGTGAGCACAGGGCCTGCGGCTGGGCCTCTGGGTGCCTGAAGCACCTTTTCACATCAGTCTACGTTTGGGGGCAGGCCTAGGCAGTGGATGAGGTCGGGGGTCAGTGGGTCTTGGGGAGTAGTTTCAGCCTTGAGTAGTTTTACATCGACCAACATATTCATTAAAAGTATGACATATTTCAAATGTCCAAACAATTATAGATAATATGAACACCCATGGATCTTTTGCCAACTTAAATAGAAGTTACATAATAAAAAATATTTCTTTACATTAATACTAGATTCCATCCTGGAGCAATTTTTAAACCAGTCTTTAATTAGTTTTATTATATAGAGCTTGGTGCCTGAGGTAGAGAAATTTTATCACAGGTTTTTTAATTCTGGAAAAATAGAAAGTTTTGGAATAAGAAAATGTTTAAAGATGATGCGTAAGGGAAGGGAGGAAGTGCTGTACTGGTAAGTGACATTTAGTGAAAAAATTATTTCTAAATAAATCAGGTCTGTGAGAGCCCAGTTATGGTCTACATAATCTTAGGTTTTTGTTCACGTTTCTATTTTCAGTTTACCTCTCCTCCCCCACCATGGTTCCAAATTTTTCTAGCATTTTACATGTCGCCCATCAATCATTAGGATTACGATTTAATAAAGTTGAACGTTGACATTATGGTTGCTTAGAATTTGGAAATACTTTCCACCCAGTCGTAAAACCATGGAAAGCAAATTTGCCATCTGTCCAAGGGGCCCATGGGTTGATTCATTAACTGAGCGATGTTGTTCAGCGGCCCACGGGCCGGTGAGAGGTCATCAGCATCAGGTGGGGCTTATTTCCCGTGTGTAGGTTGTCTTCCTGGAAAGATGACCCCCCACGTGGATGCTCCCAGCTCTCCAGGCGTGTCAGGCAGTTTCTGTATCCAGAGTCTATGTATAAACTGACTCTAAATGCACACTTTGCTGGACCGTGGTGTCCACTTCTGCATTTACGTCCTTGTAGGTGTTTTTGCAGCTGCTTAGGAGTAGATATGCACAGCTGAGGTCTCGGGGAACCACCTGGCTCTCCAAGGGCACTGCAGAGATGCCCCTGCCCCTGGGATCCCAGCACCGGCTCCTTGTGGGGCCCTCACTCAATGCCACACAGCCATTCACTGTGGCTCATTCCCACCCATCCAAGGAAGAGGCAGTATAAAATGACCCGAGCTCGGCCTGTGCCCCCAGGGCGGTGGTTCCAGACTTCCCATTCCACGTTCCTGTCGGCAGGATCACAGGAATTCCTGTGCTGTCCTGACACCAAACCTCCAGATAGCGATGGATTCCTTATGTGGGAGGCCCTGTTGGGATGGAGCCTGGGACAGAAGCCTCCACTCCTGGCAGGAACTAGCCCTGCTGACCTGGGTAGTAAGCAGGTGGTTGATTCCTGCAGAAAGCAATGGGCCCTCTGTCCTTGGAGTGAGTGCAGCACTGGTGGAGACCTGGGCTGTCTGCTCTTGCTGCAGACCAGCCACTCCCCCTCCTCCAGCTTGGTGTTTGCTGCATTTGGTGGTCTCCCTGAGCTGCTCAGGGCTGTTTACTCGTGGGTTTGGAGCTTCTCCGAGTTTTCTTCCTAGATAATGATGCATTTTCCTTCGGGAGCTCTTCGTAGCTAAGCCAGTTAAAACTGTATCTGTTGTTCATGTTTATGCCACCTCTCAAATTCGGGGAGATGAGGTGAGATCTGGTTCGGACCTAACCCTTTTCTAGAATTTGGTGCTGACGTTTTGCTTCCCTGTGACAACTTAGGGAAATTAAAACAACACCAAGTCGGACGATTTGACCTGGTGCGCAGAATCAGGCTATAGGTGGTCCTGGACTGACTTGCCAGGCTTCTGCACACAGGTTCCCTATGTCCCAGTCATGCTTCCTCAGACTGGAGGGCAGCATGTCCAGGCCGGGATAGGGACATCTGGGCAGGCCCTTGCTGCCCACAAGCCAATGGAGCACCACCTTGCCGACGCACCTTTGCCCAGCGGGGGTGGGTGGGAGAGGGGGTATTGAGCTGCTCAGCTCTGGACATGCTCACGGGCCTTGGGCTGTGTGATATCCTGCCAAGAGCACTCATTGAGCTGAAGTGTGGGAAATAATCTCTCCAACCCAGCAGAGTGTCTGGAGAGCGGGAACCTTGTGCCAGGCACTTCTCTGAGCAGGTTCCCTTTCTGCCTTTAGAGAGGGTCACTGTGAAGAGGTGGGTAGTCTGACAGGGTGGGATTTGGGTGCCCTACCCACACCCATGCTGCCACCAAGTTGGGGGGCCAGCGGGGCTTACGAAGCCCCACGCCGGTGCTGGTGGCAAGTTCTGATCAGGGGTGCCCGTGAGAAAGTGCTAGCCTGTCTGGTGTCTGTGCCAGGTGCTGTGGACCCTGTGACCCGGTTCCTCCTCCTCATGCCTGTTTGGTCCTCTTCCCCGCCCTGGCCAGGAGGTTCTCCGGGGCCCTGGCTCCTACCGCCTGGTGTTCTGCCTGATCTTGTGTGAGGCCTTCACAGCACATAGCACATTCACCCGCAGCATGGAGCTGGGGTCTGCCTGAGAGCCGAGTCTGCATGTGTGGGCACTGGCGCTGAGACCAGGGTGCACAGGGGCCTTACAAAGCCAGACCTGTGGTGGGAGTGGCCTTGAGCCCGCAAATGCTCAACGACCTTTGATAGTTTTTCTTTTTTCTTTTTACTTATTTATTTGTTGGCCACGCCATGCAGCTTGTGGGATCCTAGTTCCCCAACTAGGGATTGAACCTGGGGCCCCGGCAGTGAAAGCGCTAAGTACTAACCACTGGACCACCAGGGAATTCCCTAGTTTCTCTTTTTTAATGTGAACCATTCTGTGTACATGTGCAGAGGCTGGGAACGAGGGGAGCCATCCTCCAGCAGCATTTCTCTTAGGGGCTTATGCTGGTGACCATGGACATTGCCTGAGTATGCTCAGGCCTGCAAGCAGGTGATGGCTGTGGTTTGAGTTTGTTCAGATGGGATTGGCTGGTGCTTGCTGTTCCTCCTTCCGGGAGTGGGCATGGGGAGGCGGCTGCCCCAGGGTTCTGGTGGGCAGCTTGTCTCCAGGCTTCCTCGCCCCCGCTCCCCCCCCCGACACCCCTTTCATGGTGCTGTGGTATGCACACCAGACACTGCTGTAGGATCAGCAGTGTCACCAGACGCTCTCCTCACCAGGTCGTGCCCAGCGGGAGAAGGGAGCAGGCTGTTGCTCCTGCAGGTTGAGCTGCTGGCTGTTTGGTCCGCTGACCTTTCTGACCTGCAGTCCGCCCCGGAATCTATGGCAGCGGTGGTGCACTCACAAGGCATTGTGGGAGTCAGCGACTCAGGGGAGATGCTAAGGGCCGTGCTGGGCATGCCGTGGGCACGCTGCAGGTTGTGCTGCTTATTGTGCATTGCTTGGGGGTGTGGGTTTCTCATATTGCATTGTCCTAACAGTGGGCAATTACTGGGCTGTTAATTTCCAATAGGTGAGTGAAGCTGGGTAGGCCTGGTGGCCATTGGCTCCTGTCTGAACTGTGGCCACCCATCCTGGCTATGAGAACAACTTTGCAGCTGGCACGGTGGAGCTGGAACCAAGCCGCCCAGGACGCCACCTCATAGCTGCTCCTTCAAGCTTGTTCTCAATTTGGGGAGACCTGCAACCCCAGCTCTTACCTTCCTCTTGCTCTGTTCTGTCTGGTCTGGGGCCGAGGGAGGCGCGCATTCCCGGCACCCTCCAGTCTTGTGGCAGACGCACCTGGGATTCCCGTGGCCGAGCCGCTGAGGAGAGGCGGCCTGGTCAGAGGGAGCCTGAAAGAAGACGTGTCCTGCTCTACTCCGGGTGAGGCAGCCACGAGGAGCTGACACGGGGCCCTTTCCTCCTCAGGCTGGGTCCGATATGCTGAGCGGGTGCTAGGTCACCCTGTCACCCCCCACCTCTGCACTGCCAAGTCTCCCCAGCAGATTATGGGATCCCTGGTGAAGGACTACTTTGCCAGACGGCAGGTAAGCCGGCCTGAAGGGCAGCATGCAGGTCAGGCAACGAGCTTCCATGTGAGGACAGGTGCTGATGGGAACTCAGGGCAAGCGAGGGAGGGCAGGGGAGGTTCCACCGGGCATGCAAGGTGGTCTCAGCCCCAGGCCCTGCTGATTGAGGGGGCATCCAGACACCTGGTTACTCAGCTTCCAGCTTCTGGCATTGCCACCAATTCCTGCTCAGCCAGGGGCACGGAGAGGGGCGGCCTGGTCTCTTGGGAAGCATCTGGAAAGTCTGCAGGGAAAACGGCTGGGCGTTCATTTACAGTCCAGCAGCGGCTTGTTGTCACGATGTTTGGTCACCACGTGCATAGTTCAGGGGAAACAGGCCAGCTTCTGGCTTCTCCCTGTGAGTGTCCAGGCAGCAGGTCTTGAGCGAGGTGGCGCCGTGGGTGGGCTTGGGGGTGCTGCGGCTCAGGAACTTGGTCTGTGGGAGCCGGGTCTTGGACCCCGAGAAAGCACCAGGCCTGCTCCCTTGTGGCATGTTCTGGGTCCAGCGCATTAAGCTGCCCCCTCCCTTCTGCATGGCCCCCAACATGGATTTGCTTTGCCTGCACAGAACCTGTCCCCAGACAAGATTTTCCATGTCATCGTGGCCCCTTGCTATGATAAGAAGCTGGAGGCCCTTCAGGAAGATGTTCTCACGGCTTCGAGGGGTTCCCGGGGCACTGACTGCGTGCTAACCTCAGGTGAGGGTGGGGCCTCGGGAAAGGCAGCAGGGGGAGGCCAGCCCCGCGGCCAGTGCGTGTCCGCGGTGAGGGCCTGACACACAACCACACTGGGGACACTGAAGCTTCCTCCTTCAGAGCAAAGCAGAAAGCACATGTGTGACCGGGGACATTGCTGGGGGACTCCTCGTGGAGGCCCTGCCCCTGGACTTGTGCAGAGAGCCCGCAGCACCTTCTCAGTGTTGGGATGGGAGTGATTCCCTGGAATCCTCAAGACCCATTCGGAATGCTGCCATCAGTTGAGAGGTAGATTAAGTTTTTGCTGAAGCCCAGCTGGGTGTACTTTAAATGGCCTTGAAAACAGGTCCCTACGGCATGGAGGCAGAGTGGCTGGCTCTCTGGCAACCTCCGAGGACAGTGGGTCCCCTGACCAGAAACTCCCCACATGGAAGCCCGTGGAAAGGTCCCCACCGCACAGGCTCCTATGGCGGTGATGGGGGTGAGTGGGGTGGGAGAGCCTCAGCCACAGCCCTCTGCTCACCTTAGATGATGGGTTTTCCTAAGAAGCACACTCGGGCATCTTTTCTTTGAATACAGTAGATTTTTACTCTTTTTCACAGATGTTCAGTCTTCTCACACACACCTGACACCACAGCAGTTGATTCAGGATACACCCTTAGTGTTAAGGGTTTCTTCAGGATCCCTTGTGCAAAGGGAGATACAAAAGTGGTCCTGATTTTCGATCGGTCTTGTTGCAGATAACTGTCATCCTATCCACATGAAAGCTTTCCACTCAGGAAACAAAAACACCGGGAGACGTTTGTAGAAGCCCCCGTTTCAGGGGCAGAAGGAGGAATTAGACTCTTCCCTGGCATTTCATCAGTGTTACTTTGCATCTGTTGCCTGTGACAGGCGTGATGACCAAGGTCATTGTAACCTAGAATGTCCTCCGGGGGAAGGAGGTGACACCGGGAGCAGCTCCTGAGGAAATGTGGGCCGTGTCCTGTCACGGCATCTTATGTCGCTTCTTTGTCTGTAGGTGAAATCACTCAGATGATGGAACAAAGTGACCTCTCGGTGAGAGACGCTGCTCTGGACACTCTGTAAGTGGCTTTGCAGGGAGACGCACCCTTGCACCTTGGGGGCCTCCTGTGTGACCTTGTGACCTCTGCCAGGCGCATGTCCCAAGGCCTCCCTCCTTTACAGTGAGGCCACATGCCACACTGAGGCATGGGTGTGGTGAGGCCCCTGGCCTCGGGGGCCACTCCCTTTGTTGCCCCACTACGTACGACCCTTGGCTCTGCATAGAGCATGCGCAGCACCATGGAGTGGACACCAGCACCCCCCACTCCTGAACTTCACATGTTCCTGACGTTACACCTGGACCTACTGGGGGATGGGGGCCACCTCCAGACACAGAGTGGCTCCCTCAGGTCCCTTTGCCCAAGAGCAGCAGACTGGGTTTCTGCCATCAGTGGTGACCCCAACCACTGACCGTGGTCCTGCTGCATCCTGTTCCCCAGAGTGTACACAGACTGCAAGAGCACACGAGGGCCACAGGGCACACACGGGCTGCGCAGCAGATCCTTCCGGCAGTGACGTCAGGCCCACGTGTGGCCCTGGTGTGGAAGGCGGACTGTAAGCATAGGATGTAAGCGACTGGTGTGCCTGTGGCCAGAGCCTGTGCTTGGGCCCAGGCTGACCCAGAGGCCTCGTCCTGGCCGGGCACAGATGGTGTGCCCTCTCAAGTGCCTAGTTCTCATGCCCCGAGTTGTGAGGTTCTAAGGGTCGTACCCTTCACACACATGCAGCCAGAGGAAAGGAGTCATTGGGGCAGTGGTGGGTGCGCCTGCACCTGCAGGCTTCATGTCAGCCAGTGAAAACCAACACAGATGAGGTTTTTGCCCAAAGTCTAAATACTTGTAAAGGTTTTCGCAACCTTGGATCATAAATCTTAGGGAGTTGGATTTAATTCTTGCTGTCACTTTTCCTGCCTGGTGAGGTTTGGAGACATGAAGGAAGAAGAGGTTAGACGCCATGACGGAGCCAGCTCCGACGGATACCTGGCGCACATCTTCAGACATGCGGCCAAGGAGCTGTTCAACGAGGACGTGGGGGAGGTCACCTACCGCACCCTGAGGTGTGTGGGGCTGGGGTGGCCTCTGTCTGTCTTCTTGTGTGGGCAGTGCTGCCTGTCAGGTGTAAATTCTATAAATAGGACCCCCACCCTGCAAAGCCAGCTGCAGGTCCGGGAGGGAGGTCCTATTTATAGAATTTACACCAGTCAAGATCGAAAGGCCTTTTATGTGTTATTCACAGACTTTTACATTTTGCTGACACTCCAAACTTAGACTGGAAATAATCCTCAAACCACAGAGGAAGGACCCTACAGATGAAAGTCTGTGCTGTTGATTTTATAGGAACAAAGACTTCCAGGAGGTCACCCTCGAGAAGAGCGGGGAGGTTCTCTTGCGCTTTGCTGCTGCTTATGGCTTTCGAAACATCCAGAACGTGGTCCTAAAGCTGAAGAAGGGCAAGTTCCCGTACCACTTTGTGGAGGTCCTCGCCTGTGCCGGGGGTAAGACTCAGGGGCCCAGGCTGAGCTGGGCACCTCCGAGCCCTGTAGGAAACGGGCCCTATTGGCCACCCCCAGCCTCACTCAGCTCCAAGGGCTTTGTGGGAGTGTGGATGCTGCCCTGGTGGTTGTGGCATGATGGTCCCTCTCACACCCACATATTGGAAAATGCAGGCTGGGAGATGTCACCTTGGAAAACCTCTTGGGGACATGGTCCCAGAGAAGAGTTGCTTGGGTGACACCAGCTGAGAGCCGGCTCGTGTGGCAGCTGGTGTCGAGAACACTGAGACTGCCTGGTAGCTTGAATGGCCCCTACCTCCTCCAGCCAGGTTTGTCAGTGAGTGATGGGAGAGACCCGTGTGATGGATGGAGGCCGATGAGAGGGGGTAGGGGTCCCGCAAGAGGACCTGCTGGTGGAGTCGGGCAGGAGGGAAGCGTGCGGCCCCCATGGCCCATCAGGCCCCTTGGTGGTGATAGAGCCAACTCAGAGAGGGGGTCAGGGATGTCTGTACCATTCTGGGGTGGGGGGTGCCCACAAGATACGCAGGTGGAAATACCTGGGGCGGGGGGACGCGGATCCAGGTGCGAGACGGGCTCAGGGAGAGGAGGCCCCAGTGCGGGTGGCTGAGGGCAGAGAGGCGAGCGCTGGCCGTGGGGGATGGGCAGCCTTGGGGACCTCACTCCAGGGACCAGGACACGGAGGGCAGATCCCATGGTCTGAGTGGAGGAGTGGACAGGAGATGAGGACGAGGAGGCAGCGGGGGAGCTGTGGGCTTGAGGGGTCCATGCAGGCCCTCCAGGAGAGGCACCCCATACCTGCATGCCGATCAGGGTAGAGGCTCAGCAGGACTCACTTGTGCCCTGTAGTTAGAGCATCAGCTGGGGGAGCAGGAGCTGGGATCTGAGGAGAGAGAAGCAGCCCCTGGGCAAGTGAGATGTGAGGTCCAGAGGGCAGCTGTTGGGTACAGCCAAGGGATAAGCGGAGGGAGGTTTGGAAGTTTGCTGCAGATTCTTTTATTTTTATTTTCATGTTTTTATTTATTTATTTGGCTGTGCCGGGTCTTAGTTGCGGCACGCAGGATCTTTGTTGCTGCGTGTGGATCTTTTAGTTGCGGCATGCTGGATCTTTAGTTGCAGGCACGTGGGATCTTTAGTTGCGGCATGCAAACTCTTAGTTGTGGCATGTGGGATCTAATTCCCTGACCAGGGATCAAACCCAGGCCCCCTGCATTGGGAGCGCAGAGTCTTAACCACTGGACCACCAAGGAAGTCCTGCTGCAAGTTCGCTTAAATGAATTTTTATCTTACAAGTCATGACATCATCTAACACGTTTGAAAATAAGTAGCGCCAATACATAGGAGGCATGTTCCTTATTCAGGCCGAGGTGTTAGGGTGTTGGGCTCATGGGTCTCCATCCACCGTCCCCCTCCCCTGTGCAGCCCAGATGTGGATGCACACATTATGTAGACACCAGTGATTTAGCTGTTCATTAGTAATTTCTATGTTCTCCTGGTTTTGATAAATTTCAAGAGAAACTGGAAATCCAGATTTGCGTACATAGCCACTCACTTCTAAAAGGTTGGCAAGTTATTTCGGCTTTAGATAAAAACATTTCACGGGTAATGTAAATAGGAGGGACTATGAGCCTGTGACCGGGGTCTTGGGGCCCAAGGTCCAGCTCCAGGCTCTGGCCACGAGACACTGCACACTGCTGTCATTCCTCTCTTCCAGAACCATCGTCCCTTTAAGATGAAAGGTGGGGGACTTCCCTGGTGGTCCAACAGTTAAGACTCCGTGCTTCCACTGCTGGGGGCGAGGGTTCGATCCCTGGCCAGGAAACTAAGATCCCACATGCCATGTAGTGCGGCCAAAAAAAAAGGTGAAAGGAGGGAAAGAGTAAGCTCCCTTTGTTTTTCAGGGTGCCTTAACGGCAGAGGCCAAGCCCAGACCGAGGATGGCTGCGTGGACAAGGCCCTGCTGCAGAAGATGAAAGGCATCTACACTGACATCCCCGTGCGGCTCCCGGAGACCAGTTCCCATGTGCAGGAGCTGTACCAGGAGTGGCTGGATGGCACCGACTCCCCCCGAGTCCAGGAAGCCCTGCATACCGCGTACCAGGGCCCAGGGCATCCTGCTAACAGCCGAGACATCAAGTGGTGAAGGTCGAGGAGGCTGGGAGGCAGGCCTGTCTGCTGCCTGAGGATGGAGGAGCTGCCATGTGTGGGTATCAGAGACACTGGAAGAAAACAGCTCAGCTTTTCTCTTACTACTTTGGTTTTTCAGAATTCTTTGCTACCCCCATTTGTCAGCAGCCCCCTCCCTCAGTTCGATGAGGTGCTATCTTCGTAATATGTATGTGATTGGAATATTTTAACGTGAGAGAAGGGTGCCCCAATTTGAGTTTCCTTTAAGACTGAAAAATTCCAAAGAACAAGAATGGAGTCAGAGTACTGTCTTCTGGGCTTAGTGAAAATCCAGAAAGTGTCCTGTGAACAGCTAAGACCCCAGAAATTCTGATACACATGCCTCAGACAGATTTGATGGGGAAATGACAGGAAGTGGGCAGGGTGCGGGGGTCTATGGTCTGCCCAGTTGGCTCTTATTTTTATCCACTTATTTTATTCTTAAAAATGTTTTTGCCAGAATGTGAATAAACTGCATCCTTTAGGAATCAGGGGGCTCATAAATATGAATCTGGATTTTCAGCTTTTCTGGAGAAAAGTTCTGGCAACAGTGGGCCACATTCCTTACTGCTGTGGTGTCCAGAGTGCTGTGTAACAGCCGCCTCCTGGGACCAGACCCTCTAACTGTGGCCCTGCAGGCTCTGCAGCTTATGTCCCAAATTCACGCTTTCACATTCACATTCTTTAAGTGAACTCACCTTGAGGCAGAGGGAGGCCTGCGAAGGGTGATGGGTGTTACAGATGGAAGGATGGAGAGGCAGCTGCCCTGCTCAGGCTAGGCTGTGTGGTCGGCAGTCAGCCTCCTCCATCCTTCCCTGGGTGGGGTCAGGCAGGTGACGGCCCTTCTGACCCTGAACTTGGGTGAGGCAGCTTCCTGATGGTCCAGCCTCTCCTCGTTCTCCTCCCCGGTGTCCTTCCCACACACCGTGGGCCTGGCTCGTCCACAGGGCTCGGTGAAGCCTCCGTGGCTCCTGACGGGACTCCCCCACCTGGCATGTAGTGCTCATGTGAGCTCGCCTTAAAGAAAGGTGGAAGAGAGCAGTTTACCCACAAACAGAAAGGGCTAGCAAAGAATTGGAAATTATGGAATCATGGAACTCCATGTCAGGGCTCATCCTGTGAAACAAAGACTTCTGTGGATAGGCCTCCAGTTGGTTGTTCAAAGCACTTGAATTTTGTTATCATGGGTGGTGACATTCTTCTTGGATCCCTCAGTGCTGTAAGCCTGAGCTGTTAGATTTCCTTCATCTACTCTATGTTGTATTGTACCTGTATACCTATCTGGGTTGACAACTGGATATAATGTGTGAAATTGTATATTTTTTCCTTTTAACCTATATACAATTGAGTTTCTATCCTCTACAGTAACTGATTATGGAATAAACACTTGAAGAGTGTCTGAGTGTGGAGAGTGCATGAACCAGATGCTGACTCCCCAGCCAGGGGCCTGCGTGTGCCCTCCCTCACCAGCCCCACCCAGGCTACTCCCTCGCGCTTTGGGAGCCAGCACCACCCTGGAGCAGGGGAGCGTCTTTGCCCGAAGCCCTCTGTGGGCCAGGGATGCCAGGAGTCCGGTGGGGCTGCTCTTCTTGCTTCGAAAGCCACCTCTTCCAGCTACAACAAAAACACGCCCCCCCAGGCTGGGGGACGGGGCATTCGCACATGTGGCGTCAGGTCCTACCCACAGCTGACCTTTGGTTACAGCCACATGAGAGGAAAGTGGAATGAGGATTGGTTTTACTTCGTTATAACTCAAGTGATATGAGCAGTCACAGTGAGGGGTGGCACCATGATCGGGCAGGGGGTGTCTGCTAGTGAGCAGTGCTATCCTGGCATGAGGAGGGGAACAGAATAGGTCCAGATTCGTGTCACACCCAGCAGCTGCCCTACAGGAGTGCTGTTGTCTGAGTCCTGGTGCCACTGATACCTCCAGTGGACCGTGATCGTGTCCTGTAGGTGTGTGTATGTCGGTCATCCTGGTGAATAGCTGTTCTCTAGTGCCCTTGCTCTGGACCATATCCGAGCCCAGATTTCTCAATTCCATTTCCTCCAGGCCTGTCCGCTTGGTCCAGTTCCAGCCAGTGTAGATACTGGTGCTTCCTCCTCAGCTTTGCTGGAGTAAGGACTGGAGTTCATGCACCGCCCACACATCAGTTTGATGCTGGCCTAGGGTGTGAGGCAAGGGCACTGCCTGTTAAAGGCTCTTAAGTTCTGCCACTGACTTAAAGGGAAGCCCAAGCCTGGCTTTTTAACTGAGAAAAAGTGTCTTCTTTTCCGTGTCCCTGTAAAGTGTTCCACGTTAGTTTTACATGGATGTTTCCAAAAGCTTGATGAAAGAACTCAAGCACAGCGTTCTAAGAGTGAAGGGTAGTTACACTCAGTGAGTCATGCAAGTAGTGAATTGTATGAGACATAAAGCACGAGCATTTCTAAGGCTACATTGAAGCTGCCAAAGGCCTAGATTTCTTGAAGGAAAAACTGTCTTTCTTACCGTCTCCTTGTAAAGACTTCCTTTTAAATTAAATTTATTGGGCTTCCCTGGTGGCGCGGTGGTTGAGAGTCCGCCTGCCGATGCAGGGGACACGGGTTCGTGCCCCGGTCCGGGAAGATCCCACATGCCACAGAGCGGCTGGGCCCGTGAGCCATGGCCGCTGAGCCTGCCTGTCCGGAGGCTGTGCTCTGCAAAGGGAGAGGCCACAACAGTGAGAGGCCCACGTACAGCAAAAAAAAAAAAAAAAATTAAATTTATATAGACTTTTCTTACAAGCTTCATGAAAACTTTTAGGCACAACGTTCTTTGAGTGAAAGGTAATTATTTTCAAGCCGTACGTTTTAAAGACAAGGAGAGCAGGTACCAGAATGGAAGTCTGATTTTTAAATTGAAATCAAATTGCACATACACATACATGCACGTGTGCACACATGTATATGTGTACGTGCACGTGTGTGCATAACTATATGCGCACATATACATACGTGTGCACATACCCATGCAGACACACACGGACACGTGCATGCACACATACGGGCATGTGTGTATGCGCATACACGTGCATGTGTGCACATATACGCTGACGTGTGTACGTATATGTGTGCGCGTACATATATACACAGGCATATGTACGTGCACACGCACATATACATGTGTACACAGACATGCACATATACATATATACACATACATACATAAGCATATACTTGGGCACACGACCTATGAAGTATTGGTATCAATGAGAAGAGCAGGTGCACTTGTGGGCAGTGTCACTCTCAAGAGCCTTTCCTATGACAGTAGCCGCCCAGGGGCCCAATGGGCAGTACCTGAATGGACCCTTTTCTGCATTTGCATGAAGAGTAAACAGTCCGCACTGAAGCTCATCAGTGGAGAAGATTAAGTAATTGTCTGTCCTGACATGGGATTCTAGAGGTTAAATGTGCATGATGGGACATCTCAGAACTAGCGTATGAGCCCCTTTGGTCTCCTTTTTAAATTTTATTTTTTATTTTAATTTTTTTTGTCTGTGCTCTGCGGCTTGTGGGATCCTAGTTCCCTGACCAAGGAATCAAACCAGGGCTCTCGCCAGTGAAAGCTTGGAGTCCCAACCACTGGACCGCCAGGGAATTCCCCTAGTCTCCTTTTTTTAAAGCCAAACTGGGGGGGCAGGACGGGAGGAAGGACATCAAAAAGAACAAGGAGATCAGGAAATCCCTAACGTGGCTCCCTCTGGGGTGGGAGGGAGGGGAACATTGGTGATCAGGTGGACTGCCAGGGTCTCAGAGTTACCACCTATCCTGTGCCAGACTATGTCCCTGTGTCCCACTGCTCGGGACACAAGAGAGGGAGACAAAATGGTCCCAGGCAAAGCAGGTTCTACCGAGATTTGAACTTGAATCTCTGGATTCAAAGTCCAGAGAGCTAACCGTTACGCCTTAGAACTATATGCCACTGTGTCCCTTTGCTGGCCACCCTTGGTCTAAGTGCCCCTGGGAAGGGACAAAAAGGGTCCACAGGTCCCACTGAGATTTCAACTCAGATCCCTGGACTCAGAGTCCAGAGTGCTAACCGTTACATCATAGAACTAGCTGCCACCCCTAGACACCAGGGTCCACAGGCGGACCTTGCCCCACAGCTGGGGACCCAAAAGCCAGATATAGTAGGCAAAAGTATAAGCTCATAGCAGAGGATGGTTTCGATCCATCGACCTCTGGGTTATGGGCCCAGCACGCTCCCGCTGCGCCACTCTGCTGTACTGTCCTTCCCTCTGAGCCTGCCTGTAACAAGCCCTACAGCCTCCCTGGGGTACAGCCCAGAAGACAAAAGTAAAGGGTGGGGGAGGGAGTCTCCTGCAAGTGCCCTTTTAAGAATAATGTGGATTTTTGCTCTCCCTCCCTCAACTTCTTACCCAGAGAAATCTCTGAATTCACGTCCTTTTCTGCTGTTTTAAAAAAGTCAAGAAACACAAGCTTCAGCCCAGAGTGTCTTTGGACAATGGTGGCAGGTTCTGTATTGCAGCGATGCTGGTTGGATTTCGGAAAAGAACAAAAGCAACGTTTCTCCCCATCATTTGAAAAAGACTCCTAATTTGTCCCAATTATCAATAAACTATCCTTTTAATTCGGCTTCTTCTCTTGACCTACTTCTTCCCCATGGCCAAGGAAGCTGTTTTTTCCATACAAAACGGCTTAAAATTACAGTGTTATGAAATCTTGCTGTTCAGCTTTATAATTTGAAGAAAAAATCAAAAATAACTTTGCATTTCAAAGAGGTAGAAACTATTCCCCCAAGAACATTCTGGAAATAAATCCTTTGGGGGAAAAAATGCGCTGAATTTCTGCTGAACCTTTTCATGTAAAAAGTGTCCATGGAACTTGCCGTTGCAGATAGTAGGGTGTCTCCTCTCTCAAGCCAACAGAATCATCAGGAAAAAGAAACAAAGAGACTGGAACTGCTGGAGTTCTATGGCCAGACTATGAACACCAGGACATTCAAAGGACATGGAACCATTTCTCTTTTTTTTTTAACTTTTTATTTTATATTGGAGTATAGTTGATTAACAATGTTGTGATAGTTTCAGGTATACACCAAAGTGATTCAGTTATACATATACGTGTACCTATAATTTTGTTACATAATATTGAGCAGAGTTCCCTGTGCTATACAGTAGGTCCTTGTTGGTTATCTGTTTTAAACATAGCAGTGTGTACATGTCAGTCCCCAACTCCCTAACTATCCCTCCCCACCACCCTTCCCCCACTGGTAACCATCAGTTCATTCTCTAAGTCTGTTTCTGTTTTATAAATAAGTTCATTTGTATCATTTTTCTTAGCTTCTGCGATATTTGTCTTTATCTGTCTGACTTACTTCACTCAGTATGACAATCTCTAGGGTCCATCCATGTTGCTGCAAATGAGATTATTTCATTCTTTTTAATGGCTGAGCAATATTCCATTGTATATATGTACCACATGTTCTTTACCCACTTATCTGTTGATGGACATTTAGGTTGCTTCCATTTCTTGGCTATTGTAAACACTGCTGCAATGAACATTGGGGTGCATGGAACTATTTCTACAAGCAGGGTTAAATGAAGCCACAGACACGGTATACAGTCCAACACTGGCCACAGTGCTGAGCCGTCAGAATCCCAAAGCCTGGAAGCTGGAGTTCCTGGACCCAGTAAGAACAGGAGCTGTGGCCTTCTTCCCTATCAGGCTGTGGACCTTCAGCTAGGCAGGGAAGAACTGAGGAATACCCAGGCCTTCTCCCCCCTCCCCCAACCTCTAATCTCCTTACCAGTGCCTCTCATTGGCTGCAGCCACTCAGCTCTCTGGCCCTCCAGCTTCCTGTTGGTCTTAGGGAAGAGGAAGGTAGTGGTGGATCTAGAGGGGAAGCAGAAGACACCCAGAACTGCAGAACACAACGAGAATCCAGACGTACAACCACATTGCCAAGGGCTTTGAAGGGAGAGTGAAGATGAGGGAGGAACTTTAGCAAAGGCCTGGGCAAAGCTACCAGGCAGGGACTTCTGCAACTGTAGTGACACATCCAGCACAAGGGGCACAAGGGGCAGCCCCTGGCTCAGAATATCAAAACAGACCGGCAGTTGCCTTGGGGGATAAGACTCCCTGGAATGCACCCACAAGGCTGTACCGTGAGCCTGAATCGCCACCACCCGGGTCTAGGATGTTGTCTGAGTCTGATAAATCTAGCCATATAGGTACACTGTGAGGCAAAATGGTGGCCACTGGGAGAAGACAGGGGGAAGCTCTCTGGGCAGCACATCTCATCAATGCCTCAGGCAGGGCCTGAACAAAACCACATTGGAGGGTTGGGGTCAAAGAGCTTTGCCAGTGAGGTGTGGGGATGGACTTTTCTGAACGGGTCCAGAATTTGAGAGATTCATATTCCACACAAAAGCTCTTCCAAAGGTCTCTACTGTGGGAAAGGCTGAACCAGGTGGCCTAGGTAATCTGCAGGTAACTGTCAGACTCTTTCTTCAGCCATCCTAGTGATGCTTGCTTAACCGTCGGGCCGAACTGGCCGTGGGGACAGGGAAGGAGACTCTCCCACTAAGCCTGCCCTGCCTGCCTCCCACGTACAAGTTTTAGTGGCCAACCCTAAATCCCAGTATTGACTGCGGGGCAGAGCGGGCAGCCAGCCACCCGAGGGTGAGGTCACGTCGGAACAGACCCGAATTCCGGACCTGGACTTATTTGCTTTCCATTCGGGAACCCCACTGTCATCGCGCCCTTCACAACACCGCTCCCAGCAAACCACGGGGCTTTACAATGACAGGTCTCTGCTCGTGGGAAAGGATTTCTCTTTTCAGTACCTCACCACCAGAGGCACTGCCCTAGAAAGGCGCGTCAGCGCCTATTTGTTTCCTCAGCACAGCTGAGAAGGGAAAGCGCAGGACCAAAGCGAAGGAGCGCTCCGTTCCCGCGGACAATTGTGCCTAATTGCTCGGGAGGAGGCCGCCGCGCTTTCCGCCTGAAGCCCCGTCGAACTCGGGGCCCCAGGCCCACCGCCAAGCGTGGCACCCGCTCCACTCGTCGCCGAAGGAGGCGGCCACACTGCCGCAGACTCAGCCCGGACCTCGCCAGGTCTCGGGGGAACTGGGTTCCTCCCTCTGCACGGCGTCGGCGGTCACGTGGGGGCGGTCACGTGGGAGGGCAGTCACGTGCCCTGCGTAAATCCGTGTCAGGCGGCGGCGCTGCTGCCTACCCCTAGCGGTTGCGTACGTTTCGCATGTAGTGGCGTGGGTCGGGGACCCTGGTGGCCGCGCTGGGGACAGGGCGAACTCCGGGCCTGCCCCCTTCGTGGGGCCGCGCTGATTGATGCCCCTGCCGTGCAGACGCTGCGCGCTCCCGGTCGGGCCCCAGGTGCCCTGCTCCACGCAGGGCACAGGATGGGTGGGGTCTCCAGCTTGTGCAGTTTGGAGCTCCCTTTTTAAGAATACGGAATTAGATACGAAGGTGAATGTTGATAGGAATAAGTAACCACAACAAACTGCAAATTATACACAGCTGATTAATATCACAAACTTTAAACACTTAAAACGTTTCACTAGGACTACCTTGGTGGCGCAGTGGTTAAGAATCTACCCGCCAAGGCAGGGGACACGTGCTCGAGCCCTGCTTGGGGAAGATCCCACATGCTGCGGAGCAACTAAGCCTGTGCACCACAACTACTGAGCCTGAGCTCTAGAGCCTGTGAGTCACAACTACTGAGCCTGCGGACCACAACTACTGAAGCCTGAGCACCTAGAGACCGTGCTCTACAACAAGAGAAGCCACTGCAATGAGAAGCCCGTGCACCGCAACAAAGAGTAGGCTCTGCCCACCGCAACTAGAGAAAGCCCACGCGCAGTGATGAAGACCCAACACAGCCAAAATAAAATTAATTAATTAAAAAAATTTTAAATAAAACATTTCACTAGTTAACTGCCTAACACACCTCATATATTTTTTTCTAATTTTTTTTCTTTTATTTGCAGCATGTGGGATCTAGTTCCTTGACCAGGGTTGGAACCTGGGCCCCCTGCATTGGAAGCGTGGAGTCTTAACCAATGGACCACGAGGGAAGTCTCAATTTTTTCTAAATTTTTGAATGCAGACCTTAATTACTCCTTCATGTGGGAATGATTTGGTAATACTGTTTATATATGGTAAATAGATAATTCAGTCTTTTCTTTAGCAGGGTTAATCAAATTTTGCTTTTTATTATTAATAGTTTAGAAAAGATTGTCCAGAGTTGCGTTCTTTTGATGATGTTACATACTCTTTTAGGGTTGCCATCAGACTTGGCCAAACCTATCCTGTATGTCTGGAGGCAGGGACCCACCTCTAATCCGTGGTGGCCTCACAGTGACTTGTTAGGAGCTTTGTGTCATGTATTTCATGTCAGACCAGGAAGAAATGGAAAACACTTTCCATGTTTGCTTTCCTCATCTTCACTAATTGGATCCCATATGTTCTGTGTGTTTCCGACCTCCTTACAGAAGGAGCCTACTCTGTTTTTATGTGATTTGTGTGTGGCCCAAGTAAACATGTTCTTGTGCTTTGTGCAGTCTTCATGATTTTTGACAGTTCTAAAGACATCCACTGATGTGAATGTCTGATGTAAGTGATGTCTGTCTTGTTGAAAACTACACAAGCAAAACAAATACAGGCAATGTTAGTCTTGGAATAGGCTAGTCAACATCCTGTAGCAGTTTTCCTGTTAAAAAGTAACTTTCAAATGTTTTAAGAAACATCTTTTTTGTCCGTTGTACCTTGATTCTTTGTAAATGGAATCATAATTTTGAACGAATGAATTTTTCATTAAACAGGGTTGGGGGAATTAGTGTTCATTCTAACAGGTTTGGTGAAGTAATCAATGAAGTAAAAAATCAGTGGGTGGGGCCACCTGGTGTGTCCTGCTGAGTGGACTGGTTGTGGTTTCCCTTTCTGTTACCATCATCTTCCTTCTGCTTTTTATTCCTTCTTTTTTTTGTTTGTTTGTTTGTTTTTTGCTTCCTGTTTAGGAGTGTTCTGACTCTCATAATACCTTTCATCTCTGTGTTGTCATTTTCATTACCCATATTTTCTTAGCTATCATGATTCTTTCCCTTCATGATTTTGACCATTACCGTTTTTAGTTTCTATTGTGTTACATGTGTTTTGATATTTTGAAGTTTCTACCAGACTTTTTCTTTTGTTTTTTTTTCCCCTCCCTTCCAGTAAACTACTTCCCTCTGTTTGAATTTTGATATGATCGGTAATTCTTTAAAAGTATACAAAGTTAATCTGAATGTAAGGCAAGTACAAGTGCAACTCAGATGCATTTTTTATTGCCCCTACGTGTACTGAGCTCCATGACTATGAAATAAAATAACTGTACACCACATACAATGATTTACAGGTGACTGTGTGAAGGAGTTCTATCATAGGAAAACACATTTCTTCAGGCCCTTTTGCTGTGTCATATGAAGGTTGAAATGAGTTCATACTGACGTTTCCAGCTCTAGTCCAGAACCACGTGGTTTCCTCCAGCCTTTCCTTGCTTCTCTGTAACTCACTCTCCAACCTGAGAAATCTTCTTTGCCCACTTTTAAAAATTGTGGTACTTGATTTGTTAGAGGCAAGATCCCTGTCTTCTCATCTTTTTATTTCCTAAACGAAGCAGTGTCTCCTACAGATGTAGCTCTGCACCGATGTTGAATTGACATGTTTAGCTTTGATGTTTACCATCAGAATTCTCTACAAAATAGTTGCCTCAGCTTCCATGCTCATGTTCTGACTGCCTGCTTCCTCTCTATTTCTCATCCCTAACCCAGGGCCAGCAGGATGAGGCAAGGTTTTCATCTTGGTCCTCTGTGCTTCACATAAGCTCAGAGAAGTTTTCTGCAAGGGCCAATGGACAGTAACTGATTGGAATAATCATTCACTCATTATGTCACTTTCCCAAACTTACTCTGCATCAGACCAGTGCCAAGCCTAATCCAATTCCAGACGCAGAGTCCTGTTGGGATAACATGTACACAATGACTGTCCCAGACTGCAAGCTGGGAACCAGGTGGGTACCAAGCGGCTTCGAGGGAGGAGCAGTTCTCACTGTATGGGAGGTGGCCGGGGCGGCTGATGGAGGTGCCATGGGAGCCGGGTCTTGCATTTGGGTGGCTGGGTGAGCATGTGAGGGGAGGGGGACCCGGGGAAGGAGGCTGGCCATGTGTGAGGGAATGTGGGCTGCTGGTCCAGGTGAGGAGTGATGAATCAAGGCTGCCTCCCCTCCCTGTCCCGATGAAGGTAGGGCCCGGCTCCCCTTTGCTCCCCGTGGGCCTGGGCATCCAGCACTGGGCCCAGCATGAAGCTGGAAATAGGAAATGTTTGATGAGTGGACAAGCTACTGAATGAAGGAATGAAAGAGTGAATGCATGAATGGGCGATGAGTAGCCCATGAGTCAAAGTTAGGCTGGAGGTTTAGAGCTCAGGAGATGGGAGGACCAGAGATGCCCAGACAAATTCTGAGAAGCCACAGCCTGGGTTGGGTGGGGCTGGGGCTGGGGCTGGGGGCCCTGAGTTGAGGCGATAGAAGTTCCTCTATTCAGAAATACCCTTTAGCTATTGAATCCTTGTCTGTCCTACTGTCTGTGTTTTGCATGTTTTCCATGTGGGCTTTGGGGGACACTAACCTCAGCACAGAGATCCAGAAAGGTCACCTGGAGGAGACTTGGCTGGATGGCGATGCCAAGGGCAACCGAAGATGGGTCTGCATGTGGCTGACCATGGGACACCGTCACTACAAGGGGCACACGCCTCACACCTTCATCCCCCGCTCCCAGGCCATTCCTGGTGTTCTTCTCAAACTTAGGTAAATGTGGTCTGTGGTCCAGTGGTAAAGAATCTGCCTTCCAATGCAGGGGACGTGGGTTCGATCCTTGGTCAGAGAACTAAGATCCCACATGCCGCAGGGCAACTAAGCCCACGTGCCACAACTACTGAGCTGTCGTTCCTCAACTAGAACCCGTGTGCCACAAGCTACAAAGCCCACGTGCCCTGGAGCCTGTGCGCCACAACTAAACTAGAGAAAAACCTGGACACCACAACTAGAGAGAAGCCCGCACACCACAACCAAGAGCCTGCATGCCTAAACGAAGATCCTGAGTGCCACAACTAAGACCCGACGCAGCCAAAAATAAATAAATAAATAATAAATCTTTTTAAAAAATGTGGCCTACAGCACAGAGGCACACAAGACAGCTGGAGCAGGGCTCCCCTGCCCCAGGGCACATTCTGAGGGCTGCCTTTCTGGGAGCATTGCCTTAACTCAGGAGGTAAGTACAGTAAATTCCTTACGTACGAATGAGTTCCATTCCAAGAGCACGTTCCTAAGTCCAGTTTGTTCATAAGTCCAACAGGTTAGCCTAGGCACCCAACTAACACAATTGGCTATATAGTACTGTACTGTAATAGGTTTATAATACTTTTCACACAAGTAATACATAAAAACAAAACACAAAAAATAAAACATTTTTAATCTTACAGTAAATAGAACAGCTGGCACACAGCATCTGGCATTGAGTGAACAGGCAAGAAGAGTTACTGACTGGAGGAGGGAGAGGAGGTGGGAGACGGTAGAGCTGAAGGATCGTCAGCAATTGGAGATGGAGAGCAAGCTGCAATTTCACTCACATTGGTGGAATGCACTTCGGAATCTTTGAAAGTTTGCAACTTGAAGGTTCGTATTTAGGGGACTTACTGTACACATAGCCACATATGTAATGGCTTCTGTGACGTGTGAAGAACTATGTAGGGACACACCCAAGGACCCCCTTCCTGCCCCCAGGTGTACAGAGAGTGAGAACACGCCTCCCCCTCTTTCCAAAGCTCCAAAGGGAGGTCTTTGGAGAAGAGGTTTTGGTGGAGGAGGATTAGAAACACACTTTCAGGTCCAGTTAATATCAGCAAATTTAAGGGTATTCTCAGTATTTTCTTTTTAAAATTGGTATTATAAGATTTATCTCTGAAGCTCTCATTTTTTAAAAAAAATTTATTTTATTTGGCTGGGTTGGGTCTTAGTTGTGGCACGTGGGATCTTTGTTGCAGCGTGAAGACTTAGTTGTCCTGCAGCATGTGGGATCTTAGTTCTCTGACCAAGGATCGAACCCACGTCCCCTGCATTGGAAGGCAGATTCTTAACCACTGGATCACCAGGGAAGTCCCTGAAGCTCTCATTTTTTTAGAATGAAATTCAACTAGGAATGTGTGTATTATTCACCTATAAAACTCACTTTTTCCAAAAATTAGACAGGGTTTAAAACATTTTACCAATTTTTAACTTTTAAATGACCTAATTATGTTTTCCAACCTTAATTAAAATGTAATTTTAAATTGCAATGACAAAAGTGAGACATGCTTTTTATTGTTTCTTATTATGGAAAAGGGCAGAATCCTAAGAAGTGGGAGTAGCTCATATGAGCAGCTGGGAGAGTGTTGTTCTGGGCCTTTCCTGGTGAACAGGTGATAGATCAGCCCTGACCATGGGGCACACACCACATCCCCATTACCACACCTGGGCAGATACCCCCTTCATTTCCTTTTTTTAAAAAATATTTATTTATTTATTCATTCATTCATTCATGCATGCTGCACCAGGTCTTAGTTGCAGCATGTGGGGTCTTGTTCCCAGACCAGGGATCGAACCTGGGCCCCCTGTTGGGAGCGTGGAGTCTTACCCACCGGACCACGAGGGAATTCCTTTTAAAATATATATATATATATATATATATATATATATATATATATATGTTTATTTATTTGGGCACCCCTTCATTTCTTTCTTTAATTTTAAAATTTATTTATTTATTTTAATTAATTATTTATTTTTATTAATTTATTTATTTTTGCCTGCATTGGGTCTTCGTTGCTATATGCAGGCTTTCTCTAGTTGCGGTGAGTGGGGGCTACTCTTCGTTGTGGCGCACAGGCTCCTCATTGCAGTGGCTTCTCTTGTTGCAGATCCCCAGCTCTAGTCGCGTGGCCTTCAGTAGTCGCAGCTCATGGGCTCAGTAGTTGTGGCTCACAGGCTCTAGAGCACAGGCTCAGTAGTTGTGGCGCACTGGCTTAGCTGCTTCACGACATGTGGGATCTTCCCGGAGCAGGACTCGAACCCGTGTCCCCCACATTGGCAGGCGGATTCTTAACCACTGCGCAACAGGGAAGCCCTCATTTCATTTTTTTGAAATTAATTTATTATTTATTTATTTATTTGTGGCTGCGTTGGGTCTTCGTTGCTGCACGGGCTTTCTCTAGTTGCATGGAGTAGGGGCTACTCTTCTCTAGTTGCGTAGAGCAGGGGCTACTCTTCAGTGCGGTGCGCGGTCTTCTTATTGTGGTGGCTTCTCTTGTGTGGTTGTGGAGCACGGGCTCTAGGCACACGGCTTCAGTAGTTGTGGAGCACAGACTTAGTTGCCCCAAGGCATGTGGGATCTTCCTGGGTGTCCCCTGCATTG
Source organism: Aethalodelphis obliquidens (assembly GCF_003676395.1). Taxonomy (NCBI): domain Eukaryota; kingdom Metazoa; phylum Chordata; class Mammalia; order Artiodactyla; family Delphinidae; genus Aethalodelphis; species Aethalodelphis obliquidens. Next base: position 12,511,626 of record NW_020837988.1, read on the forward strand.
TCAGGCAGATTCTTAACCACTGCGTCAGCAGGGAAGTCTTGGCACCTCTTCACTTCTTTAATGTGTGGATGTCCTAGTAAATATGCAGCTGGCTGCCACTGATGTACATTACAGTGCTGTGTAGATTTCTGTTTTGAACCCTGCAGGAATCAACCTAGCACAGCTGTGCTGGTAACTTGTAAATTCCTACACCTGGAACCTCCAAGTTTGAAGACACCACACTTCCAGCTTTGCTCTATTCGAATGACCTTTTTGTGAAAACTCAAAACACTTTCCACAAAATGCTTATATGAGGAGGCACCAAAGGGCGTGCCCGGGAGAGCCGGCACCAGCTCCCCGGAATCCGGGGAGGCGCCCCTGCCCCGCTGCACCCATCCCGTCCATCTGTTTCTCACTTGCCTGCTGAAGACACTCGGTTGTTTCAGCTTTTGGTTATTACGAATAAAGCTGCTATGAACATTCTTGGACAAGCAATTTTGCAGGCATCTGCTTTCTTTTCTCTTGGGTAAGTACCTAGGAGTGCAGTGGTTGCATCTACACATACGTGGTAGGGGTGTGTGTGTGTGTGTGTGTGTGTGTGTGTGTGTGTGTGTGTTTGTAAGACTTTATGTAAAAAGCTGCCAGGCTTTCTTGCAGAGTGGTGGTGCCAACTTTATATTCCCACCGACAGCATACGAGAGTTCTTGTTGCTTCACATCACTGTCTGCACTTAGAAAGGTCGGTCTTACTAAATTTAGCCATTCTTCCAGTACCTTGTGGTTTTAATATGCGTTTCCCTGATGACTAGTGATGCCAAACATCTCTCCATGTGTATATTGATCATTCACATATCTTCTCTTGTGAAGTAGCTGTTCAAGCCTCCTGCCTATTTATTTTTTCATAACTCTAATTTAAACAATTCTTTTCCTTTTATGGTTTTCATGTTTGGGGTGCTGGGACCCAAAAGACAAGGATAGTTTCCTATGTTTTCTTTTTGGAAGCTTGATAGTTTCAGCTTTTACATACAGCTCTATGATCCATCTCAAATTAATTTTTCTGTATGGTGTAAGATACGGGTCAGAGTTTTCATTTGTGGTTGTTATGATTATTCAGATATCCAGTTATTCCAGCATTGTTTATTGAGTAGACTTCCTAAACCATATAATATGAGGTCTTTTGTGACTGGTGTCTTTTACTTAGCATAATGTTTTCAAAGTTTATCCATGTTGTAGCATGTATTACTGTTTAAATTTTTGGTTTCAAGTAATTCTGCATTGTATAGATACACCACATTTTTTTTTCTTTTTAACATCTTTATTGGAGTATAATTGCTCTACAGTGGTGTGTTAGTTCTGCTTTATAAAAAAGTGAATCAGCTATACATATACATATATCCCCATATCACCTCCCTGTTGCGTAGATACACCACATTAAAAAATTTTTTTAATTAAAAAAAAATTTTGGGGGGGCTTTCTCTAGTTGTGGTGAGCAGGGGCTACTCTTCGTTGCGGTGTGCAGGCTTCTCATTGTGGTGGCTTCTCTTGTTGCAGAGCACGTGCTCTATGCACGCGGGCTTCAGTAGTTGTGGTGCTCAGGCTCAGTGGTTGTGGTTCTCGGGCTCTGGAGGGCAGGCTCAGTAGCTGTGGCACACCGGCTTAGGTGCTCCGCAGCATGTGGGATCTTCCCAGACCAGGGCTCGAACCTGTGTCACCTGCATTGGCAGGCGGATTCTCATTCACTGCACCGCCAGGGAAGTCCCCATATACCACACTTTATTTGTCCATTTTTTAGTTGATGGACATTTTAGTTGTTTTGACTTTTTGGCCATTTTGAATAATTCTGTTATGAACATTCATGTACAGTTTTCTGTATGGGCATACTTTTTCATTTCTCTTGGGTATATGTCTAGAAGTAGAATTGCAGGGTCATGTGGTAGCTCTATGTTTAACCTTTTGAGGAACTGTCAGACCATTTTTCAAAGTGGCTGCATCATTGTATGTTCTTACTGTAAACGATGTATGAGAGTTCCAGAAGGGTCTTAAATGGAGCTTCTGCCTGTGTGGGGTTGAGGTACTACCCTCCTGGCACATGCATGTGTTCACTAACCTGGGAGCTCTCTGAACCCCATAGTTTAGAAACTTTTATGGAAGTTTCATCATATAGTCATGATTAATTATTAACTCAATCTCCAGCCCCTCTCCCAGAGGATGGGGGTGGGGCTAAAACTTCTGCTTCTAACCCTGGCTTGGTCTTTCTGGTGACCAGCCCCCATCCAGGAGCCCACCCAGAGTTGCCTCATTAGAACAAAAGATGCTCCTATCACCCAGGAAATTCCAAGGGATTTAGGAGCTCTGTGTCAGGAGCCAGGGGCACAGGCCAGGTGTATATTTATTATGTCACACTGCCCTTTCCCTACTGAGTAACTTCGGCACCTCTGTTGAAAATCAATTGATTCTGTATGTGGAGGTTTATTTCTGGACTTTTTATTGTGTTCCACTGATTTGTCTACTCTTATACCAGTACCACACAATTTTAATTAGTATAGTTTTATGTTGATTTGATTACTATAGCTATACTGTATTTTATTAGCTTTTTGTTAAAGGCTGAATTAGAGAAGGCATCTTATATTCACTTGGTTATTACAGCTTTATTTTAATTTATATTAATATAGCTGTAAATCCTTCAAACTTAGTTCTTCTTTTTCAAGATCATTTTGATCCTTTGCACTTCCATATGAATATTAGAATCAGCTTGTAAATTCCTACAAGCAAGCTAGCTGGGGATTTGATTGGGATGATATTGACTCTATAGATCAATTGGGCCATATAACCAACTTAGCAAATCAGTATTCAAGAATACACTACTTTTGTTTAATGATCTATACCAATATAGTTAACTAAACCAATCAGGATGAACTCCACGTTGGCAGGTACTTTTCCACATATATCATGCCAGTGAAAAAACGGTATTTGTAATTATGATCATGGGCACCGTGAGATCGTGAAATGCCTCCTGAATTGTCAAGAAAAGTCACGTGAGTAAGGTTTTGATGTCAGGTTGTTGTGACTGTATCACAACTATTTGAAACTTCACAGTCATATTATAAATTTTTTAAAATTTATTTTATTGAAGTATAGTTTACAATGTTGTGTTAATTTCTGATGTACAGCAAAGTGATTCAGTTATACATATATACATTCTTTTTCCTGTTCTTTTCCATTATGGTTTATCACAGGACATTGAATGTAGTTCCCCGTGCTATACAGTAGGACCTTGTTGTTTATCCATTATATATATAATAGTTTGCATCTGCTGACCTCAAACTTCCAACCCTTCCTTCTCCACTCCTCCCTCCCCATTGGCAACAAGTCTGTTCTCTACGTCTGTGACTCTGTTTGTTTCGTAGATAAGTTCATTTGTGTCATATTTTAGATTTCGCATATAAGTGATATCATCATATGATAAATTTGGATTTCTTTATCAAGTGGGCCTCAATTCAGCTCCGTGGTTTGACAAATATATGAAATACCTACTACCTGCCAGCTCTGTGATGCTGAGGTAGGAACATAGGAACAGCCATTTTCCTGCCTCAGAGCCGAGGATGTGTGATCAAATGGAACATTTCATTCGTCTCAGAATCCTGGGTAGCAAAAAGTTTATGATACTATGACTTATTTATTCCGTGGTATTTGTGTTTTCTGTAAAGAGAACCAGAAATGTGAAATTAATCTTTTATCCAAGGTAATACCTTTTGAATTTCCAGTACTGACTACCAGCAGGGCCATGTTTTAATGAACATACATTATATTTCCTCTGAAAGCTTGGCCAAAATAAGAATATTTATCTCCTCTCTGTAGAGTACATTTTTTTCCATGCAATTCGAAGTGCTGCTTCCATCTTGTCAAAATGGTTAGGGTACCCACAGCCAAGGACAGAGCTGAAAGCAGCACCTGGCAGCCCAGTCAGATGGTTAGAGCTGCATGATTTCCTGAGGCAGCTGTGCGCTGAATGCCTGTCACTGGGAGTGGCAGCTCAAAGTTTGCAGTAATAGTGTCAGGGAGACAAGACATACACCACACACTAGTGAAAAGTAACAGTATGGAAAGTAAGTAACAATGCAAGGTAGGCAGTATGTTACTGAGTGTCACAGAACACACAAATTAGGAAGTCCGGGGCCCTGGAGAGCCTAGCAGAGTTGCTGCAGCACTGGAATACTTCGTGCAGGGAGAGGGAATTGCATAGGTGGGAGGAGTGCTGAGTGCAGGCAGCTGATGAACAAAGGTGGAATGCAGGAATCAACGGGCAGGTGATGGTCGGGGTAGAGTTGGGCACAGGTGGAGCTGAAGGGCTGGTGGGCACAGGTCCTCTATGCCACCTGGGTGCAGTGGGAAGAAATGGGCAGGAGCCGGACAGGGAGGAAACACAGACTGTTGGGTCTGGCTTCCATCTGGTGTCTAACCATGAACTTCTGAAGGTTTTTTTGTTTGTTTGTTTGCGGTACGCGGGCCTCTCACTGTTGTTGCCTCTCACTGTCGTGGCCTCTCCCATTACGGAGCACAGGCTCTGGACGCACAGGCTCAGCGGCCATGGCTCACGGGCCCAGCCGCTCCGCGGCATGTGGGATCTTCCCGGACCGGGGCACGAACCCGTGTCCCCTGCCTCGGCAGGCAGACTCTCAACCACTGCGCCACCAGGGAAGCCCCTTCTGAAGGTTTTTTACTAGGAAAAGTTATGATAACTGGTGTTACATTCTCAAGATCACAGGACTTCTCATCACAAGTTGTTCATATTATTTTGTTAAATGACACCAGTTGCAGTGCTGGAGTTTAATCTGAATTTTTGTTTCTTAGAGTATCAAAATTCATGATTATTATATCATCAATATGCACCCTCTTTACTGTGAGTGGCACACAGGAAGCCTTGTTTTTGCTTCTCCAATGAAGTGATAAAGAACAGATTGGTGTGCTGACATGGGCAAGTTAGTCAACCTCTCTGTGCCTCCGAGGAGTAATATGTGGGCAGTCAGAGCATCTATCAACTAGACGTGTATCATGAGGATGGCCTGAGCCTGTATCTAGAGTCCCTAGAGCAGTACCTGGCATGCAGAGAACGCTGCACAAGAGTTTGTTAACTGAATCACAGACAATTTTGATAGCAGGTTCCGTCAGGACAGCCCCAACATAAACACTGGAGGTGTCAGGCCTTGTTTGAATCTTGTTTTATTCTAAAAAGAGGGTTTTCAAGTGGGGTAGCATCCTGGGGTAGCCCCTAGAGCTTCCTCAGAATGGAGGGTTAGAGCTGGAAGAGGCTTCTGAGAGCAGCCCGTGCTGTGGCTCAGCTTGCAGGTGAGGAAACTGAGAATGTGGACAAGACGGTGGGGCCCAGACCACACCACTCATCAGTTAGTGGAAAGACCCAGGTGGAAATCTGAGACTTCTCCCCAGTGCCTTCTTCCTTCTTACTCTGCTGGCACACAATGTGGCTGGACCACTGCAGAGTTTTGATGGTCAGGGTACATAATCATTTTTATGGAGTGTAACTGGCTGAGTTAGTTAATAAGTATTTAAATCTATATCCTGACTGACTTTTATGCCTGCTTGTTCCATTAATTACATAGCAACGTGTTAAAATCCCAAACTCTATTATTAGTGGGTTATTTTTCCTTTTGGTTCTGTCAGTTTTTGCTTTGAACATTAGGCAGTTATATTATTATATCTGCTCAGGATTTTGTAAACTCATTTACATTAGGTGGGTTTTTTTTTTTCCCTTCAGTCTAAAGTCTCAGACTTTTTTCTTTTTTGGCTGCATTGCTCGACTTGCCGGATCTTAGTTCCCCAACCAGGGACTGAACCTGGGGCCACAGCAGTGAAAGCACCGAGTCCTAACCACTGGGCGGCCAGGGAATTCTAAAGTCTCTGACTTCTAATTGTAGTTTTCTGTACATTTACATTTAATGTAATGATTGACATGGTTGGGTTTAAAGCCACCACCTTGCTGTTGTGTATTTGTTCCATCTGCCCTTTATTCCTTCTCTTTTGCCTTCTACTAAATTATTCATGTACTTTAAAAATTTTGTTTCATCTCCTCTATTGTATTTTTGGCATATATATTATGTATGTTTATATATATATATATATATATATTTTTTTTTTTTGCGGTACGCGGCCTCTCACTGTTGTGGCCTCTCCCGTTGCGGAGCACAGGCTCCAGACACTTAGGCTCAGCGGCCGTGGCTCACGGGGCCCAGCCGCTCCGCGGCATGTGGGATCCTCCTGGACCGGGGCACGACCCCGTGTCCCCTGCATCAGCAGGCAGCAGGTGGCAGGCGGACTCTCAACCACTGTGCCACCAGGGAAGCCCTAATATATATTTTATATATTATTTTTGCTAACCTTTTTGGATCTGTGGGTTGGTATATTCTCACCAATTTGTAAAATCTGTACACATTCTCTCTTTAAAAATTTCTTCTGGGGGCTTCCCTGGTGGCACAGTGGTTAAGAATCCGCCTGCCAATGCAGGGAACATGGGTTCGAGCCCTGGTCCAGTAAGATCCCACATGCCATGGAGCAACTAAGCCCACGAGCCACAACTACTGAGCCTGCATGCCAAAAGCCCATGCTTTGCAACAAGAGAAGCCACTGCAGGAGGAGCCTGTGCACTGCAATGAAGAGTAGCCCCCACTTGCTGCAACTAGAGAAAGCCTGCGTGCAACAACGAAGACCCAACGCAGCCAAAAATAAATTTATAAAAAAGAATTTTCTTCTGTTCCATTTCTTTTTCCTTCCTTTTAAGAGTCCAATTTCATGTACATTAGACCTTTCTGATCTTGTCATGGGTCTCTAATACTCTTTTCTGTTATCTTTTTTCCTTATTTTCATTTTTTAAATAACTTTATTTATTTTTGGCTGCGTTGGGTCTTTGTTGCTGTGCGTGGGCTTTCTCCAGTTGTGGCGAGCAGGGGCTACTCTTCATTGCGGTGCATGTGCTTCTCATTGTGGTGGCTTCTCTTGTTGCGGAGCACGGGCTCTAGGCACGCGGGCTTCAGTAGTTGTGGCATGTAGGCTCAATAGTTGTGGCACATGGGCTTAGTTGCTCTGTGGCATGTGGGATCTTCCCAGACCAGGGCACAAACCTGTGTCCCCTGCATTGGCAGGCAGATTCTTAACCACTGTGCCACCAGGGAAGTCCCTTTCCCTGTGTTTTGATTCAGATGATTTCTAGTGATGTGACTTTGAGTTTAAACTTCCTCTCTTCAGCTGTATTCAGTTTTCTAGCGTGTGGCCTTTCTGGTGTCGCAGCTGTTTGCTTGGGCTGCACCAAGATCTCTTCTCTTTGCTTCAACATCTCCCAGTCCTGCAGGACCTCTGCAATCTCTGTTCAGCTCTCATGTAGGACCTGCAGACAGAAGAGGTTCAAAGAACAGTTAGGTTGCTTTAATAAAACTTCCCCCAGTTCTGTTTACTTATGTGTATACATTTATGAAAAAAATAGGGATAATACCGATTCTGTACCCTGCCTCATTCTAGTAATTCTCATCACTGGATATATGGACTAATTGTAAGGGAAAAAAAGCCTTAGACATTATGGAGACAAATCTCCAATATAATTCAACTCTTTAGTCTTAATCAAAACTTGAATTTTTATTTTTGATGTGGACCCTTTTTAAAGTCTTTATTGAATTTGTTACAGTATTGCTTCTGTTTTATGTTTTGGTTTTTTGGCTGCGAGGCATGTGGGATCTTAGCTCCCTGACCAGAGATCAAACCCGCACACCATGCATTGGAAGGCGAAGTCTTAACCACTGCGCCACCAGGGAAGCCCCATGATTTTATTTTAAAAGGCAGTATTTCTAATATTTGGGAAATTGTATCTATTGCAACTATTTAAACATGGTGGAAATTTTTGCTATTATCTTAAATGTGTAAGCTTACAAATTTTCACAAAACTAATAGTTTGTTGGGTGCTTACGCAAAAAGCTTTGAGGATCATGAGTCCAACTACCCTTTTCTGTTGCCTGAATCATTGTGAGACACAAATGGGCCTCCCTGTTTTCAGTTTTGTCCCACACAGCAGAAAGGTTGATCTTTGTAAAAGTTAAATTGGATCATGTTGCTCACTGCTTGAAATGCCCAGTGGTTTCCCATCTCAGGTGCTAAGGGCCCCCATGGAGCAGCAGCCTCTGAATTGCTCCCTGGCTGTCTCTCCCCTCATGCAGGGCCCCCCACCCCGGTCCCTGACACACGGAGCATATAGTACTCCTGCCTCTGGGCCATTGCCCTTGCTCTTTGCCCAGAGGTCACTGTGGCCCTGGCTCATGTCCTTCAGGCCTCAGGTCAGAGGTATCCTCCTCCTCTGGTCCTCCTGCCCACCTCTCAGACCTCTCACTCTGCTCTATGTGCTGCTCCTTGGCTGTGCCTATATGTGTTCACACGTGCACTGTGGGTCCTCCGTAAGCACCACCAGGCAGGTGCCCCACCGGGCAGGTGCCCCGTGGTCTCGCTCTCTTCCTGGACCTGTGTCCAGCATGGACACACCCCAGGATGAGAGAACAAAGGTTTGTAAGCCCTTTGGGTGGGGTGTGTCTCCTCCACATCTCCGCTTTCAGCTGCTCCATGTAAAGAGCAGCGATGCTGCTGAACCCCGAGAGCATCTCCTGGTGCTCTTCCTCTGTCTCAATGGATCGTGCATGCTGCTTCCTTTTGGCCCCTTCTTTCACACGTGCTGATGGGACGTGGCTGCTGGGTCTGCTCACTGCTCTCTGTCCAACCCTGGCCTGTGACTGGTATACAACGGGTGCTTACTGAGCACTCGGAATGGATGGAAGGGCTGGTACAAGCCCCCTCTGCTCTGGAGCCTTTTCTGACTATCCCAGTGTCGGTGACCTGTTTCCTTCTCAGAACCGTGTGGTTGTTACCATTTCCACTTGCCTGGCATTGTCCATCTTTTCATCAAGGGGCCTTGTGTCTACATAGGAGGGACATTGTTGAGACACATCAGTTCAATGGGACAGACTCACCCTCTTCATACCTATAGGCCTGGGTTCCCTGCATGCGGTGGACACTGTGTGTTGACGAAAAAATGTGAAAAGCAAGTGAACGTTTCTAGTGACTGGCCTTACATAAGTTCAACAGCACACAACACATACTCCGAACACAGTCAGTTACTTTATCACAAGGAAGCTTCCGAATGCAAGGCAGAGTGGTGGTTGTCCCCCACCAGAGCACCAGGACCTCGGGACAACACACTGGTCACTCTGACAACTGGTTTGAAAACATCAGTTATACTTGATGGGATGCTCTTTCTTTTGATCGACTGTGTTTTGTTTGAAAATGAAAGGTTCCCCACTTATTATGGGTTGGCCAAAAAGTCCGTTCGGGTTTTCCCGTATGGAAAACCTGAACGAACTCATTGGCCAAACCCAATACTTAAATTCTCGTCTCAACACCACCTAAAATCTCTCCCACATATAATAAGTATTTAACGAAACTACTTTTCTTCTGTCTAGGAGATTCTGCCAGGCCTATGTTTCAAAGCAGTGTTAACCCCTGGGGGTTTGTACTATAACCACAAACACATCTACAGCACATGAGACAGGAAGATGTCGCATTCAGAGGGGCACGTTAATTTCCATTTCTTTAGAATGGGTTTTTACACAGAGACCAAGTGCCGGGCTCTGCCACCACCGGAGCCCGACCTGCCTGCGGCCTTCGAAGCTTCCCGCTCACTCCAGGCCCACGGCGTCGGGACGCTGACCCGCGCTCCTGCGCCCCTCCCCTCGTCCCCTCCCCACGCTCCACTGGACCCTCCCAGCGGGCCCTCCCCACTCTCCTCCCGGAGGACCCTCCCCCTGCCTCGTGGACCCTCCTCACGGACTCTCCCCACTCTTCTCTCCCTCCTCGCCAGCCCGCAGACACTCGCGGTGGGGTCTCACAGCCATTGCAACCGTGGAAACGCGTGGATTTCGGCTGGTAACACGAGGCAGGCTCCGGCCACGCTTGAGGATGCGCGCGTGACGGCAGCGGCAAACCACGGGGCCGGTGCGGAGTGTGCGGGCCCCCGCCCCCTGCCCCCGCCGACCTTGACCCCGGCCCGGCCCGGCCCCCGCCCCCGCCCCGTCCTGGTTCCCCTCTCTGCGCGGCTCCGTGCGTCGGCTCGGCGGCTCCAAGGCCGCCCTGCTCCGTACCGCGTTTTCCAGGCCGCCAGAAGCCGCGCCTGCGTCGGGCGCCGCGGCCGACGTGCGGGCGCACGGCCGGCGTGCCTCTCCATTGACCAGCCTCTGGTAGCCCCACTGCCGTGCACCGCCGCTATAGGCGGGTGCCGCCGTCAGTCACGGGCCCGGCGCCGGCCCGCGGCGCGCCGCGCGTGTCCCGCCCCTCGCCGCCGCTCGTCGCTCGCCGGCCGGCGGCCTCGCTCGGCCCTCAGCTCCGTGGCGGCGGCGGAAGGCGGCCCGGGCCCTCGC
>NW_020837988.1:12522463-12658663 GCF_003676395.1 Aethalodelphis obliquidens
GATGAAGAAGCGCTCGGTGACCATCGGGCGCAACTCGTCGCAGGGCTCGGTGGACGTGAGCATGGGCCACTCGAGCTTCATCTCGCGGCGCCACCTCGAGATCTTCACGCCCCCGGGCGGCGGCGGCCATGGCGGGGCGGCCCCGGAGCCGTCGGCGCAGCCCGGGCCCGACGCGGGCGGCGACTTCTACCTGCGCTGCCTCGGCAAGAATGGCGTGTTCGTGGACGGCGTGTTCCAAAGGCGCGGGGCGCCGCCACTGCAGCTGCCGCGCGTGTGAGTGGGGCCCGGGCCGGGGGGGGCGGGCGGGCGGGGGTGCGGCCTGGCCGGCGGGACCGGAACCCAGACCACGACCTCTACCCCGACCCGGACCACCGACTCGCGATCCACGACCCCCCTACCCCCACCCACGACCAGGAGGACCCAGATTTGGGTCCTGACCACCCCCCCGGGATCTGCTGCCCCCACCTACAGGACCCAGTCCCCGGCCAGCGATCCCCGCCTGGACCTATACACGAGTAGGACACAGTCAGGACCCAGACTCGGAGCCCCATTCCGACCCCAAGCCCTTGTCCATCTTCCCAACCAGGACCTAGATCCCGACATCTGGGTTCGTTCTTTCTACGGCCAGAACCCGACCCAGATCCCATCATCCCGACCGGATCCCAGTCCATGACCCCAATGTCCCGACCTCATCCACCGTACCCACGACCGGAACACAGACTACAATTCCTGCTCGGGACCCCCATCCTCACCTATCCAAAGCTGGAGGCTCAGGCAGCTGTCCACGTGGGCTGAGGTTTTCTGGGGTACTCTGTGTGTTCTGGGAGTTCGCATATAATTTTCGTAACTAGCATGTAGGTAGTATGGGATAGAAATGTAAAACTCTGGTTGGTGGAACTGCTCAAAACAAAAATCTGTGTCTTCTAACTGCCGTTGGGTTATCTGTTACTTTCTTTTTGTTCTGCACGTTTTCAGTAGTGTATTATTTCAAGCGTGTGTTTTTTAAGCTGAAAGGACTTCTTTTTCTCATTGTGCTTTTTGTAGCCTAAAAATTGAAAGCTCTTGAAGCATGATGGATTTTTAAATCTGTGCTCTGAACCTTAAAATGTTGGAAAACTAGATACTTTCAACATACTTTTAAAAAAATCAATTATTTAGAAATTTTTATAACGTGTTATAGAGTATAATTAAGTGAGCTTCTTGAGGAACTGTCAATCCTGCTACAAAGCAGTTCAGCTTGGTTCTGTGGTTTTGTGAAGTTATCATTTAGTCTGCTTGAAAAACAAATTTGCTCTCTAGGAAATGCTAATTATTCCTCAGGGGCTTTCTAGATTATTCCAAGTAGAACCTTTCTCCATCAACTGGAATTTTTGACTGCGTTCAGTTGTTGGAGATGGTGATAAGAGCTCTTGCTTTTCTTTATTTCTTCACTTTTGTATGTGGGTGCTGTGCTACTGTTTAGCCTGGAAAGCTGCACCAGCTAGTTCCTTAAATCTTGATGGGAACGTTATTTTTCAAACCAGAACGCTGTTTGTGTGTATTTGTACTATAGATTGCATAAAATCGATAGTAGGGACCTGATGGCAGCTTTTTAATTTGATGGTTTGTTGTTTACAAATAACTCGGCATCACAGCAAAGGGCATTATATTTTTACTCTGAGGACTTTGAGGTTTTTAAAGAAAATTCTGTTATTACCATTCAGCCAAAACCATTTGCGTTGACATACCAAACATGGAAATAAATTGATTTTTCTGCGAGGGAGCAGAATTCAGACTTTTGAGGAGTGGAGTGAGGCTTTCAGAGGAGATGAGTAAGAAGGGCGATGGGGGAACTTCCCTGGTAGTCCAGGGGTTAAGACTCCACGCTTCCAATGCAGGGGGTGCGGGTTTCATCCTGGGGAGCTAAGATCCCACGTGCCACGTGGCAGGGACCAAAAAAAGAAAACCAACAACAACAAAAAACAAAACAAAACAAAAAAAGGTGATGGGTAGATGCGGGGTCTCTGGCCTTCATCTCCAGCTAGTGTACAGTGGACCACCAAGCCTACCACCAGCCCTGGACTTCTGGGCCTGGGAACCTCTGCCCATACTGACAGAGGGGAGTGGTTTTTTTCATGGAAGGGGTTTTGGCAGTTTTACAGCGTGAGATGAGTGGGTAACTGCTAGGCTTTTGCAGCACCTCCCTTTCTGTAAGGCATTGTTTCCAAGTTGGTGTAGGGTGATCATAGATACAGGTTATAGGAAAAAAACTGTGTAAAGACGATTGGTGCTAGCTAAATGCAGAGAAATTGTTTTAAAAATCTTTTTCTTGAAATTAATCTCAGTTTTATGTTCCAAGTTCTTTTTAACATTAAAAAAATTAAATTGTGAAAGTTTAAAAGCAAATGTAACTTAGAGTGATTACGCAGAGGTTGAAATTTTTTTTCTTTTTGGCCACGCCTAATGCATGCGGGATCTTAGTTCCCTGACCAGGGGTTGTACCCACGCCTCCTGCAGTGGAAGTGCAGAGTTTTAACCACTGGACCACCAGGGAAGTCCCCAGAGGTTAATAAGTATTCTTACTGTTTGTTTCATATTTGCTTACTGAATTGAAAAATCACTGAGGAGTTTTAAAAATATGACAGCCTATGGTTGCTCTCTTATTTGAATAAAAATGACTTTATTCCAATTTTAAAATGAACTTAAATTTTGTAGTTAGTATTAAAAGTTTATATACAGAGAACTTGGAAGAGTATATAAACACTTTAGGCTTAAAGTATGGTTCACTATTTTATTAAAATACTAAAGTATTAATTTGGGAGGAATAGAGGAAAATGAGGAGTGTGATCCTGTATGTTGGTGTCGTGAGTATTTTAAATGGTTTGGGTAAGATCTGAGTACAAGCACCTTCTCCATGGTGGTTGGTAAGTTCCATGCCTAGTGAGGACCCGTACGTGAGTGTGTATGTTGCGGGGGCGGGGGTTTGAGCTGAATATGTACAAGAGTGCCATAGTGTGTGGTTTTCCAGAAAACAAGTGATTTCCAAAAATCCTTGGTTTTTGGCCAAGTATGCAGGGCTGTGTGTACAGAGATGCAACTTTTTCCTCCCCAGGAGCGTCTGACTTGTTGGAGGTTCAGGTGTTATTGGGACTCAGGGGGGAGGTGGTCTGTGGAGTGGTCTAGGTGGGGGAGCCCTGGGCCACCTGGGCCGGGCTCCTGAAGTGGGCAGGTAGAGTGACCTTGCAGGTGTGGCTGGGCCAGCATCCTGGCACTGGAGAGAGAGAATTCAGGCTGGAAAGGACTTTGGGGACAGGTTTGTGGAGCATGATGTTTGCCTGGGCCTGGTGGGGGAGCATTTTCACAGTGGTCAAGGAGAGAATGAAGAGTGTTCTCTTTGAGGACAGGGTCCTTGTTTGTCTAAGGACCTGGTCTGGCGCCTGAGTGAGCAGTAAAGTGTTTCAGGAAGATCTGTTGGGCAGGAATGTCTGGTTTTGCTGCTGTTGCTCTTCTTGTGGCCATGGTAGCAAACTAAGCATAATTTATAAATAAAAATAAACAACTCTTTAACAGTTGTTTATACTTTGAAATGTCAAGTGAATTTGATGTATTTTTCGATCAGTAAGATCCTAAATATCTAATAGCCAAGCATAAATAGAACAAGTTGAATTTACTATTGCCCAAAGGTATTTAACATGCAGAACTGCAGTTGTGTTTATTTAGAAAGTGACCCTGTTTCTATGCTGAATTAACTGCCTATGGGTTGGTGATACAGCAAACCTCCTCTTTCTTATGTGGCATGTTTTATCTTGCAGATGAAGTTTGGTAATGTCACACTTGAAGACTTCCTCACTAAATCACAGGTAGCATCCTCTAAGGTGAGGACAGGAGAAAGCTGAGCAGACAGTGGCTTCTGGAGCTTCGCAGGTGAAGACTCCAAGAAGAGAACTGAAGGATCTCACAGTGACTCGGTCCTGCTTAGATAAAAGGGATTGGGCAGAACCAAGTTTCCCAGAGAATACCAGTACCAGGAAGAAGGAAATAAGAAGGGGAGTGCCAAGAGAGGAGAGCCTCAGGAAAAGGACAGTGACCTGCAGTGTCACCCTCCATGGGAAGCCATGGGCTTGGTGATTAGGATGTTTTGGAGGATGAGGAAGGAGATGGGGTGTGGGACTCCGGGGTGAAGAGAGAGAGGAGGGAGTGGGGGTGTAAGAAGTGTTTGTGAGGGGGTGTGTGTGGATATTCTAAGGAGGGCAGAGGCGATATTAGGGTTAGAAGGAGTAGAAACCATGTGGATCACCAGGGTGAAGTGGGTGGGGGAACCACTGAGAGATGTAGCTGAGGCCCAAAGAATGGACACAGATGAGGTGTGGAGGTTAGAGTTCCCAGTAGGAGATGATAAAATGAGGGTGTCTTCTTTTTTAAAAATTTTTATTGGAGTATAATTGATTTACAATGTTTTGTTAGTTGCAGTAAAGTGAACCTGTTACACAATTACATATATCCACTCTTTCTTAAATTCTTTTCCTAATATAGGCCATTACAGAGTATTAAGAGTTTCTTGTGCTATACAGTAGGTCCTTATTAGTTATCTATTTTATATATAGTAGTGTGTATGTGTCAATCCCAGTCTTCCAATTTATCCCTCCCCTACCTTTACACACCCCCACCATAACCATAAGTTTATTTTCTACATCTGTAACTCTATTTAGGTTTTGTAGATAAGTTCATTTGTAGCCTTTTTTTAGATTTTACATATAAGCAATATCATATGATATTTGTCTTTCTCTGTCTGACTTACTTCGCTCAGTATGAGAATCTCTAGGTCCATCCATGTTGCTGCAAACGGCATTATTTTGTTCTTCTTTTATGGCTGAGTAATATTCCATTGTATATATGTACCACATCTTCTTTAACCATTCCTCTGTTGATGGACATTTAGGTTGCTTCCATGTCCTGGCTATTGTGAATAGTGCTGCAGTGAACACTGGGGTGCATGTATCTTTTCGAATTATGGTTTTCTCAGGATGTATGCCCAGGAGTGGGATTGCTAGCTCATATGGTAGCTCTATTTTCAGTTTTTTAAGGAACCTCCATACTGTGCTCCATAGTGGCTGTACCAGTTTGCATTCCCACCAAAATGAGGGTGTCTTCTTTTATTTATTTAACGCTGCGTTGGGTCTTTGTTGCTGTGCGTGGACTTCCTCTAGTTTTGGAGAGCAGGGGCTACTCTTTGTTGTGGTGTGCGGGCTTCTCATTGTGGTGGCTTCTCTTGTGGAGCACGGGCTCTAGGCTCATGGGCTTCAGTAGTTGTGGCACATGAGCTCAGTAGTTGTGGTGCACGGGCTTAGTTGCTCCATGGCATGTGGGATCTTCCCGGACCAGGGCTTGAACCTGTGTCCCCTACGTTGCCAGGCGGATTCTTAACCACTGTGCCACCAGGGAAGTCCCGAAGTTGTCTTCTGAGAAGACCTAAGCAGAGCCACTAGTGAGGTCTGGCGTGTTTTTTTGTTTCAGGGCTGCAGGGTTGGCTGAAACACCTTCATTTTATGACCTGAGACTGACCAGCTGTAGGCAGAGCTAAGATCTGGGGTCTAGGATGGCTGGAGTCCAGGACCCAGAAGTGGGTGACACGTAATGGCAGATCCATAGCAGAGCAGCGGAGGTGCTTTACACTTTGGAAAGTGCTCAGTTTACAAATTAATTGCTTTTAATGACCACTATGTATTTTTTTAAAAAGCTACAATATATATTCATTTGGCAAATTGAAATACATTTTTATTATCACTGATTTGTAGACATTGGGAACACAGTGCAGCTATTTTAGCATAATTGTTACTTGACTAAGTTAAAAATAACCCAGTAACCAGCTTACTTGCACTTTACCTGGTGTTTAGTAGTTCTTCTAGTGGTAAAGCTCAGTCTATTCATTTTAATGTTTACTTAAGGAATAGTTTAAGATGGTTAGATTTTAAATAATTTTAATTTCTAACAGAATTTGAAAACAAGCGTACATGGTGGGACCTGTCACCTGTAGTGGTCATTTGTGTGCCAGCTAACTGTATCAGGAGAAGGCAAGGATGGGCTTTGGGGCTGGACGGACTGGAGTCAAATTCCAGCCCTGCCGCTTAACCTGAGTTTTAGTTCTCTTACTTTTAACAGGGATAATAACTGACATTGTGTGGCACGGTTAGCACCATGCCTGTGCCCTTGCCCTTGTTAGACATCAGGGGCTGCTTGTATTTTATCTATCACAGTGTCCTGGTGTGGAGGGGCCTATGGAGATCTAACGTGACAGAAAATATGACATGGGGGTGAAAATGTCCTCAAGGGGCCAGCACTCTCCAACTTGCTCATAGCTCCACACACATGCACACGTGTGTGCAGTAAATTGATCAAGAGCCTCTGGGAACAGTGAGCAAAGTTTGAAATTTCTTCAGCTGGGAAAAGTTGTCTTTTCGCTGCCAGGACCTGAGGATAAAGCCAGGCCATGGGACGAGGATGGTGTCGTCCAGCACGCCAGGCTACGAGAGGTCTGTCTGGGGGTGCCCTCTCTCCCAGAGCCTCTGTTCTGGTTCTCCTCCACTCCAGTATGTCGGCTTCACCACAAACCTTCCCAGTTTCAGGGGGAAAGGAAAAGTGCCTCTGCCTTGGGGGCAAAGTCACGAAAAGGAACTGGTTAAAAGTCATGTCCTGTTTGCCGCCTGATTTGAAGGATTCTTGTTCATTAATGCCATTGGCCAAACTCATTTTGTAAATGAAGGATGGCTTCTCTGTCCAGTCGAAGAACTTTGCAATTTACAGTATACTGTTTTTCTTTTTAAAATTGCCTTTTTATTGAAGTGTAATGAACTGCATACACTTTTTTTTTTTTGCGGTATGCGGGCCTCTCACTGCTGTGGCCTTTCCCACTGCGGAGCACAGGCTCCGGACGTGCAGGCTCAGCGGCCATGGCTCACGGGCCCAGCTGCTCCGCGGCATGTGGGATCCTCCCGGACCGGGGCACGAACCCGTGTGCCCCGCATCGGCAGGCGGACTCTCAACCACTGAGCCACCAGGGAAGCCCCCGCATACACTTTTTTAAAGAAATTATTTCTCATTTATTTATTTTGTTGCGCCAGGTGTTAGTTGTGGCAGGTGGGCTCCTTAGTTGCGACTTGCCGGCTCCTTAGTTGTGGCAGGCGGGCTCCTTAGTTGCAGCATGCAAACTCTTAGTTGTGGCATGCATGTGGGATCTAGTTCCCTGACCAAGGGTCGAACCCGGGCCCCCTGCATTGGGAGAGCAGAGTCTTAATCCACTGCGCCACCAGGGAAGTCCCACAAACCACGTTTACTTTTTAAAATTTTTTAATTTATTTATGTATGTACGTATGTATGTATGTATGTTTGTCGGCGTTGGGTCTTCGTTGCTGTGCGCAAGCTTTCTTTAGTTGCGGCGAGCGGGGGCTACTGTTCGTTGCGGTGCGCGAGCTTCTCATTGCAGTGGCTTCTCTTGTTGCGGGGCATGGGCTCGAGGCGCGTGGACTTCAGTAGTTGCAACATGTGGGCACTAGAGCGCAGCCTCACTAGTTGTGGCACACGGGCTTAGTTGCTCCGTGGCATGTGGGATCTTCCCGGACCAGGACTTGAACCCGTGTCCCCTGCATTGGCAGGTGGATTCTTAACCACTGTGCCACCAGGGAAGTTCCCCCATATACTTTTTTTTTGTTTGTTTTTGTTTTTTTTTTTTTTTGTTTTTTGCGTTATGTGGGCCTCTCACTGTCGTGGCCTCTCTCGTTGCGGAGCACAGGCTCCGGACATGCTGGCTCAGCGGCCATGGCTTATGGGCCTAGCCGCTCTGCGGCATGTGGGATCTTCCTGGACCAGGGCACGAACCCGTGTCCCCTGCATCGGCAGGTGGACTCTCAACCACTGCGCCACCAGGGAAGCCCCCCCCATATACTTTTGAAACTTGGGCCATGGTCTCTTTCTTAGAGGCAGTGAGGACCTGAAGCTGGGCTCCCCTGCAGCCCTCGAATGTCAGCCGTGTGCTTTTCAGACATTCAAAGTGCTGTGGACCCCCTAGGAGGGATAGGTCATGGAGCCCATTCTTGGGACTAGCCTGTCAGCAACACTTTCCGCTGTCAAGCTGGGTGAGGCAGAACGTTCCCTCCTCATCACCTTGTGCTGGAACTTGTCTTCTTGTTTGACTTTCTCCCCTGCTGGTCCTCCAAGGTGGGGACCAGGTCCTACACGTTTTTGTACCCCCTGGTAATGGCACAGATCCATCATCACTTGGTACATATATAATATACGTGTGCAGGGACTTCCCTGCAGTCCAGTGGTTTAAGACTTCACCTTCTAACGAGGGGGGTGCAGGTTCAATCCTTGATCAGGGAGCTAAGATCCCACATGCCTCAGGGCCAAAAAACCAAGACATAAAACAGAAGCAATATTGTAACATTCAATATAGACTTTAAAAATGGTCCACGTCAAAAAAAATCTTAAAAAAAAATAACATACATGTGCCTGTTGGCTGCTGATTTAGGACATTACTGTTACTTGAATATTCTCAAATGTTGATCATTTAGTGTCATGATTCTAGTCAGGTGTGGCTCCCCCATTTATGGTACCCTGTTCATCAGCAGGTCTCATCTAGATACACAGTTGCAGAAGCACAGCATAGCTTCATGCATAATTGGTGGAAATATTCCACAAGACGAGGCAGCAGCCTCAGTAACAGTAGCAAGTTTTTCCACTGTGAAAATTCAACGATTCTTGCTTTGCTGAGGAGAAAGGTTTTTTTGTGTTTTAAATGAAGAAAAGAGGATTTCTAAAATAAGGAAGCTTTTAGCCAAAGCAGTTAGCATTTTGGATAGTATTCTTATCTGTTTAACATTTTTGTGTAGCTCATGTTTTCTTTTATGTCTGGGTTTTGGAGAGTTTACAATATCTTAACGATAATACAGTAAGTCAGCTCCCACACTTCTGGTCCTAGTTTTTTTTTAAAAAATAAATTTATTTTTGGCTGCGTTGGGTCTTCGTTGCTGTGCGCAAGCTTTCTCTCGTTGCGGCAAGCGGATGCTACTCTTCGTTGCAGTGCGCGGACTTCTCGTTACAGTGGCTTCTCTTGTTGTGGAGCACCAGCTCTAGGCGTGTGGGCTCAGTAGTTATGGCACACGGGCTCAGTAGTTGTGCCTCACGGGCTCTAGAGCACAGGCTCTGTAGTTGTGGTGCATGGGCTTAGTTGTTCCGCAGCATGTGGGATCTTCCCAGACCAGGGCTCTAAGACCGCGTCCCCTGCATTGGCAGGCGGATTCTTTTTTTTTTTTTGCGATACGCGGGCCTCTCCTCACTGTTGTGGCCTCTCCCGCTGCGGAGCACAGGCTCCGGACGCGCAGGCTCAGCGGCCATGGCCCATGGGCCCAGCCGCTCCGTGGCATGTAGGATCCTCCTGGACTGGGGCACGAACCCGCGTCCCCTGCATCGGCAGGCTGACTCTCAACAACTGCACCACCAGGGAAGCCCGGCAGGCGGATTCTTAACCACTATGCCACCAGGGAAATCCCTGGTCTTAGCTTATAATGAGGATTTTTTGAATTTGCTAATGAAACACAGTACACCAGGGCACGTTGAAGGCGGCACACATTGCCATGTCTTTGATTTGAAGCAGCTTGAGCACCATGACAAAGTGTTACTGCCATCATCCCCGGAAGTGGCTGCAGGGAGATTAGAAAGTACCTCGTAGGAAGCTCCCTTTCCTAGCATGCCTCAGTTTCTGGAGTATATGTTTGGTGCCCTGCTGAGAATTCCATAGGGATTTTAGACATTATTTGGCTTTTGCTGCCGTTTGTCATTTGCAGAGTGCTTCTGTATCTTATCTTATCCAGTGAAAGGTATCAGAGTACAACAGTGGTTCTCATTGGGGTACCCTTCCCTTCCCCAGAATATTCGGCAATCTCTGGAGACATGTTAGGTTGGTACGATTGGGAGGGGGTGCAACTGGCCTCTAGTGGGCTGGGGCCAGGGATGCTGCCAAAAATAATGCGATACACAGCAGGATGATCCTGTCCCAAGCATCAGTGGTAGGACGGTGGAGACCCCTGGAGCACAGTGATCTTAGCAGTCAGTAACAGTGGGATGTTATTCTTAACCCCATAGATGGTGAATTTTAATAACTTACAAATGGTACCTATTTAAAACCTTTAAAGTACCAAAGCGTTTGTTTCTAATTCAGTGGCAGGTGCCTTTCTGAAACGAAGCCTGAGGTGGAGAGGCCTGGCATAGAATCTTTCTCTTTGCAGCTTTGCAAGGATGCTCACAGGAAGCAATCCTAAATCTTAACCTGGGTTGTAAGGAGATTGGCCTTAGTACTTTGAGGAGTAGCCTGATGTTCTCCCCCTTGGAATATGTGCGCTCAGGCATATCCAGTGGCTTTAGTTAGGTTGGTCAAATTACTTCACAAGCATTTACGGTTAATGAGAAGAACATTGAGTTGTCTTAGTGGAGTTGTTCCAGTTTTCTGTGGTCTTGGTTCTCCTGGAAAACGAACTGATGGTGTGAGGGAGTGTGAATTAGTGTCACTACAACCACACTGTGAAAGACTGCTGTCAGATGCCATTTTCTCATAGTATTTAGTCACCAGTAATCGGCAGTATGAAACTCATCTTTTGACTCTTGAACAGATGGGATACAGAAAACCCTAAACAAGTAGGTTGGAGACTGTTGTGTTTTTCTGGTCTTTTTCAGACTGTAATAGCATTTTGAGTGCATAAGTGATGTATTAAAAATACTATGTTTTTGCCACTTCTAAACTTTTGGAGGATGTTAGGTTTATGAGCATCAGTTTTACAGCTGTTTGAGCTGGGTGGAGGAAGATGTGGTTTAAATGTAAACTGTCCATTCTGGTTCCTCCTTGAGTCTTGTGTTCCCATTTTGCCTAGTCTCCTTCTGGACTTGCCCACATGTGTTTTAAACACTGCTCATATCCTGTACCTTGGCACTCAAGTGTTCTGTGGGCTGGGCTCATTCATCCTCAGGTTGTACACTTACCGGGACTGTGGCCTGTGACCTTGAGTAGTGCCAGGAACCTGATAAGGACTCAAGTGTCTGTTGGTGAATTTGTTTGTAGGCTGCAAGGTTTGTGTTTGATAGATATTGCACCAAAGGAAACAGTTTAGAACAGTTATAAATAAAATTAAATTCACTCTTTGATTCTACAATTCCCTGCACTTGTTTTCTTGTTTATATTGATGGTGGACCATCCTAAGTGGGCTTTTTGGTTTTGTATATATGTTTTTTAAAGTTAAAGTTGATTGATACATGGAGGGGGTCAGGGGAAGCCTGGATACATGTGGACAGAATTTCCTGTAGTTGAATAAAAATGTCCTTGATGATGTGCATTGATCATATAACGGTTGTCATGCTGCAGGGTAACTTCTGTAGACCTGTTCCAGGAGCAAGTCAGACCATGCAGTTTTCTTTTCTTCAGTGTTGCTCCATGCTAGACAAGGTGGATCTAGTCTTGCCTACATCCCTGCAAATATGTCTTCACTTCTCCCACAGAGCAGGTGCACAGATCCTGGCTCCTATGGCCTCGTGCCTTAGGCTGGAGGAGGGCCAGTCTCCTAGTGGTTCTTCTGGCTTAGGACTTTTGCAGAGGTCTGGGGAGATCCTTCTGGGATTGCCCAGTCCAGAGCGTGTCCTTGTCCTAATGAGGTGGTCCAACTTTAACCCCCACTCCTGCCCCACCTCTGAAAGTTATACTTTATTTTCCATTGATCTTTTATTTTGTTCTCTCTTAAAAGTTGTCTTTCAGAGTGTTCATTTTCTCATTGATGCAAATTTATCTGTTAGTCACAGTTTTGAAAAATATCTAGTTCTTTATAACATCTGTGGGTTCCTAGTAACCAGGCATTCAATGTTTAGGGTTTCTTTTCCTGTGTATCTCTAATGGGAAGAGCTTTACTTTTATAAATAAATTTTTAAAATATTTATTTATTTATTTCTTGGTCTCAGTTGTGGCACGCAGGATCTTTGTTGCCAGGTGCGAGATCTTTGTTGCGGTATGCAGGATCTTTTAGTTGCGGGCACACAGGATCTTTTAGTTGCGGCATGCAGGATCTAGTTCCCTGACCAGGGATGGAACCTGGGCCCCCTGCATTGGTAGAGCAGAGTCTTAACCGCTGGACCACCAGGGAAGTCCGTATAAATAATTTTTAAAGTGATTTTAGTATTTTGGGAATGACGATTATTTGACTGCTTTTATTTGTGACTGGCTTGTATACTTACGCCATTATTTGTTAAAGTAGTGCGCCAAGCCTCGGTTAGAGTTGTTGGAGGACACCTCATGCTGTTGGAACAGCATCCTGGCTTGGCTGCAGATTAACTTTGGGCATCTGACTAAGCCTCTGTGAGTCATTGCATTGTCTGTAGGTTGAGGTGGAGCTCAACTGAGAAGGCTGGTTGAGCATCCCTCACCTCCTGGTGTCCAGTATCCCTAGGTAGCTATGGATCAGCCTAGGTCTCCTTTCTGTTCTTTGGAGGGCAGCTTTCCAGGGGCTTCACTTAAGAATCACATCCCAGAGGTTGCTTGTTATTCCCCTCTCTGTGTTATTCTCCACAAACCTCTCCACGTAGGAAGGGTTGAGGGTGGGCTGAGAATGACTAAGGCAGGCACTGTATGCTCATCAGGCTACTGAAACACTGTCATAATGTCACTTTGGCCAAGGGAAGGCAAGAGCCCCTCCCCCTGTGGCTGAGCTATTTAATCTCTTAACCTCAGGGTCCTCTTCTGTAAATATGGATATTACTGAATCGACTTCATGGGGTTGTTGTATGGATTGCCTTTGCCTGACTCAGGAGAGTTGATGAATGAATATTAATATTCTCTAAAGAAAACATCTTAAATTTCTTGTCTCAAGTATTTTGATTGGAGAGTTTAATCCATTTACATTTAAAGTAATTACTGATAAGGAAGGACTCTGCTATTTGTTTTATTTTCAACGTCTTAGAGTTTTTTGGTTCCTCATTTCCTCCCTAACTGCCTTCTTTTATGTTCAGTTGATTTTTTTGTAGTCAACTGTTTTATCTTCTCATTTCCTTTTGAGTGTATTTTTAAGATATTTTCTTTATGGTTACCATGTGGGTTACATTTAATATCCTAAATTTAAAACAGTCTATTTTGAATTGATATCAACTTCAAAAACAAAAACTCTACTCCTATACAGTTCCTCTTTCTCCCTTTTATGTTTTGTCACAAATTACATCTTCATACATATGTGCCAAATAACATAGATTTTTTTTTTTTTTTTTTTTTTTTTGCGTTTTGCATTTTCCAGGATCTTAGTTCCCTGACTGGGCATTGAACCCGGGGCCACAGCAGTGAAAGTGCCGAGTCCTAACCTGGACTGCCAGGGAACTCTCAGATTTATAATTATTTTTATGCATTTGTTTTTCTGGGTTTTTTTTTGCAGTATGCGGGCCTCTCACTGTTGTGGCCTCGCCCGTTGCAGAGCACAGGCTCCGGAATTGCAGGCCCAGTGGCCATGGCTCACGGGCCCAGCCGCTCTGCAGCATGTGGGATCCTCCCGGACCAGGGCGTGAACCCGCGTCCCCTGCATTAGCAGGTGGACTTCCAACCACTGTGCCACCAGGGAAGCCCCATTTGTTTTTTGAATCCTGTAGGAAAGTGGAGTTACAAACCATAGTCACAATACTAATTTTTATGTTTTCTTATGTGTTTATCTTCACTGGAAATCTCTTTTTCTTTGTATGACTTTGAGTCATTGTTTACTGGTCTTTCATTTCAACCTGAAGGACACCCTCTAACCTTTCTTGTAGGGCAGGTCTAGTGTTAACAAACTCCCTCAACTTTTGTTTATTGAGGAATGTCTTAATTTCTTCCTTGTTTTTGAAGGACAGTTTTGCTGGATATAATTCTTGGTAGGTCGACAGTTTTTTTTGTTGTTTGTTTGTTTTGTTTTTAAGTGTCATTCCACTGTCTTCTGGCCTCTGTGGTCTCTGATAAGAAATCAGCTGTTAACCTTATTGAGAGTGCTTGTATATAACATGTTACTTCTCTCTTGCTACTTTCAAGATTCTTTCTTTGTCTTTTGATGGTTTAATTATAATGTTTCAGTGTGGGACCTCTGAGTTTATCCTACTTGGACTTTGTTGAGTGTTTTGGATTTGTAGGTTCATGCCCTTTCATCAAAATTGGGACATTTTCTGCCATGATTTTTTTTCAAATATTCTTTCTATCTTTTTCCCTCTTCTTTTGGGACTCCCAAAATGTGTATGTTGGTCTGCTCGTTGATGTCCCATGAGTCCTTTGGACTGTGTTCAGTCTTTTTTCTTTCTGCTCCTCAAACTTGATCATTTCAGTGGTCCTATCTTTTAAGTTTGCTGATTCATTCTTCTGCCTGCTCAAATATACTGTTGGACCCCTGTAGTGAATTTTTTCAGTTACTATACTTTTCAGCTCCAGGCTTTGTTGGGTTCCTTCTTATACTTTGTATTCTTTATTGATATTCCATTTTTGTCAATACGTCATTTTCCTGATTTCCTTTAGTTCTTTGTGTTTTCCTGTAGTTCTTTGAGCAGCATACTTAACACAGTTGTTTTAAAGTCTTTATCTAGCAAGTCCTGTCTCTCACCTTCTTCAGAGATGATTTCTGTTAATTAATTTTGTTCCTTTGAGTCATACTTTCCTGTTTCTTTGTGTGCCTTGTAATTTCTTTGTTGTTGAAAACCGGACATTTGACTGTTGTAATAGTTCTGAAAATCAGATTTTCCTCCTTCCCTAGGGGTTGCTGTTTTTCATTTGTTGAAGGCTACAGGACTCCTTTTTGCCTAGTGATTTTCTCAGACTGCTATTGCAAAGACTGTATTCATTGACAAAGTGATCCCTGAAGTCCTATTTCATGGCTTGTGTTCAGTTGGTGGGGGTTTTTGTTGTTGTTGTTTGGTTTTTCTTTTTTTTTTTTGGCTGTGGCATGTGGGATTCTAGATCCCCGACCAGGGATCAAACCCATGACCCCTTGAGTGGAAGCATGGAGTCTTAACCACTGGACTGCCAGGGAAGTCCCTCAGCTGGTGTTTTGACAGAGTTTTCCTTGAGCACCAGGAGCTCTCCCATCTCCCAGTCTTTGAAAGTTGTCTCTGTGCCTGGGCCCTCCTTCAACTTTTGGTCAGGTTTGCACTGTGCTTGGGGATCAGCCGAAGGTGAAAGCCCAGGGTCTTCTCAGGTCTTACATGAGCATGCATCTTGCGCTGGGTATCTGTGTGGCTTTCTTAATTTCCCAGCATGCACTGTTACTCCCCCCACCCCATCTGTTTGTATTTAATCAGACAATATGCAAAGTATTTAGTACAATTCGGAGTCCCCCTCTACCCCCTGCACTGTTACTTTTGAATGTCCTAATTTCCCAGGAAAACTCTCCCCAGCTTTTGCCCTTAGGCAGTGTATTGTGTATTTGGACTGTAATCTTTTGATTCTGCTCTGGGGCAGATTTGATTTTCAGTGTTTTCAAGCTTTTTCAGCCTGAGTTCTGAAGTAGGCAAAACACAGAGGTGCCTGTGTCAGTCCTTCAGGTAGCCCTCAGACGGGTTGGAGCAGACGTATGCAGTAAATTGTCCTAAGATATGCTCTGCTCCCTAGGACCAGGGAAACAGTCCCACATTGGCAACCCAGGCTGCTTCACTTTAAGACCATTTATGCTTTAAGACCAAGTCTGCTGCTGCCCTGCAGAGGGGATGGACAGGGGTAGCAAATTCTAAAACTTTCCTACCTTCCAGTACCTCTTTCTCAATTCAGCACTTAGTGGTTACAGATTTCTGACTGCTTTGCAGGGTTTTCCACAAATTGGTTCTGACCGTTTCTGCTTGTTTTTCTGTGTGTGTGTTGTGGGGGAAGAGAGCTTGGAGCTTCCTACTGAGCCATTTTGCTGATATCACCCTGATTGATTAGTTCTTGCCAGTGAAATTTTTAATTCTTTTAATTCTCATTTTTCACTGAGTATGAAATAGTCCAGTTGATTTCCTTGCATTTAGAGATATGACAATATTTGAATAAAATCAAACTTATTGTCTCATTTTTTAAAAAGTGAAATAGAGTGCGACAAAATTTCTAAATTACCTTGAGTGCAAAATGACATGAAAGTCACACTCTCATTCACTTCCAATAAGTATGTCTTGGCTATTCTTAGTAATTTGTTAGGGTCTATACTTTGAATCAGAAGTTATGAAGTTTCTTCAGGAGTCTTAACACTGTGTGAAGTTGATTCATTTTCTTTAAAATCCCTTAGAAAAAAGTTAAGATCATAATAGTGATTTTGTTAAATGTTTCTTAGTACCTGCAGGATGTTTTGCATAAAGTAAGAAATAATTTTGCATTTAAGTTATTACAGATGTTTTCAAATGTTGCCATGTGTAGGCCAGTGGGAAAGGGTGAAGTTCTTACATATAGATGGTACCGAGGATGGAATGGAGGCTGTGGGGCACCAACCTGCAGCTTCTGCTCTCATTTGCTCTGTGAGTTTTGTTGAGTTGATTCCTATCCCTATTCCAGTTGAGAGTTGAGGCGTGGAGGTATTAACCCAAAGTTGCATAGGTTGGAAATGGCAGAGCTGAGATTCGAACCCACATGCAGTTTTCTTGCCAGTGTTTTAAAGCCCTAAGCTTTACTCAAGGCCAAGAAAAAGCCATTGGTTGGAAGATGGGGAACTCTACAAGTCAATCTAAAATTGGCTTTTTTTTTTAATCCAATAAGATGTTTATTCAATTTATTTATTTTTGCTCTTTTTTTAAAAAAAAAGTTGAACTATAGTTGGTTTACAGTGCTGTTAGTTTCTGATGTATAGCAAAGTGGTTCAGATATATATATATATATATATGTACTTTTTCAGATTCTTTTCCATTCTGGGTATCATAAGATACTGAATCTAGGGGGCTTCCCTGGTGGCGCAGTGGTTGAGAGTCTGCCTGCCAATGCAGGGGACACGGGTTCGTGCCCCAGTCCAGGAAGATCCCACATGCCGTGGAGTGGCTAGGCCCGTGAGCCATGGCTGCTGAGCCTGCATGTCCAGAGCCTGTGCTCCGTAACGGGAGAGGCCACAACAGTGAGAGGCCTGCGTACCGCACCAAAAAAAAAAAAAAAAAAAAAAAGATACTGAATCTAGTTCCCTGTGCCATGCAGTTGGACCTTGTTATTCATATATAGTAGTGTGTATCTGTTAATCCCAAGCTCCTAATTTATCCCTCCCCAACCCTTTTCCCCTTTGGTAACCATAAGTTTGTTCTTTTTTTTTTCATAAGTTTGTTCTTTATGTCTGTGAGTCTGTGTTTTGTGAATAAGTTCATTTGCATAATTTTTAGATTCCACATATAAGTGTTACGATATTTGTCTTTCTCTGACTTACTTCACTTAGTATGATAATATCTAGGTCCATCCATGTTGCTGTAAATGGCCAGGTTTCATTCTTTTTTATGGCTGAGTAATATTCCATCGTATACATATACCACATCTTCTTTATCCGTTCATCTGTCAGTGGTTGCTTCCATGTCTTGGCTATTGTAAATAGTGCTGCAGTGAACATTAGGCTGCATGTATCTTTTCGAATTAGAGTTTTCTCCAGATATATGCCCCGTAGGATCCAGAGTGGGATTGCCAAATAATATGATAACTCTATTTTCAGTTTTTTAAGGAACCTCCATACTCTTCTCCATAGTGGCTGCACCGATATACATTCCCACCAACAGTGTAGGAGGGTTCCCTTTTCTCCACATCCTCTCCAGCATTTATCATTTGTAGACTTTTTTTTTTTTTAATGTATTTTTTGGCTGCGTTGGGTCTTCGTGGCTGTGCGTGGGCTTTCTCTAGTTGCGGCAAGCGGGGGTTACTCTTTGTTGTGGTGTGTGGGCTTCTCATTGCAGTGGCTTCTCTTTGTTGCAGAGCACAGGCTCTAGGCACGCGGGTTGCAGTAGTTGTGGCGCACAGGCTTAGATGCTCTGCGGCATGTGGGATCTTCCCGGACCAGGGCTCGAACCTGTGTCCCCTGCATTGGCAGGCGGATTCTTAACCACTGTGCCACCAGAGAAGTCCATTTATAGACTTTTTGATGATGGCCATTCTGACTGGTGTGAGGTGATACCTCATTGTAGTTTTGATTTTCATTTCTCTAATAATAAAATAAGCTTTTTAATAGCACTGATTTCTCTAATCTGTTTTTTGCATTTAGATATGTAAATTACTCATGGCCAGGGAAATACTATATAGTCATTGAAGTGTGTTTATTCACATAGAAAGGAAGTCTCGTATTCAGCAGGAAAAGTTAAAGAACAGTGTGTGGTGTAATTCCATCGTGTATGTGTATGTGTGTGGCATACTTGATGCATATCTGCCTTTAAAACAGCATTAAGGGGCTTCCCTGGTGGCGCAGTGGTTGAGAGTCCGCCTGCCGATGCAGGGGACGCGGGTTCGTGCCCTGGTCCGGGAAGATCCCACATGCTGCGGAGCGACTAGGCCCGTGAGCCATGGCTGCTGAGCCTGCGCGTCCGGAGCCTGTGCTCCGCAACGGGAGAGGCCACAAGAGTGAGAGGCCCGCATACCGCAAAAAAAAAAAAAAAACAGCATTAAGATGGTAAGAATGCTTATCTTCAAATGGGCATAACATTGAGAGGCCACAACAGTGAGAGGCCTGCGAACCGCAAAAAAAAAAAAAAAAAAGGGCATCATGGGTTGACATTGCTGTTTTCCTTTTTTAAAAAATTACTGTAATGAGCATATGTTTCTGTTTAATATGAAACTGTTGCATCTAAAAGTTGACTAGTCTGATTTAGATTAATGTGTTCTTTAGGCATATTAGTTATTCATATTCTGCAGCAAGTGAATTGCACTCCCTGTGACTTCTAGACCTGCCTTGTGACTGTGAAGTGGCCTGTGTATGTCATATAATAGGCTGAAGACCTGTGATGATATAGGTGAATATTTGCTTATTTTGTAATACTCTTTTGACATGGAAGAACATTTAGTCTCGCTTTGAAATGCTATGTGTGTCTTGTTCGTAGAATAGGCTGTGTCCACAGATTGTGGCATCTGTGCCCATCAGTAGATGATGTCACTGCTTGTCAGCTCTTAGGAATGAGTATTTTAAAAATAATCTCCAATTCTCAGCGATGTGAGGATTGCCCTCCTGCTCTAAAGGAGGAATAGGAAGTAACGTGAAGTCAGTTATTGGCATAAATGTTACATGGCCCCCACGTGTTGAAATTTCTGTGTTCTGTTTGCATTGCCTTCATAGGGCAGTCTGATGGGGATTTTATTCTTTAGATCTAACTTTCTGATTGCTAGCAAGGAAAATCCGATTCATCAAAAATAAATTGCTTATTTGTTGGGCTTGTGTTAAAGTTTTTATCTGTGGACATAGGCAAAGAAAGCTTTCTTTTCATGTTTGAAAGGAAAGAGGGATTACTTTTCCTGATTTTGCCCCAGACCATCCTGTCTGTTGTTGGCATCTGTACTTTGGACAGTTCAAGGTCACTCTTCTCCTTCCGTGTAGTAACTGTGCCTTTTTTAGGTGTCTGGGTACCTGCCCTTTCTCTGGTTGGGGTGGGCCCAGGGGGCTTCAGATGGGGAGCAAAGCAGGGGCAGGGCACCTCCAGTTTAGAGAGGTCAGTACTTTTTTTGTTTTAAAACACTGATACTCAAGCCTCACCCCTAGAAACTCTGATTTAGTTAGCCTGGACTGGAGCTTGAGCATGGGCAGTTTTATTAATTAATCAATCAATAAATTAATTAATTTTTGGCTGCTTTGGGTCTTCATTGCTGCGCGCGGGCTTTCTCTAGTTGCGGCGAGTGGGGGCTACGCCTCATTGGTGGTGCGGGGGCCTCTCACCACTGGGGCTTCTCCCGTTGCAGAGCACGGGCTCCAGGCACACGGGCCTCAGCAGCTGTGGCTCGTGGGCTCCAGAGCACAGGCTCAGTAGTTGCGGCACAGCCACTCCACAGCATGTGGGATACTCCCGGACCAGGGATGGAACGCGTGTCCCCTGCATTGGCAGGCACATTCCCAACCACTGTGCCACCAGGGAAGTCCCCAGTACTTTAAACTATAGTAAATGTTGCCTCTCTCTGATCTCAAGTCTCTCCCTCACAATAAACAAGAATCCACGAGGAAACTCCTTGGCTTTTCTAGGGCCCAGCAGTTGAGCTTCTTCAGGCAGGGCTATGATGCGAGGGCCAAGAAGATGTGGCCCTGCCTTGGTGGGAGGGAGCATGTGGGGACAGGGAGGCTGGGGGTAGTTGGAGTAAGGCACAGTCTAGAAAGCTCCGTGTGTGGACTGATGGGCATGGGGCCTGAGGCTAGGGAGTACCCTGCCTGCCCAGGAGTTTGTCCTTCATCAGCCAGGGAGCTCTGGTGGTCTGAGCAGGACGATCATGACTACACAGCGGTGGGGTGGGGGTGGGGGATTAGGGTTAGATGCTGCACTTGAGAAGAGGGGGCCTGGAGATGGATGCAGAGCCAGGCCTAGGTTTTGCTGCTCGTGACTAGACAGAAGCTAGCAGCGCCTTAAAAAGATCCTTGCACAGGCCTGCGGGGCAGAAATCTTTTGGAATTCCGAATGCTTTGGGATTGTAGAAGGGTGACCCAGTGCTTAAGTATAAATCAGCTCCTGGGGTCTCCTGCAAAGGCTGGGCAGTGCTACCCCTCAGTCATATCCTGTTTCTGCAGAGAAACATGTACATTGCCGCTTTCAGATCAGGCTCTGTGGCCAAATGAATAACAAAAAAACCCAGACTTTGGTGATTTCAGAATTATGGATGAGGGATTTTGTACCCATGGAAGTGTATTTCTCTTTCATTTTATTTTTTTATTTTAATTTATTTTTTGTGGTGGGGTGGCTGCGTTGGGTCTTTGTTGCTGTGCGTGGACTTTCTCTAGTTGCGGCGAGCAGGGGCTACTCTTCGTTGCAGTGTGCGGGCTTCTCGTTGCCATGGCTTCTCTTGTTGCGGAGCACGGGCTCTAGGGAAGAGGGTTTCAGTAGTTGTGGCGCACGGGGCTTCAGTAGCCGAGTGGCTCCTCGGCATGTGGGATCTTCCCAGACCAGGGCTCGAACCCATGTCCCCTGCATTGGCAGGTGGATTCTTAACCACTCCGCCACCAGGGAAGTCCCTCTCTCTCATTTTAAAAATATGAATTTACTATGGCTCTTGTCTTTGTAGTGTTTGATGGCCAGCATTCCAGCGTTACCTCTGCATTCCAGGCAGCAGGGTGAGCACTTCCTGGAGTCCCAGGCACTTCCTGTGCATCTTCTTGCTTAGCACTGGAATTCATGGCTCTACCTGACTGCAAGAGCATGTGGGTAAGCTGGCAACTATAGGTGCTCTTGCAAGGAGGGAGGGAGCAGGGATACTGTATGGTGCAGCTCGCGGGAGTGAGGGGGGTGTGGGCATCAGGCAGACAGACCTCTAGGCTCTAGTTAATGGTTCTGGCTGCTGCCATTGACTAGTCTGAGCACATGGGAGACAGAGCAGGTGCTAAGCCCTGTCCAAGAGGATAACACAGATCTTCTGGCTTACGTATATGCCCTTTATGTTTTTCCTTCTGGCATTAATGTTCTAGTCTGGTGGTTTTTCTGGTATTGTCCTATAGTTTTTTTTGTTTTGTTTTGGTTTTTTTGTCCTATAGTTTTCACTGTCCTTTCTTTGTTCTGTGTATTTCTTGTCCTGGGCCCCCCTTGACCTGCGGAGTGCTGGAATTCAAGCTAGTTGAAGCAGAAGCTCCACTATGGAGGAGGAGGGACTGAGGTGGTCTCAGGTGCTACTCAGGGCCTGTGATGTCTCCATTCCCCACTGTCTCCTGTGTCTTTCTCGGTGGTGATGTCCTTAGGCTCTTCCTGCTTTCCCATGGACCTGAGTTCCCTCCTGGCTGAAGGGAGGGGAAGGATCTAGCCTGGTGCTCCCAGGAGGTCACCTGTTTCAAAACATGAGAAGAGGTGGAAGCATACTGGTTGGTTCTGCGTGGGCCACAGGCTGTAGTGGACAGGGTGCTGAGACCAGCACCTCAACAGGACCGGGTCCTGTCAGAGGGCAGCACATGCTGCGGGGGCGGGGAGGTCCCAGGAGTAAACCTACACCTTAGTGCTGCCCTAACCGATGGGGAGTGGCTGGATTTCGTTTTGGACCTGTTGAATTTGAGGCACTGGTAAATCCCCAGGATTTATTAAGGCACAGGTTTCTTTGGCCTTTCCAATTTTGACATCAGCCAAAAACATAGCATTTGGGGAGCAGATAGGATGTGCAGTGGAAGCTGAGCTTGTCGCTCAGACTTGTGGGGCCTGTGGTCAGAGTGCCCTGCCCAGGTTCGGGATTCTCAGCCCTTATGCTCCCCGGCCGCCGCCTTTGCTCCCTCCCTCTGCCTCGCACCCCTCACTGGCCTCATTACTATCATTTTGGTGATGTGTTGGCCCTACTTGGTGCTTAGAACCTGAGTAAGCCCTGCTCTGCAGGCGAAGCGGGAGCCCTAGTTGACTCAGCCCCTTACTGGGATGGGCTGTGAGGTGGTGCCGAATGTCCAACTTTGTTCATTCCCACCTTTGGCTCTTTGCCAGGGGTGCGCATTACCGTCATATGGGGGTCTTTTGAAAAATGGTGCTTGGACCCTCCCTTTCCCTGCAGAGACTGGCGGAGGGGACAGTGGGAGGGATGTGTGTGTGTGTGTATACTTTGGAAAACCTCTCCAGCAGCTTCTGATAGGCACCTGAGGTTAAAAAGCACTCTCCAGGAAAAAGCATATAAAACTTAGCAGTTGCTGCAGAAGGCTCTTCGTGCGTCATGCTCTGGGCATGTGTTTGAGGGCGGACCTCCAGCACACAGCTGAGTGGGGCTGTGGGCTAGAGTTTAAAAGATCAAATTAAGTTTATTTTGAAATATTGTAAATTTTAAAATAATATAACATAATGCTTGCAATAGAACATTTGGAACCATTAAAAGGGTTAGGAAAAATTACCTGTAATCTCACCATCCGTAGATAGCCACTGTTGGCACAAAACATATGTGCATTATTCAATGAATAGGTTTAAATTTGTTTTTTAAATAGTAGAGGCTCCCTTTATAGATAGGATTTTTGTCTCCTCTTTTCACTCAGTTACTTTTTTTCATGGTGTTAACTCTTAAAACATGCTGCATGAGCTTCCTTCTGTTGGACGTGCTGTGAATTACCTTATCATCCCTTGTGGTTCAACATTTAGATTAACTGTTTTTGCTATGAACCATACTGTGATTGAATTTTGAATTAGTAGGTTCTTAGAATTGCTGTTCGTGTGTCAGATGCACATTTCTGTTTTTAAATGTTCTTTCTGTTTATTAAAAGTGACATGTAGCACCATTGAGTTCATTTTGCAAAAGGAAAGATCACCCTGATTCTACCATCCTAGCAGTTCTCTTCATTCTCCCAGAATCCTCTTGTGGTCCTTTTGTTGTCTGTGACATATGAATGGTGGAAAGCTGCCCTCTGGACTGCTGCTAGGGGCTCCTCTGTGTATTGTGTTGTGGTATAAAATAAAAGAGCAAAGTGTTTTGCTCTTTTTATATGGAGTAGAAACCCCCATCCAAACTTAAGATGCCTCCTCCAGCCATGCTCAGCCATGGGCAGCCCAGTGAAGGACTTGTCCCCCTACCACACTGAGGAGGGGCTTACAGACCACCCAGCCCAGGCAGTGATGATGAGTCCTTGAGAATCTTATTTTCTTTCCTTTTCTGGTTTGTTTTCTGGTGAGATAGAAAATTTTTTTAAAACTGGGAGGTGGTAGGATTTCTTTTTGAAGTTGAAAACTTGATGGGAGTGTGGGAGGGAGAAATGAAAGAGTATTGAAGCTTTTACAGCTGTAAAGCTGACTGACTTTTAGGTCAAATATTTATATTTAAAATTGGTTTATTTGAAATTACTAGTATTTTAAATTTGCATCTACAGCTAGGACAACTTATTAATTGGATGTAAATTTAAATGTTAAAATTTTTAATTTAGTTACATTGAGATGAACTACAAAGAATCAAACATTAAAATTTTTTTTGCTTATATATAGAAGTGAAGAAAAGACAACAGTAACAGTAGTTCAGTAAAATAATTAATAATTTTGGACCTAGTACCATTTACTTTATTTGTGTCATTTGTCATATTAAGAAGAGGTTTAGAGGAGAAACATCATAGGTTTCATTGAATACTCATTTTCTGAGGTTTTTTTCCCAAGTAGTTTGTCAAGAGTGATGGCGGAGGGCACACATATGGATAGGTGAGCAGTGGGTGGCTTTCCTGGCACTTGGCACCTGGGCTTGCAGAGTGGGAAGCCTTTTCATTTGTTAATACTGTGTAGGCTGGAGTGCAGCGGCCCCCTTGGAGGACTGACTTGCCACCTTCTGGGGCGGTGGGTCCACACTGGAGTGCGTTGGTCTCTGGCTCCACCAACAGGCCGTCCTCTGGGCGGAGGTGTGCATTAGGCCAGCCTCTCTCACAGAGGGAGGGAGGAGAGCATGTGTGGAAGAAATCATCAAAAAAGTACTCCTGAAGTAAGCAATTTTATGGAGTTGGGATTTCAAAAAGTAGTTACAGATTCTGAATGTCTAATGATTTAAATTTTTAATTTATTAAATCTGTATATTAAAAATTGACAACTTGCGTGACAACCAGATATGACACTCAAAACAAAACTTTTGGCAAACTTCTGATAAATGGTTTTATTATGCTTAACTTACTATTTAAACTACATTGTGTCTTAAAGCTCCTGTGGGCTCAGGAGGTGGGAAGGCTGAGACATAGAGAAGGAGCCTGGCTGGGGGGCGGGGGGCGGTTAGAGCTGCATTAACTAGGGGTTGGTCAGCCAGTGTGCAGGTGGTGCTTGCTGTGTTGTGTGGGTTTGTTTTTCTCTGTTTCTTTTAAAATGGCCTGCCTTTGGCTACTGTTTTAGGTTATTTACATGAGAAGGAGATATGGAATTGGTTCAACTTCCTGAGCTGATTAGAAGGCGTAATGTTGCCTGTGTGGATACGCCTGTGTCTGACTGTGTAGCAAGGCCTTTTTGGCTTGTCTCCAGAGGGGCCACAAGTCAGAGGTCATTTCCCGTGTGGGGGGCTCAGTATTTTCTAAATCTGTTTTCCCCCTCAACTATTTGGAATTATTAACTAAAAACTGGACATGCTATCAATAATATTTTGAGATGTCTTTTTTTTTTTTGGTAGGGGGGTAATATATTTTTAGAGCAGTTTTAGGTTCATAGCACGGTTGAATGGAAAGTCCAGAAATTTCCCATACACCCCCTGCCTCCACACACACAGCCTACCCTACTATCAATATCCGCCACAGAGTGGGATATTTGTACAGTCAATGAACCTGCATCCACAGGTCATAATCACGCAAAGTCCATAGTTTGCAATACGGCTCACTCTTGGTTTTGAACATTCTATAGGTTTAGACAAGTGTATATTTACATGTATCCACCGTATTATGGTACCATACAGAGTAGTTTCACTGCCCTTAAAATCCTCTGTGCTCCGCTTACTTATCCCTCCCTCTTCCAACCCCACCCCTGGCAACCACTGATCTTTTTACTGTCTCCATAGCTTTGCCTTTTCCAGGATGTCACAGAATTGGAATCACACAAACATGTAGCCTTGTCTGATTAGCTTCCTTCACTTAGTAATGTGCGGTTAAGGTTCCTCCTGTCTTTTCAAGGCTTGATAGCGCCTTTCTTTTTAGTACTTGATAATATTGGATTGTCTGGATGGACCACAGTTATGTGCTGGATCATATGGTAAGAGTATGTTTAGTTTTATAAGAAACTGACAAATTGTCTTCCAAAATGGCTGAACCATTTTGCATTCCCACCAGCAATGAACAAGAGTTCCTATTGTTCCATACCCTTCTCAACATTTGGTGTTGCCACTGTTTTGGATTTTTACCATTCTGCATGGTTGTATCTCATTATTGTCTTAATTTGCATTTCCTTGATTAACATATTATGTGGAACATCTTTTCTTATATTCATTTGCCATGTGTATATCTTTATTGGTGAGTTGTCTATTCGGCTCTTTTGCTCATTTTTATTTATTTTAATAAATTTATTTATTTTTATTTTTGGCTGCATTGGGTCTTCGTTGCTGCACACGGGCTTTCTCTAGTTGCGGCAAGCGGGGGATACTCTTTGTTGCAGTGCGCGGGCTTCTCATTGGGTGGCTTCTCTTGTTACAGAGCATAGGCTCTAGGTGTGCAGACTTCAGTAGTTGTGGCACTCGGGCTCAGTAGTTGTGGCTCGTGAGCTCTAGAGCGCAGGCTCGGTAGTTGAGGCACACGGGCTTAGTTGCTCTGCGGCATGTGGGATCTTCCTGGAGCAGGGCTCGAACCCATGTCCCCTGCATTGGCAGATGGATTCTTAACCACTGCGCCACCAGGGAAGCCCTTTTGCTCATTTTTAAATCAGGTTATTTGTTTTCTAGTCCAGTTTTAAGAGTTCTTTGTGTGATTTGGAGAACACCCCTTTATCAGGTATGTCTTTTGGAAATATTTTCTCCCAGTCAGGCTTGTCTTCAAATACTTTCAGTGAAATGTCTTTGAAAAATAAAGAAACAATAAAGATTTATTGAGTGCTTACTATGTTCTGACACAATTGTAAGTGCTCTTAAAATTTTTTTCTTAAGTTGTGGTAAAATACGCATGACATAAAATGTACTATCTGAACCATCTTTAGGGTGTACAGTTCGGTGACATTAAGCACATTCACACTGCTGTGCAACACCACCACCTCCAAAACACTTTTCTTCTGGTAAAACTGAAACTCTGTGCCCATTAGACACTAATTCCCTCCCCTCCCCTGGCCCAGCCACCACCAGTCTACTCTCTGTCTCTATGAATTTGACTCCTCTAGGGACTTCATATAGAATCTCACAGTGTTTGTCCTTTTGTGTCTGACTTATTTCACTCAGCATAATATCTTCAAGATTCATCCATGCTGTAGCCTGTGCCAGAATTTTCTGATGAAATGTCTTTTTAAAAAAGAAAAACACATTGCAATTTGGTCATTTGTGGAGGCTAATCAAATTATTGAGGGTCAAACATGATTCACAAGTGAATCATGTTACCAGCGAGGCAGTAGGTGAGACAACCTTTTTGCACACTGATGAACACTTCTTTTAAGGGACTTTGTGAGCTACTCTGGGGTGTGGGGAGGCACCACAAGGGGGGAGTTGAAGAAATGACAGTGAGCAGAGAGGCAGACACTGCTGGTCTGCTTGGAACCCAGGGCCTTTGCCTCTTGAGGCAGGCTTCTCTTTGCTTGTTTACTTGTTTGTTTGAATAGTTCTGGGTTCTACTTTGAGAGCTGTCACTAGAAACTGGTGCGGTGAGAGGGAGTCTTGCTGTTTTTACTATTTCATGGCTTTTAAATTTTGTGCCATGAACATTTATTGCCTGTTAATGACAGCAACAAAAATACTAATTGATATTCTACTCTGGACAGTAGCTTAATGGATTTTTTTTTTTTTTGAAGTAAGCCATCTGATTTCCCCTTCAACAATCAGAATTATTTCTGGAGAAATTCTTAAGGAAATGGTACCATTTCTAACCCAGCAGGCATACACAGATCTCACCCGGAACCTAAGGAGCCAGACGTATTTCAGAATCAGAATAGTTTGGATTTTAGAAAAGTAGTACAGTGTGTGTACTGTATATTGTTTCAAATTCCCAGCACCCTGTAATCCAACACATTAGAATTCCTGTTACAAAACACATGAATTTTCTAAGTGGGATAATTAAAGGCTAGAATTAGCTCTTTCTCAGTTCAGATCAGAATTGGCTGCAAATCATTTCAGATCAGGTTTTTTGGAGCTATTTGCTTTTTGGAATTTGTGAACAAGGGGTTGTGGGCCTGTATAAGGTAAAGGCCTTTAAGGCAAGTCATTGTGGTAGGATATGAAGAGTAAGATGCTGATAGGTGGCTGTCCTCCAGCCCAGAGTCTGCAGTCCTGCTGTTTCTCTCTGCTCAAGTATCCTCCTTTCCTCCTGTGAGCTGATGTCTATCAAGGACCAGGGCTCACACTGTCCCCAGTCTGCTCTGCTTCTCTGAATTCATAGAGTTATTTATCTGTCCCCTTCATTCCACTTGAACATTTCTCAGATCTTTCCCTTACCTTCCTGCTGCATAGCTCTTGACTTAGCGATTTTTCACCTGGCCTTCTGGAGTACTTTCTTAGTTGGTCTCTAGTCTTGTCACCGTCTACAATTTGTTCTTATTTTTGTCTTTAGTATAATCTACATACAGAAAAGCTCAATATAGATCCTAAGTATAAAGCTTAATGAGAACCCACGGTGTAACCTGCCCCCAGTTAAGAAACATTGCCTTGTCAGCGCACAGAAGCCTGCCATGTGTCCCTCCTAGCCACAGAACCACTATCCCGAGTTCTAAACTGTGTAGAGTGTTTGCTTTTGATTTCGTATACATGGAGTTATACAGAATGTACTTCAGAGGGTGGTGCTGGCTTTTCACTGAGTAAAATGTTTTTGAGATTAGCCCATATTTCTGTACTTGGCTGTGGATCATTCATTCTCATTGCTGTAAAGTATTGAATAATGTGAGTATAGTGCAGTTTGATATTTTGCCATAGATGGACATTTAGGTAGTTTTATTTGGGGCTATTATAATGGATAATGCTGCTATGAGTCTTACAGATTTTTTTTTTAAGTGGAAGACTTTTTTAGTTGAACACTTGATTGAGATTCTGGTAGCTGTGTTTTGACAAGCACGTGCACGTTTCTGTTAGATAAGCTCCAGTGGCTCGCAGGATGTACATATGTTCGGCTTTCATAGGTACAACCACTTTGGAAAACACTTTCTGCATTTACACTTCTTTGACACTGTGTAAGATAGAGTCAGGTGTCTTCACAGCTTCGTCACATTGGCATTTTCTCTTTTTCATTTTAGGTTTTCTAATGGGTATGTTGTGGTATTGTACTGTGGTTCTAATTTGCATTTGTCTCATGACTAATGACGTTGATCTTTTCCTGTGCATATTGGCCATTCAGCGTAGTATTTTGAAAAGACTTTCCTGCAGATCGAGCAAATGAACACCTCTTGTGTGCAGCTGACCTAATAAGTGAGAAGTCTAAATGCATCTGCAGGTATTCAGCATCGGCAATACATCAGTGTGGAGGGTGACACTGCATCAGAACTGCCGATTCAGAGAGCAGACCTCATGGGTTATGCTTTTGTTTTCCTACCCATAAAGTGGAAATTATCTTTTTATAAACTGCCTCAAGAATGGAATGCCTTACTCCATTGTCGAACATATGTAGCAACTGTCCATTTAATAAGGAACTTGATGCAGTCATGTCTCTTACTGCTGTGTAATTGGTAGCCTTATCAATGGTTTAAAAAACACAATCCTAGGATGGAGGAAGTGGGTGAAGCGGGGAGGGTCAAAATTACAAACTTCCAGCTGTAAGATGAATAGGTCCTGGGGATGTAATGTACAACATGGTGCCTGTAGATAACAATACTGTATTGTAAATTTGCAAGTTGGTAAGACAGTAAATCTTAAAAGTTCCGCACACACACACACACACACACACACACACACACACACACAGACTGTAACTATTGAGTTGATGGTGTTAACTAACCTTAGTGTGCTAATCAGTCTGCACTATATGCATTTATCATTACCTTACATTATCTTAAACTTATATCATGTTATATGTCAATATAACAAAAAAATTCCACAATCCTGGACATTATATTCCTTGTGTTTGGAACCTCACAGGGGAAACAAAAGTGATGTTTTCTCTAGTACATTAGTCTCCAGAGTGTGTGTGTGTACCCCAGAAAGAGATCAAGATGATCTTTTAGAATTTTGGAAGAAGATATACTTCTGATTGTTTTTCTCGTCCTGTTTGGTTGCTATTTTTATGTTTTATAATGTGTAGTACAGTAATATAATTTATACATATGTGAATGTGTTGTTGCCACATTAATCTTTTCTTTTAAAAAACATTTTTTGAGGTATACTTTACATAGGATAAAACAAAGCTATTTTGGGGCTTCCCTGGTGGTGCAGTGGTTAAGAACCTGCCTGCCAACGCAGGGTACATGGGTTCGGGCCCTGGTCTGTGAGAATCCCACATGCCGCGGAGCAGCTAAGTGCGTGCGCCACAACTGCTGAGGCTGCGCTCTGGAGCCCGCGAGCCACAACTGCTGAAGCCCGCGTGCCTAGAGCCCGTGCTCCACAACAAGAGAAGCCACCGCAATGAGAAGCCCACGCACTGCAGCAAGGAGTGGCCCCCGCTCGCCGCAACTAGAGAAAGCCCACCCACAGCAACGAAAACCCAATGCAACCAAAAATAAATAAAATAATTTTTTTTAAAAAAAGCTATTTTAAGGGTACCTTTCAAAGAGTTTTGACGGATGCATATATTTATGTAACCAAAACTTCAATCAAGATAATAGAACATTTCTCCCTCCCAGAATCTCTTTCCTGCCCTTTTACCCCTCTTCACTAAACTGAAAGTCCTAGGCAGTCACTGATCTGCTTTTCATCACTGTAGACTAGTTCTGTCTTTTCTAGGATTTCTTAAGAATTGAATCATGCAGTGTGTACTCTTCAGTTTGGCTTTTTTTGATTAACATGTTTTTGAGATTCATCCATGTTGCTTGTTTGGGCACTTTTTTTGGGTTCTGTTTTGGTTTTGCAACTTTATTTATTTATTTTTGGCTGCACTGGGTCCTTGCTGATGCGTGTGGGCTCTCTTTTTAGTTGCAGCGAGTGGGGGCCACTCCTCGCTGTGGTGTGCAGGCCTCTCATTAAGGTGGGTGGCCTCTCTTGCTGCAGAGCATGGGCTCTAGGCATGCGGGCTTCTGTAGTTGTGGCACATGGGCTCAGTAGTTGTGGCTCGCGGGCTCCAGAACGCAGGCCCAGCAGTTGTGGCACACGGGCCTACCTGCTCTGCTGCATGTGGGATCCTCCTGGACCAGGACTCAAACCTGTGTCCCCTGCATTGGCAGGCGGATTCTTAACCACTGTGCCACCAGGGAAGCCCCCAGTTTTTTCCTTTGTGATTGTTGAGTGGTAGTTGAGAAATATCTTCTTGCATGGACATAACATCATTGGTTGATCCATTCACCTGTTGCTGGACACCTGGGCCATTTCCAGGTTGAATTGTTATGCATCCTGCTGCTGTGAACATTCATGAAGGAGCCTGTGTGGACAGATGCTCTCATTTCTCTTTGTCAAATGCCTAAGAGTGGAATGGCTTTACCAAGAAGCCAACAGACTTTCCCAAAGCAGTCCCACCCTTTTATATTCCCGCCAGCAGTGTGGGAGAGTTCTAGTTGCTCTGTGACCTCATCAGCACTTGGTTTTGTCAGTTTTTTCATATTAGCCATTCTGTGGGTGTGCAGTGGTATCTTATTGTGGTTTTGACTTGCATTTCACTGATGACCAATGATGTTGAGCATATTTTCATGTGCTTGTTAGCCATTTCTGTACTACTTTAGTGAAGGTCTCTTTGACCATTTTTAATGGGTTGTGTTCTTATTGAATTTTAAGAATTCTTTGTATATCCTGAACACAAGTCATCTGTGAGCTATGTGTATTATGAATATTTCTCCGATTCTGTCCCTTGCCTTTTCATTTCTTGATAATATATTAGCCATATGTTGACTCCTGCTTAATTTTTCACTTAAAAGTGTACAATCAAAAATATTTGGAGGCTATTGCTCTTCTGCATTGGCAGAAGGAATTGCTGTGAACTGGGGAGAGGAAGGAGGGAGCCCAGGCCCTGCCCCACAGCTTTGCTTGTGAGTTCAGTCTGAGTCAGGTGTCTGTTGGAGAGCCTGCTTTGGTTTCATGTGAATGTTATTTTGGCAAGTTTGGGGTAATCTCAAGAGTAGTCCCACCTCAAAGGGGTAGTCGCTTCTCTCTGAGCACCTACTGTATGCTCAGCACGATTGACTGTTTGCTGCTACCGTCAGCGACATGGACGGAGGGCCCACCCAGCCATCTGCACCCAGAGCCGTGGGTGTGGTGGCTTGTGATCCAGGCGAGAGAGGGCTCAAGACTGCTGGAAGCACAAAGCATCACATTGACTACACTAATATCTAGTACTGCCTTCACCCTCAACCTGGCATCAGGATTTTTAATGAGTGTGCTTCTCTGAGTCAGCCTTTCCCCCAACAGCAAATTGCCACGCAAAGTAGTAGATAAGGCAGCTCTTTCCAGTACCTTCATTAATGGAATCGCAGTGCAGTAAGTGGCCAACAGACAAAATTCTTCTCCAAGCCAAAGAAAAACCTCAGAAGCAGTTGTGAAGCTGCTGGTCACATGTGTTGCTGGAAAACCCAACACCAGCTCTCTAAATTGGGTCAGGAATGTTTCTGGAATCAAGACTTCGTGGTCTGTGGGTACAAAAGCAGATCTGCCTATGGAAATGCACCATTTCCTACTAGTCTTAGGATACAGGGCCAGCTCCATAATACATCGGGTCCAGTGCAAAATGAAAGTGTGGATTAAGAATGCTGCAAAAATCTCCAAGGATATATTGTACAACAAAGGGAATATAGCCAATATTTTATATCTATAAATGGAACATAACCTTTAAAAATTGTGAATCGCTGTGTTGTACACTGGAAACTTATATAATATTGTACATCAACTATACCTCGTTTTTTTAAGAAGCTGCAAAAAGCTTTTCATTTCTTTTGTGGTCTCTCTCTCTCAACCTGCTGCGGTATTTTTGTTATTAATATCAAGCTTTCTTAGGTGGAGGGGTACTCGTGGGGCAAGTGCAGACTCTCCCAGGTGCCCAAGGTGCCCCTGTCCAGGCCCCGTCCTGGACAGTGGGTGGTCGTGGAGGGGAAGGGGGTGTGGGAGGCAAGATGTGTGTGAACTGAGCCTCCACGCCCCAGGCTGTGGTCCTTTGACCCATTGGACCTCATTTACAAGACACAGACTCAGATAAAATGATGAAGGAGATTTCAGGGTGCTGGCTACGGAACATTCAGCCTCATCTGGGCCCTTCTGAGCACAACGCCTGTTCGACTCACTAACTAGCCACATGCCTGCAGTGGCCCTGTCCACGCAGAAAAGCTTTGTTTCACGTGCTGTGTAGTTTCTAAGTCACCTCAAAGCTAAACATGCAGTGAAAGTGCTTCACTCAAAGATAAATCTCGCAGGGCCTGAGCCCAGGTTGCAGGTGTCTTATTGTTTTTTTGGGTTTTTTTTTTGCGGTACGCAGGCCTCTCACTGTTGTGGCCTCTCCCGTTGCGGGGCACAGGTTCCGGACGCGCAGGCTCAGCGGCCATGGCTCACAGGCCCAGCCACTCCACGGCATGTGGGATCTTCCCGGACCGGGGCACGAACCTGTGTCCCCTGCATTGGCAGGCAAACTCTCAACCACTGCGCCACCAGGGAAGCCCCGCAGGTGTCTTATTGAATCAGACGTTTGAGGCTCTGGTTAGAAGTTCATGCTAGGGACTTACCTGGTGGCGCAGTGGTTAAGAATCCTCCTGCCAATATAGGGGACACGGGTTCGAGCCCTGGTCCAGGAAGATCCTACATGCCATGGAGCAACTAAGC
Source organism: Aethalodelphis obliquidens (assembly GCF_003676395.1). NCBI lineage: Eukaryota > Metazoa > Chordata > Mammalia > Artiodactyla > Delphinidae > Aethalodelphis > Aethalodelphis obliquidens. Next base: position 12,556,035 of record NW_020837988.1, read on the forward strand.
CCATGCGCCACAACTACTGAGCCTGCGCTCTAGAGCCCACGAGCCACAACTGCTGAAGCCTGCGTGCCAACTACTGATACCATGCACCGCAGCTACTGAAGCCTGCGCACTCTAGGACCTGAGTGCCGCAGCTACTGCCTGTGTGCTGCAACTACTGAAGCGTGCGTGCCTGGAGCCTGTGCTCTGCAACAAGAGAAGCCACTGCAATGAGAAGCCTGTGCACCGCAACGAAGAGGAGCCCCCGCTCTCTCCGCAACTAGAGAAAGCCCACACGCAGCAACAAAGACCCAATGCAGACAAAAATAAAAAATAAATTTAAAAAAGAAGGAATAGCTTTATTATATATAAAAAGCAAATTCGGGGCTTCCTTGGTGGTGCAGTGGTTGAGAGTCCACCTGCCGATGCAGGGGACACGGGTTCGTGCCCCTGTCCGGGAAGATCCCACATGCCGTGGAGCGGCCGGGCCCGTGAGCCATGGCCGCTGAGCCTGTGCGTCCGGAGCCTGTGCTCCGCAACAGTGAGAGGCCCGCGTACCGCACCAAAAAAAAAAAAAAAAAAGAGAAAAAAAGAAATTCATGCTAAACCCAACAAAAACTATAGTAACGTGGCCTCTTTTAATAAACACCATTGTGTTTCATGAGTTTTATAGAATGTTTTATCATTTTTTAGGGTAAGAAGTCAAGCTGAGGTAAGGTGTTGCTTGAGGTTTACTGCAGAGGAGCAGCAGAGAAAATTGTGAACTACTTAGGGTTTCGGGCTCCTTCCAGTATGGTCTTCATTGTCCTAACCTGCCTTATAGTGGGTCAGGCTGTTGACCTGTGACTTGTGCTCTTTAATAAGTGGCTGCTGGCCTCCCAAAGACACCTCCTCTGAGGGGCAGCCCTCTCCTGAGCTGATGAGCTGCCCCTCCACATACCTTCTCCTGGGGTGAAGGGAGCACCCGCCAGGCTCTAAGTGGCCCTTTCAGACCCATGGTGGTGGCAGCTCAGCGTGACCAGTGGGTAGGACTGACTGGTGGTGTGGACATGTTGCTCTTGGAGCCACAGAAAAGGCAGCCCCAGGTGGGGGAGTGATTTATGAGTCACTGACAAATGTGATTGATTAAGGGCTACAATTCGTTAAAGGTTGTAGTAAAAGTTTTGATATTTCTGTCAAAAACTAGAGGAAACTAGTAGAAGAGAATGATCAAAGTGTATATATAGGCCCATTTAAAGTTCCTTCTTGGCTAAGTCCGCCTCAGGGTTTGGAAAGAAAAGGAATTTTTCTTCCATTTTTGTAAAAGATAAAAAAGAGGCATGGCTTGCCATCATAACTGAGTTGGGACTAGAACCCATTGTTAAACTCCCACAGTAGTGTGTCCTCCTGCAGGGTAATGCTTGCTTGAGTCCTGAAGGCTGTTCTCTTCCACCAGACCTGCTGGTTGCGTTTCTTAGGCTCTTTCTCCTCTGTGATGTGGCGAATGTACCCTCTCACTGCAGAGAACACCGAGTGTGTCTGTTCAGGTTTCAGGAGGGGCTGGTTGGACATCCCCCTGGGATTATGGGTAACGGGCACCTCAGAGGTCATGTGTCCACTTAGCCACTGCACCCCCCAGCCTGTTCCTCATCCATCCTCATCTCAGTAATTGGTACCAGCGTTCTTAGCCACACGAGCCAGATGTGAAGTCAGTCGTCCTGCGGTCTTCTCCCTTCTGTGCCCACACATATTGGTGGGTCATCAGGGCCGTTTATTTCCATCTCCCATACCAGTCAGATCCCGTCTCCTCTTTCTGTCCTCACTGCCTCACGTGGTGTGAGCACTGCACACCCTGGCTCCTTGGAAGCCTCCTCACTGGTTTCCTCATTTCCCCCCTTACCTCCCGATCCAGTCTTGGATGTAACTGTCCACACAGTTCTTCAAATGCAGAAGATCCTGTTGCCTTCCTCCTTGGCAATCACTGCTGCTCATAGCAAGTCATCGATGGCCTCAGAGCACTGTCCACCCTGTGTGACATGTTATTTTTATTAACACAGTCATTGCTTTGCCAATCCCGAGATTAAATGATCGGATTGTCTTCTTCTTATTAGATTATCTTTGTCAGCTGTCACAGGTGAATGACAGAGTAACTGGCCTCTCATTTCTTCCCTTGGAGAGCAGTTCAGCTACTCAGCTAATGTCTCTGTGGCCAGTTGCATAGCTGAAAGGACTTGAAATGATTTTCCAGACATCCCTTGGGATTGCTAACACTAGGGAGGTGGTGGTATGTGGGGAGGATCCTCGCTATAAGCCCTTCTGCCCATTGACCGCAGGTGTGGCCACGGAACTCGCTCCTTCTGTCTTTTCTCTCTGCCTTGGAACCAGCAGTATCCTCACTGGAGCCACTGCATCAGCCTGGGCCCCAGAGTGAGGGAAAAGTGGAGCAGAGCAGCCACAAGCAGCCACTTATGGGGTGGGTGGATGGTAGAAGCTGGACCCAGACCTTTGCTGTGAGCCACAGAGATCTTGGGCCGTATGTAGAACAGCAGGGTTCAGCCTATGCTGGCTGTCAGGACACTCAATGCTGTGCTCTAGGAACATGGTAGGGAGATACTGTTCTGTGTGAATATTGTTATATGTAGGATGGGACAAATCTTCCCAGGAGAGAAGAAATCCAGAGTACAGAGTATGGTGTCACCACAAACCACAGCTTCTTGGGTCACAATCTGGAAGCCCAGTGATGGGACGGTGTGTAGGTTTAACAGACATCAACTGTGTTGGGTGAATGTGAGGGCACAGGTGTCAGGGTCACTTGTGTGAATGTGGCCATGACCCTGTCCTGTGAACTGCAGAACTGGGGTTGTACTTCCCTGCTTAGCCCGAGGCTGACTATCAGGGACAAACAGACTCTGGAGGAGGGTCTGGAGTTGATAAGAATTGCAGTGAGGTGACATTTCATAACTGTGTCAGGGGTCCCACAAGATTGTCCTTGGAATTTGGTGGGATTCTGAAATGTATAGAAGACAGATAATGATGAGGGTGTGTCCCAGAGCAGGGCTCTCAGATTGTCTGTGGAGAAGGTCCACTCTGAACAAGTAGAAGAGTGAGTGGTTTCCAAACACTCTGTGTCTATGCTCACCTTGTCATGGCTCATGACACAGTTCCTGGCCTGGCTCAGGCCCAGCAACACCTGGAGTGGCACAGCCTAGATCATCAAGCTTTGCATGGGACATCTTGAAAGTTTCCAAATTTTTTTCTTTTTCTTTGAAATTACTCAGACCTATAGAAAAGTTGCAAAAATAGAACAGAGATTCTCATTTTCCCAGATTCCCCAAATATTAACATTTACCACACTTGCTTCATTGCTCTGTTTTTTCCCTGAAATTTTTGAGAATAAGCTGCATACGTGATGCATTTTTACCTCTAAAATATTTCCATGTGTATTTCCTAAAAAATTTCCTTCCATAACCACAGCCCAGGTACCAAAGCAAATTAGCGTTGATACAACACCGTGACCTAACCCACCGGCCTTAACTGGACTTAGCAGTCTTTTACTGATGCCCTTTTTCTAGAGTCAGATCACACATGCATTGAACTTTACCCTCATTTGTGACCATTCCTTGGCCTTTCTGTGTCTTCTGTGTTGATTTTTGTTTGGTTGGTTTTTTTTAAAGAAGTAGGGTCATCTGCTGGGGGTGAGATAGGAAGTTAGCAGGTCATAGATTTAGGGAGCTGGAGAAAGTTGGGGTTTTTTTGTTTGTTTTAATATTTATTTGGCTGCGCTCGGTCTTAGCGGCATGCAGGATCTTTATTTGCAGCATGTGGGCTCTTAGTTGCGGCACGTGGGATCTAGTTCCCTGACCAGGGATTGAACCCAAGCCCCCTACATTGGGAGCGTGGAGTCTTAACCACTGGACCACCAGGAAAGTCCCATTGTTTTGTAGAATATTTGAGGACAGGCCAGTTGTTTTGTAGAATATTTGTCTGATGTTTCCTCTTGGTGAGATCTGGGTTTGTTATTTTTAGCAGGAAATCCAAAGGTGAGGCAATGTCTTCTTGGTGCCCCACGGCAGGGACACTGTTGCTGCGTTGTGCCCTGGCCATGAGGGTGGCATCTGCAGGCCTTGTCCCATTAAACTTTCTAAAATACTGTTTAAAAACTGAGGGACTCCAGAGTTATCCTAACAATGACTGTCTGAATCGCATTCAGACGTGTTGTTTTAAGTAGGTAGAAATGGAGCCCACTTGTGGGGAGATTTTTCCAACTCAGGAAGTGTGTCTGAGTAATCTGTGCCACGACAGAGAAGGATGACAGGAGGCTGGGGGACATGGTGGCTGTCCTCCCCCGGGGCCTGCCGTCACTGTGGATGCTGAGGTGGAAGGCTGCTCTGCTGCACTCACCTTTCCGAGTGGTGCTGTGGGGCCAGACCACTGTTCCTGCCTGTCTCGTCCTCTGTTGGGTAAAGGGTATGGGAGCCAACCTCTTCCTGAGGCCACCTACACCTCTGAAGTGGCCCAGTTGGACTTGGTTGTAGGGAATAGTTTGCCTAATTGGTTAATTGTTTGAACTTGCTTTGCATAGAGATATCACTAAATTTGACTTTCCGTTTGGTTGGAGGCTTATTTCAGTGTGGCTTATTATTTCTGCCTAGCTGTATGATGTTAGTGTTGAAGTATTTGCAGTAAGGCCTGGCTTTGTATTGATACATAAAGAACAGGTCTTCACGGACTTCCCTGGTGGCACAGTGGTTAAGAATCCGCCTACCAATGCAGGGGACACGGGTTCGAGCCCTGGTCTGGGAAGATCCCACATGCCGCAGAGCAACTAAGCCCGTGTGCCACAGCTACTGAAACCTGTACGCCTAGAGCCCGTGCTCCGCAACAAGAGAGGCCACCGCAAGGAGAAGCCCGCGCAACGAAGAGTGATCCCTGCTCGCCACAACTAAAGAAAGCCCGGGCGCAGCAGCGAAGACCCAATGCAGCCCCCGCAAAAATAAATAAATAAATAACAGGTCTTCAGAATCCTTAGAGCTTCTTTGTGAATCTGAAAATTCAGAGCTCTAAAATTCAGAGCTCTAGACCCAAGCCATTGGCTTGCATATCTCATTTGTAAGAGTTTCCATTCCAAGAAAAATGCCTGTCACCAAGTATAGGAGACTAAGAGAGAGGTGAAGAAAAGGATATTTGCAACTCTGAATCCATATTAAAATTGTTAATGTTTATTCAAGTAAAAGAAGCTTAGTTTTTGTCAGGGTCCTTGCCTAAGGTTGAAGCCATCAGCTGTTGTGTTGCTTCAGTTTTGACTCGTGGCTCAAGTTGCACGGCTTCTCAGAGGTGCTCAGTACCTGGTCATGTTTTGCTTAGGGGTTTGCCGTTCTGCTTTCTGCGGTCTGGTTTTTCTTATTGTTCATTTTAAAATCTTTCCCTTTTCTCTGTTATTTTGTCATATTTCTCAGAGTTCTCATAAACAGATGCATGTTTTTATACTGAGCTTTATTACAAATCTTTCAGGATCAGTTAAAGTATTTTTAAAGAGCACACGGTGTTAGGTATTGTGATGGTACGAAGCAGCGTGAGACCCGGGCAGCATGCTCTTAATTTCCCTAATCAGTATAGTATCTTAGGCTCTTAAACCCTTTTCATGACCTGAAGTGCTTCATGGGAACGAGGACCAGCGTGCCCAGACGTAACAGCCTCTTGGTGGTGGTGTGGGGGAGACAGAGATCTGACACTCACCTTGCTTTGTCTGCTGTTTTAATGTTTTGCTGCTCTTTTTACTTTTGTGAAACAATTAATTAAAATTATCCCACTGTTTTTTTTTTAACATGTTGGGTAGGGTGGGCTGGGCTACCTACCTGCATTATTAATTTATTTTATTTCTTTTTGGTTGTGTGGCATGTGGGACCTTAGTTCCCTGACCAGAGATCCAACCTGGGCCCCCTGCAGTAGAAGCATGGAGTCGTAACCACTGGACCGCCAGGGAAGTCCCTATCCCACTGTTTTTTATTTCTAGCTTAGAAAAGTCAAGCAGTGGCCATTCGCATTCCCTAAAGGGGAACAAGGATTTCATCACTAATGGAACTCCATAGAGAACTCAAACACTGTTTTGATATATTTTGCTTCGAATGTAACCTACATAGAAAAATCGGTTATAATTATAACATGGCTGCCCAGGTAAAGAAATACACCATCGTTAACCCAAAAGTATAGGAAATGTTCTGTGAACCCCCTGGCATGTTATCAACATTTTACCGATTTCTGTATCCATCTACAGATGGCTTTTTTAATTTAAAAAAAAAAAACTCTCTACTGAAGTATACTACATACACAGAAGAGTGTATGTTTCATACATGTGTAACTCGATGAATTTTCAGTAATAGGAACTCACCCATGTAATCATAACTCAGATTGAAAAACAGAAAGTTACCAGACTACCTGGGTAGCTTTTAAATGTGTTTTATGGCTCATACACGTATGAGAAGTTCATGCTAAGATGCAAACAGAGATACCATTTTCACCTGTCAAGGGGGTGGGGTTAGTGGCAGTGTCCACTGACGGCCGGGACACTCTCACATGCTGTCGGTCAGAGGCTGTCAGCAGGTGGCCTGACAGTGCCTTGCGTTGCTTTAGATGCCCTCTGTGCCCTTGGAGCCTGAGGTTTATGGATGGCGCCTGTGCCGTGGAGACGATTGTTGTCTTTAATTGGAAACTTTGGGAATAGGATACTAAGGAAGGAAGTCCTCCATGTGGTGGTGCTAGCCCTGAAGGCAGCGCTCAGCCTGCGCTGAGGTCTGTCTGCGAACAGACCCTGTGGGTGACACTGAGGGAACGTGTAGACTGAGGGCCAACATGTAAGGTGTGGTCCTATTTTGTGGAAAGCAGAAATAAACCCCGGAGACATGTAGGTACCCCTTGGGGGAGGGAGGAGTCCCATTCTCACATTCCCGTGTTGGAATTGTGCACAGTGCTTTGTTGCTTCCGTGGCATGTGGAGGACAGGCAGGTGGGTGTGCTGCTCCTCTGGTTCAGTCTGGGCTTCTGTGAGTTCCCAGGTGATGACGGAACGAACAACGCAGTGGATGGTGAGTGTCCAACTGTAGGAAAAGCAAGTACTATTGACATCTTACAGTGGGGCTGAAGGTAGTGTGGTTTTTTCATTTTAATAAACATTTGAGTGTTTGATAAATATTTGAATTAATCCTCATGGTACTCTCAGAGATAGATGCTGTCATCTGTTCTGTGGATGAGGAAACAGGCACAGAGAGGTAACTGCTCTGCGGGATCAGATGCCCTCGTGCTGGGTGACGATGCTTGTTCTAACAGCCTGGCCTTCCTGGTGAACAGTGACTATCGCCTGAGGACAGGAGCTCGGGAACTACAAATGGGAGGAAAAGGAGGAAACTTCCTTACTCCTGTAATTGTTATATATATTGTGCTAGAAATTAAGGCCAGTCGGGTCTTAATCCCTTTCTTTTCTAGGCCTGGAGTTGATTATTCAGATCTCATGCTAGCGACAAAGGGGCAGCTGCAGTTGTGGGCTTCCCATTCGTTGTATTCATGTGATTTGCTTGTTTTAATTACCTTTTTAATGTATGAAACTGGGTACTTGTTCATTAATTCCAACAAGTGTGTACTGAGGGCCTTCTCTGTATATACCAGGGACTCTTCTGGTCTCCAGGTTATAGCAGTGAACTGAGCTTTGTTCTACTGGAGGTTGTATCCTATTGGGGTGACAACAAGCAAAAGTGGGGTAACATAGAATCATGTGGCCGGAGTGAAATGAAGAACAAGGTGGCAGCAAGGGCAGAGTGTGGGGCGGTCAGGAAACCCTCGGATAGGCAGCTGAGGGGTGGGAGGGGACCCCTGGGTAGTGAGCAAGAGGAGGAACGGACAAGAGGCAGGGATGTGGGGTCTGACCCACAGTGGGGTGGGGGCCTCTGGGGTATTAAAGTGGAGGGAGGACAGCATGAGAGAAGGACCTCGAGAAGGAAAGGGCTGTGCCCCGAGGGCAGCAGAGACAGAGGCTGGCCTTTTTGTATCTTTGAACACCACGTGCAGATCTTGCTGTTTTAGAAACACCCTGGCTACTGGCTGCAGACAGACTAGAGTAGGAACCTGCGAGAAGGGCTGGGCAAGAGATGTCATCAGAGGTAAGCAGGTGAGGGGCATGCCTGGGGCACCTCCTCCTTGCGATGGGACCTTCCATGCACTGCGGGGTTAGCAGCATTCCTGCCTGGCCTCCACCTACTCAGTGCCAAGAGCACATCTCCAGATCCCAAGCCTGTCTCCAGACCCTTACCCAGTGTAGATTAAGTGGTATTTGAGTCTTTTTTGAGTCTCCTCTCCCGTTTTTTTTTTTTCCTGTTGGACTGGTCTAAATGATGTTTTTGCTTACTAGTGTTTTTAAATCATGTGATGCCTCCTTTGTGTTTCCCTCATTAATCGACTTGTAAGATGTGAGGTGAACTTGAAATGGGCTTCTCTTCGACTCTTCCATGCAAGTCGAGGCTCCAGTATGTTTGGGGACACTCGGGCTCTGCGACCTGTTGTGGATGGGGCATCCTGCCCACCGATCGGCAGATGGGCGCTGACAGTTGGCTTTTCTTTTTTAGGTGCACGTTCAGGTTCCCGAGCACAAACATCAAGATCACATTCACTGCCCTGTCCAGCGAGAAGAGGGAGAAACAGGAAGCGCCCGAGTCCCCCGTGAAGCCCGTGCAGGCTCACATCTCGCCGCTGACCATCAACATTCCAGACACCATGGCCCACCTCATCAGCCCCCTCCCCTCCCCCACAGGAACCATCAGGTACACAGCAGCTTCCATGGTAGACGGGGTCACCGTGGGGTCAGGGTGTGCATGTGCCAAGGTGGACATGACCCTGTCCAAATTTCAGTCCTTGCCTCTTGTGTGGGACATTCAGAAGCCATCGTACGTCACAGTAGTGGGCAGCAGCGCACAGCAATGTCTTCTCCCTTCCCTGGGGCTGACATACATGGAGAGGGAGATGTTGAGGGCACTTAAAATATTGTTTAGTTTCTGAGCACTGTTTGCTCTTAGTTTCCTGCATATGAAACACAGTTCACAAATGTTCCTTGTTTTCACTTGGGATTCTTTTATTTGAGTGTAAGTTTAAAGGATAGATGATTTGTCTTATTGGTCTAAAATGTGAGGTGGGTTTTCAGTTGCATTTTGAGTTTTTTGGTTTCCTACAATTTCATGCAAATTCTGATGACTTACACTTTGGATTACTGAGTTTGACCACAGTGAGGTGACAAACTTGTTTGTCCTGATGTCCTAAGAGAGACTGGGAGCCTCAGGAAGTGGAGGATGGTGCCTTCAAGGCGTGCTCTCCACTGCATAACCCGCGCTTTCAGGGGGCAGTAGCTGAGGGTCAGGTCAGGAATTGCCTGGGACCAGCAGGCGTGACCCTGTCCTAGGGTCAGATGGTCGGTCCTCCTGTGTTCTGTTGGGTCTTAGAAGAGTGAAGTATGTATTCAGGCATCTTCTTCCATGTGAGTAATGTTAGACTTAGGTGCAAAAGGAACACATTTACTTCTCTTGAGAGCCAAGCTCCTACTGTCCAGGTGTGTCCACAGGGCATGGCTGGCAGGCAGAGAAGGCCTTGCCTCGTCCACTGGGACTGACCCCTACATGTAGCAGAGCAAGGAGGGCACAGAGGGAACACGGGCAGCTCTGGGTTGTAGCTTTTAGTCGGACACTTCTGTTTCTTATCTTAAAAACCAGCATGGACAGAAAGGTATCCTTCTGGAAAGGCGTGGAAGGAGTGTCGGGTAGACTCTGGCTGTACCCTTGCTTGGTGTTATGTGAGTGCAGCTGCTCCCGGGCCCCTTCTCTGCCCCCTGCCATGGCTGCTCTGCTGAGGATACTGCCTCTGTCTCTCCCACTTGGTTGAATTTGTCTGTATGTGACTAGATGGACCAGGTGCACTTACCTGTGCACCAGGTAAGTGTGGCAGTGGGTAGGCAGAAGACAGCAGCCGGTGGCCCGATTTTTATTCAGCACCGTGTGAAAAGTGCACAGAATTCACAGAGGAAGAGGAGAAAGCCCGTGTTTGCCCACGTGGGACAACGGCCCACAGTGGAAGCAGCAGCCTTAGGGTCAGATCACTGACACACTGCCTGGCCATGTGGAGACAGAAGTTCTGTGGGCGCTCAGGGAACTGGAGGTGGTTGGAAACTTTAGGGATTGGGTCAGGAGCTGATGCAGTCTCTCCTCACCCCCTACCCCATCTTCATGCTGTTTTCCTTGCTCATCCCCTCTACATATCCCACCGCCAGCACTGAGCAGCAGAGCACCCCCCCTGTTGAGACAGCTCACGGTGGTGGAGCCCACCACCACCCAGCCAGTGGGGCCACTCACCACATTGGCCCTTCATTTATGTTAGCTAGTTTTAAATCATTAAGCAGGAGTTCCAAGAGTGTGGTCCTGCCATCTGTCTTGTTCCTCTCTCCCCAGTGCTTTAAGAGTTGTTCCTGGCATGCGGTAAACACTTGTTTCGTGGGTGAGTGCATATACTGACGGTGCATGTTCATGGTAGAGAGCCCAGTAGTGTTCAGGGGGTGCCAGGTAATAGTGTGTTGTTCCACCTCCTGGGCCCCTCCTTTCCAGTTCAGTTTTTTGGAGGTAACTACTGTTTCTTAGGTATTTTTTCCAGAAATTTTCTATACATTTGCAATACTTGACTTTTTTTTATCCAAAACATAAATGAGATCTAACCATACATACTGTCCTATAACTTACTGGATTTTTAAAACAGTCTTATCTTGGCATCCTTCCATTTCAGTAGCTTGTTCTCTTTTGTAAAGTATAATACTGTACAGAAAAGGGAGAGTAAGTTAAATACATAACTTGGTGAATTATCACAAGTGAATGTGGCTCTTAATCAGCAGAGATCAAGAATCAGAACATTCTCAGCATCATGGCCAAGCCCTACCTTGTGAAAAAAAAAAGTGCATGTTTGAAAACAGGTTCCTGTTTCTGATTTCTGGGTGTTCCCTGTGAGCCCGTCACAGCCTGCGTGTCTGTATCCACGGCCTCCTCCCCTCTTTGTGCGTCCTGTCTTCAGCCTCGCTGCTGTCCCCCTCTCTTCAGACTCCCCCTGACCTTTCCAGTGTAGCTGGAAGCCATGTCCTTTGTTGCAGCCTGTCCTCAGCTCCCTGGTGGGAGGGGGCGAGCAGAGCAGTGGTCTGTGTCCCTCTACCAGGCTGAGCCCTGGAGCCATCATGCATGGTTCTGTGTCCTTGGTAAGTTCCTAAGATGATACATGTGGAAGCAAATACCTGATTTCTTAGGGTGATCTTAAATTTCACAGAGTTAATGAGTCCATTTTTCCATGGAAAATGCTGAAGTTCTCTTACTTTTAAAATTTGTTTTCCTTGAAATAAGAGTCAGTTATTGAAACACAGTGTGATGTACGTTTTACCATAGACTAATAGGAGCAACCTTTTCTCGCCCACAGTGCTGCGAATTCCTGTCCATCCAGCCCCCGGGGAGCAGGGTCTTCAGGGTACAAAATGGGCCGTGTGATACCATCTGACCTCAATTTAATGGCCGACAACTCACAGCCAGAAAATGAGAAGGAAGCTTCAGGTGGAGACAGCCCAAAGGTAAATGTTTTATAGCCTCGAAACAGAACCCAGGGCCTGTTGGGGAGCCAGCTGTCCTCACTGCATTGCCTGCATGTCAAGGAACACCCCCCCAGGGCCTTTTGAGAAGTGCACGTCTGCACGGATGTTGGGTCATTGCTGAGCATGTTCTCAGTGCTGGGCACTAGAGATGCATTCTTTTGGTCATTCAGCACTGGGCCCTCCTTGGTGGCAGCTATGGGCCCAGGTGCTGAGAGCTTGAACCCTTGGTCCTCACAAGGTCACTGCCTGGTGTCCTAGGAGACCACTCTTGGGATTTAGTCCTCCTGTCCCAGATGGTGAAGGTTGCACACACACATGTCTGAATGTACATGTGAACACATATGCACACAAACACACTTTAGAGAGGACACATCAGTCCCCCTTTTGGATGGTAATTATTATTATTTTTTTTTAAATTTTATTTATTTAATTTATTTGGCTGCATCGGGTCTTGATTGTGGCATGTGGGGTCTTCGTTGTGGCATGCAGGATCTTTCATTGTGGCACGCAGGCTGTTCGTTGCGGTGCGCAGGCTTCTCTCTAGTTGTGGAGCACAGGCTGCAGAGCGTGCAGGCTCAATAGTTGCGGCATGCCTGGGCTCAGTAGTTGTGGTGCTTTGGCTCAGTAGTTGCAGCACACAGGCTTAGTTGCTCTGCAGCATGTGGGATCTTAGTTCCCTGACCAGGGATCAAACCCACATGCCCTGCATTGGAAGGCGGATTCTTAACCTCTGGACCACCAGGGAAGTCCCTGGATGGTAATTATTGATGGCCCACAATAGGACCCTGCCTATTTCTATTCTTTGACCCAGTAATACCCCTTCTAGGACTTCATTTAGGGGAAATGGACAAAAATCTCAAAACAAAAGTTCATATAAAACAGAAAATTGAAAGCAACCTAAATGCCCCTAACTGAGGGAAGAATGATTAAGTAAGGGGATATTATGTGGCATAGTTACTGATATGGACGTGCTCTTGATGTAATGCTACGTGAAAAAATAAAACCAGGCATAGTATTACTTTATGTATTTATAAAATGTGGTATATTCGTGTCATAGGACACGTCATAGCCATGGGAATGGATAAGCTGTGGCCGTGCACTGTCTCTCCACAGCAGCCAGGAGCCTCTTGCACAGGGTGCTGGGCAGGGGCAGACACAGAGGGGCACCCTCTGTTGGATTCCATTTTTGTCCATAGTCCATTTGCCTGTTTAAAACCAGGCAAAACTAAACTGTTTCAAGATGCATTCTTAGATGGTAAAACTTAAGTCACAGTGAGGTTATGATTAGTATAAAATGTCAGGAGTAGTGGTGGCCTCTCTGGGAGGCAGCAGGGGATGAGGAAGCTACTGAGACGGGGGCTGTGTTCTCTCTTGACCTAGTGTTGGTTGTACTGTTGTTCACTTTACAAAAATTTGTTTTTACCTGATATGGATGTATTATGGGCTTTCCTGTCTGTGTTATGTTTTTCAATATAAAAAAGCTTTTTAAAAAAATTGAAATGTATAGAAGAAAGATAACAAGGAAACACAGCAGCATAGGCACAGTGAGGAAGGCTTTGTACTCTCACCTGGTGTGGACTCCAGCTCAGCCATTCCACTGTCCCTTTCCTGTAACTCAGCGTGAGCTCACTCAGGGGACAGACAGGGCAGAGCCTGGCCCAAGTGCTCAGGAAATATCAGCTATTTAAAAGTGGGTGCTGCGGACTTCCCTGGTGGCTCAGTGGTTAAGAATCAGCCTGCTAGTGCAGGGGACACGGGTTTGAGCCCTGGTCCGGGAAGATCCCACATGCCGCGGAGCAACTAAGCCCATGTGCCACAACTACTGAGCCTGCCCTCTAGAGCCCGCAAACCACAACTGCTGAGCCCGAGTGCCAGAACTACTGAAGCCCGCGCGCCTAGAGCCCGTGCTCCACAGCAAAAGGAAGCCACCGCAATGAGAGGCCCGTGCACTGCAACGAAGAGTAACCCCCACTCGCTGCAACTAGAGAGAGCCCGTGCACAGCAGCAAAGACCCAATGGAGCCATAAATAAATAAATGAATGAATGAGTGAATGAATGGATGGATGGGGTGCTAACAGACTTCCCTGGTGATCCTGTGGCTAAGACTCCCAATTCAGGGGGCCCGGCTTCGATCCCTGGTCAGGGGACTAGATCCCACATGAACTTAAAAGAGATCCCACATGCCGCAACTAATAAAAATCCTGCGTGACGCAGCTAAAGATCCCGCACGTCACAACGAAGATCCCACGGGCCACACCCACATGCCACAATTAAGGCCTGGTGCAGCCAAATACATAAATATTTTAAAAAATAAAAAATGTAAATGAAAGTGGGGTGCTGGGATAACAGATGGCTCAGTCTTCCAGTGCAGAGCACATGCCCACGGCCAGCTGTCAGGACTAAAGTTAGCCTTTAGTGAAGGTGAAGCCTGCATTCCGTTCTTTGGCACTTCACTCTCCTTCCTCACCCATCCTACAGTCCTCTGCTTGTCTGCCTATTTGTATTTATCTCTAAACAATATCTAAATTGTTCATTTCTAAACCTCATATAAGGAGTATCATCTTGAATGCATTCTTTTGCAGCTTACTGTTTACATAGCGTTACGTTTTGTGGTTTCTCCGTTGATATGTGTATTTCCCAGTTCACAGCAGAGGTGCACCGTCTCCCCAGTGACTTTGTGCATGTGTATGGGGTTCTGAGTTGTCACAATGGCAAAGAGCCACTGGTGGCTTTGAGTGTGCTGGGACCAGGAATACCAACATCCTGTGGTGTGCATGGCAGCCCTGCACACCTGAACGATGCCTGCCCAAGTGCCTTGGACCCCGGTGTGGGAACCCTGCGTCTGGCTTCTGGTGCTCTCCTCTGAGTGGGGTTTTCTTACAGGAGGAGCCTCTTGATGGACACTTGTTTCTGAGTGGTCCTCACTCTGGCGCTGGGGTGTTCAGCATTCTTGCCCCATCTCCTTGTGTGTATGAGGACCCCCACAGGGGCCTGAGAGAGGGTGGCTCACTCCACCCTTTGCCACCACTGTCCTGGCCCAGCTCTTCACTCGGCTGCTAGAGCCACGTGATGGGCCTCTGGCGTGGTTTAGTGTGCATGCTGTGGACCCTGCTGAGGGGAGGCAGCTTTTCTCATTTTCTTATTCTTTCCGTTTCTGCCATTTGGACTTTTTCCTTATGTGGTTTTAATGTTCTTTTTTATGCTGCTGTACATGCATCCATTTGCTTCCTCCCAATTTTCCAAATGCTTTCCCATCATATTATATTACTTTTTTTTCTTCCCCCTGCCACGTGGCTTATGGGATTTTAGTTCCCTGACCACAGATCAAACCTGGGCCTTCAGCAGTGAGAGTGCAGTGTCTTAACCACTGGACTGCCAGGGAGTTCCCCCATCATATTAGATTACTTTTATAGGAAGGAAAACCAAGCATTATCATAGGAATGCTCAAAAATGTCAAGAATCTTGAATTTTAGTAAATTTAGTAAAAATTTTGATAATTTCAGTACTTTTTTTTTTTTAACTTAAACACAGGATGATTCAAAGCCACCTTATTCCTATGCACAATTAATCGTACAAGCAATTACGATGGCTCCTGATAAACAACTCACCCTAAATGGAATTTATACGCACATCACGAAAAACTATCCCTACTACAGGACTGCGGACAAGGGCTGGCAGGTAAATCCATTTCAGTTGTTATTAAATGTTTCTGTTACATGTCTTGTAGATGCTGGTTGGCAAATGAGAAGAGAATTGAGCTGCTATGTATGTAGCTGGGGCACAGGTAGAATGAGATGAGTGAGGGCCTCTTGTGCCGAGAAAGGAAGAGGCCTGCTGTTGCCATGCTCTCTCTGACCTCCTTAGCGCAGAGTGGGAGGAATAGTGGTTCTAGAAGAAATCTCAGCACTGTTTCTTACTGTTATGGTCTCCATGGATGGGAAAGGTGTGGATCGTTTGAGATGTTTCTCTTGGACCAGTGCAGTTCATGTGTCTACAGTGAGGGAGAGTTAAAAATCCTGCCCATCCATTTACCTTGGCACTCTTCTGTCTTCCTTAGCTATACGTCTGCTGACATATGTAGCTTTTTGAAGTTTGCACAGAGATGGTTTTCAAACTGTTTTACTGAGGAACCCTTTCTTCAAAAGATACCTCCTCCAGTTGGCCAGTGTACAGAGCAGATGAACACAGCGCTGCCCTGTTTCAGTTGTCTACCTGGACTTCCAGCCTATTCCTAGGCTGTCTGTGAATCCAGGCCTCCTCAGAGGACACTTTGAAATTGGTGCATAGTATTTCCATTGTTTGGCTTTTTAATTTAGTTTAATTTTTAAACCTCTACATTGTGTATGTTTTCCCTTGTTCTGCGTGTCTGTGTTATGTGTGGCCATTTACCAGGTGTTTAGCAGGACCTCACTAATTCAGACAGTATGGGAAAGGGTAAGTTTGAAGTATGGAATAGTAAAAGCATCACAAAAGAGAGAAGAAACATACATTTACATATTCTGAATTTATTAAGTAACCAGGAGTGGCTACAGAATTCCTTGGAGGCTTAATGCGTAAACGATCCTTTGAAAAATGCATCTGTTGAACCATAACCATAATCAGGTGACGTGGGCGGGGTAGGGGGTAAGCCACTCTGTTTAACGGAAGGTAAAACCTTTTTTCTTCTACCTGCAGATGTATAAACATGTTGTAATAAAAAAGTGTTCCAGCCAAATCCTGACTGTTTCCTCTGTAAGGGGTCTTTAGTCGTGTAAAGACTAAAGGTACAAAATGAGACCTAGCCTGTCCTCCTGGCCTGGAGCATCTGTGCCCGGCCCGCCTTCCTGTTCACAGCAAGGTGGCATTTCTCAGTTGGCCGTGAGGGAAACAGTGGCTCGGGAGAACCCTTCCGTATCCAGCTACCTGGCAGTTCTCTTAAGATGATGTACAATTAGGTCCCAGCAGTACTTACCGTATTTTAATCTGTAACAGTGAGCTTGTGCTTCAAAGAAAATGAAAAACAAAAGAAGTGGAAGCAGACGACAGTCTATATCCATGTCTATGTCACACAGCTCCCTGGGCACAGGCAGGTGAGATCTGTCACACAGTCCTGTCCAGGAGCTGTGTGTAGAATTCTGATGATTTGAAATGCCAGTGAGCTGGGTTGTAATGGGAGTGAGTGTTTCTGAAAAGCCTGGCCAGACTTTCAGTGGTGTGTTTCCCTTCTGGTCGTATTTCCCTGTGCTTTGTAGCATCCATTTACGAGAGAACTGATTCCGTGCATCACAGGGTTTTCTTGCTAAAGAAGGCTGAAGGCTGAAGGGCGACCTCCTCCTGGCCTCGGGGTCCTGGGGAGTGAGTCAGGAGGGGCCGTGATCACAGAGAGGCGAGGCCTGCAGAGGTGACCCCTGAGTACTCTGATTGCTGCTGGCTCCTGAAGTGACTTCACAGCCCACTTAGAACTGAGAGTTATAAACACCCTCTTTACTGAACTGTCATTAACGCTTGTTTTTATTGAAACATCTTCTTTTCTGTCCAGATAAAGGTTCGTAAGGGTGGCTGCGCCTCTTGCCTGTGTAAGGCTGTTCCTGGGACATTTCACACCTCCTGCTCCAGCTATTTTAGCGAGAAAGGGCTCTCTTGCTCCAGCCCTCCTTTAATTCATGGATATGCACTCAAATTCCTGTCCTCAGCAGTCCTTGCTCTCCCCAGCATGCCCGCATGTGTCCTTTTCTGTCACGGGACTCTCTGAGCTGCCCATCCTCAGGGACTGCACTTACAGACTCTACACGGAAGGCTCATTCCTAGTCCCTCTCTCCTGGCTGAAAACAAAAAGCCTTCTATTTTGCAACCTGGTTTCATAAAAGACCCATATCCTTTTTCTTTTGAGAAAAAACCCACAAATAACTGTCAACCAAAACAGCCCATTTTTCAAGTGTGGATTTGCAGACTGCATCCTGCCCTCCCCAGTGGGGCAGGGGAGATGGCAGTGCCATGCTTCTCGGAGCTCAGGTCCCGGTGATTGAGCCCCTTGCTCTGCCTCAGTTCCTAAGATGACGCCTGTGGACACTTCCCACCATGCCGATTCTGAGCACTTAATGGAAATCCATGGCTCCTTTCAGACTGACTTTTGGTATTTTGCAGTCTACCCATGCCAAAAGCTTTTTGATTAATCCGGAGCAAATCTGAGTATAAAAGCAAGGTGGTCTGAGTAACACTAGCTGGAAAGATGGCATCTCTTTTGGTTGCATACTTATGCCAAAATGTTTTACTTTGTTATGACTTATAATTTTACCCTGCTCAGAATTGAGGTATTTGTTGTGACTGAAAAGTTTGAGAATTCTGGAGCTCTTGGCCTCTGAAAGGACCAGAGCTGGTTTCTGAAAGTAGAGGGAGTGACTTGTGCTCACCCACACCCTGCACACTGGACTCTCCTCTGGAAGGTCCTTGCCTTAAATTTCTTTACAAGTCCTACTATGCTGAATACACACTGGCAAATGCTCAGTGCTGAGTGGGACTAACAGACACAAACTGCCCATGAGAAGTGTAGGTTATGGGCAGGAAGGCTGGAGGCGCTCAGGGAGGACAGCACAGAGCAGGCACGAGTGATCAGCTCTGCGCCTTTCCCCTTTGTCAGCTGGGTTCTGGGAAGCAGCCCCTACTGGGGAGAATTTGGGGGAAAGAGAATGTGCACAGTATTGCAGATCCTTTTCTTCGTATTTAGTTTTAAATAATAACCTGCCTTCTCTCTGAATACTTTAAAATAATTTGAGTCACTGGAATTGAATCAGGGTGGTTTAAATGTATATAGCTTGGTTTGATCAAATTACAAAGGCCTTAATTACCTTAGAAATACAATTATTTATTCTATCTGTGTATACATTAAATATCTCTTATTACCTCTTCATGTTTTCTAGAGTCTTGTTGGCTGGAGAATCACAGGTGACCAGTAATTGGGCTCATTTGTCTGTGAGATTGTTGTCAGAGCGCAGAGGAAGTTAGACTCTCTTTTGATGGTGCAGACTGGGTTCTGTTACATTTTCAGAACAGAAAATAGCAACTCCCTGACCTAAGGACTTAACTGTACAGTTTGTCCGTGGTGTGAGGGTTAACGGAGCAGCTGTATTGCTGATCCTGGTCCTGACCTTTGTCAGTGGGTAGAAATCCTAGTGCCCAGTCCCCTGAAGTAGCACTTCCTGCCTCCAGAGTCCCACTGTGCTGACCTCCCTTTCTCCTCCTAACAACATGCATGTGAACCTACTTCACCTGAGTCAGTGCAGTTCCAGCCTTCACTTGAGGCTCGGCACCTCCCTTGTCACGTGTCACCTAGCACTGTGGCTTAGTGGTCACTTCTGAGCTCCCATCTGGGTGCCGGCCTCCCACGGTGCAGTCAGGAACTCAGGACCCTCACCCACAGTTCACAGTGAGAGTGTCCTCCAGTGTCATATCTGGGCTGGCTTTTCTCAGTGTTTTTTCTTAGAATCTGCCTTCTACTCCACACCCGAAAGGTCTGAATGCAGATGGGGAAGGATTGCCTGCTCTGGCTTGATGGGGGCACCAATAACAGATTCGATTTTCTGGAGGGATTGGTAGGTGTTGGTTGGTTATCAGCCAAACCCTATGATAAAACGTCATAGCAAGTATCTGTGGTTATGCATATATTCTAAATCTAATATACTACATCTGCTTCTAAACAGTCTCACAAATCACAGACATAGCTTAGCCTGTCGCTTCATGTTGCCAATGAGGTGCCTGACATCCACGGGCACTGGTGGTTCGTCATGGCCTGTGACTGGTCTGGTTCTTGAATAGTCCCTTAGATTGGCTGTAAAGTAGTGTTTGACATGTTTTGATTTCTGAGCCACCTCTGGGAATTCAGAATTTCAGGTCGTGACTAGCAGTTCTATTAGAAAGTTAGTTAGAGAACTTAGAAATGATTTTTGGATAGCCAGAATTTTAGTTTGGGTTGAAACTTTATTAATTTTAAATTTAAGCATTAATGTAAATGCCGAAAGGATCTGAATGCAGGACTTCCATCCAGCTTTTCCTGACCTTTCGTAGGTCTCAGATTTCGGTGCATCAGGGAGCTGTCCTCAAATCACGTGTAAACTGTGAGCTGAGCTTTTTGTAATAGAAAGAAGAATGGACTTAGGAATTGAGAAAAATTTTCTCAATGTGCCTCACAATATTATTTTGAGAATCAAAGTATATAGTTCTTTTACGGGCAGATGGTGTCAATAATATTTCTAAACTTTGGCTCATTTTTTCTCCTTTGCTGGTTTGCCAAATACTTTATGCTGGATTAAGTCATTTTAAAGGCTGTGACAGTTTCTATAAGCTAATTTTGTGCTCAAAAAAGTATTTTAAAGGAATAGTGGATCTCAGCGCTGTCCTTCTCCAAACAGGGAGAGGTCACAGTGATAGCCCTTGATTTCCTACCTGGTAAAAAGGTGGAAGTTGACGTTTTTCCTGTTGGAAATAGCCTCTTTCTGTGTGGTGTAGATTTCTCACCCCTTCCCCATTCCCCAGTTCCCTTCCTTGCCTCCTGGTGCCCATCCTGCCATGCTGTTCACAGTGCCCTGTGTCCTTGTGTCTTTTCCTCTGTAGAAGCCACGTCGCAGCCTCTGAGTAGTCACCCCCGCAGCTCCTCCTTCACTTTGGGGAGGGCCGGTTCCTTCCAGCACAGAGCTGCAGGACCTTTGCAGGGCACTAAAACTGGGGCACATTTTTATTTCTCAGCAAAGAAATATATGAATTCTACGTATTTTTTTATGTTTCATAGAATTCAATTCGCCACAATCTCTCTCTGAATCGTTATTTCATCAAAGTACCACGTTCCCAGGAAGAACCAGGCAAAGGCTCATTCTGGAGGATAGACCCTGCCTCTGAAAGCAAATTAATAGAGCAGGCTTTTAGGAAAAGACGGCCTAGGGGCGTGCCTTGCTTTAGAACCCCTCTGGGACCGCTCTCCTCTAGGTAAGGAAAAAAGACAAACAAAAAGACCTCATTTAATGGTCAGTAAATTTACCTTTGACGTATTGGTAAATTTTCCTTTTGAAAATGAAGGAATTACCAAATGCATTATGATTAAATGTTGGGTTGGGGATTTGGAAAAAAAAAAAAATGTTGGATGCCACCCATGTATTTTTGTTTCTAGTGGTCTGAAACAATTCAGATGATAAAGTTTTACTTAAATTTCATTCCTATGTAATACTGTTGCTTCGCTGAATGCATATTGTCAATATGATGAGTCGGCAATATCACGATGCCACGTTGATGAATCATGTTTTTTCCTTTTTCTTGGATGTGAAAAGCTCTTTAAAGCTACATCTTAGCTGCTTAAACTCACGATTGGTTTATACAGTGTTAATTGCCTGATTTTAAAATCCATATTTTTAGCTCCATTAGTAGATTTCTGTTTTCAAACAAAAAAAAGAAATGACTGTAATGTTAAGTCTTGAGCCCCAGCCCGCTCGCATGCTGCTGGCTCCTGCTGCCTGGCTGTGGATGGGAGCTGCTTAGGGAAGCAACCAGTCCCGCCCCATGCTGTGCGGCCTGTGCTGGGTGTGGAGCAGCGGCGCCCTGCATACAGTGGCTCTGTCACAGCCATGCCAGCCTCGCTAAGTGTCCATCTCAGGTCACAGGCATCACACCTAAAGTAAGACTTAAGGAACTGTAGTTGGTTGGCAGAAGACAAATGACACCTTTGTTTTTGCAAAATACGCCTATTAAAACAAGGCAGCTTTATGAGTGCTTTACCTGTAAAAATCCACTGTCTTCTTTTTGGTCATACAGAAGTGCCCCAGCCTCCCCCAATCATGCTGGAGTACTGTCTGCTCACTCCAGTGGCGCCCAGACCCCTGAGAGCCTGTCGAGGGAAGGTTCACCAGCCCCTCTGGAGCCCGAGCCTGGTGCCTCACAGCCCAAACTCGCTGTCATCCAGGAGGCACGGTTTGCCCAGAGTGCACCAGGTGAGATGTGCAGAGGGCAAGTGTGGTGGGAGAGGGGTGGGTCAGATGAGCATGTGAGCCAGTCTCATCAGAGAAGAAATAGCAAGAGGCCTTGGATCCTTTGCACCTTGTGCCTGATACTTTCTGCATAGTACCTGAATGTTATTTTATAGGCTCTGAAAAATTAATTGCACTGTGTTAAAAAAAAAAATCAGTCAACTTTTATGACTCTGTGTGTAGGTGCCTGAAAAATTTTAGAATTAACCCGTTTCTTAGTTGCTTCATCATTCAAAAATCTATGAGAAAGATTCCCCTCGTAAAGAAATAGCATAAATTAGACAAAGTAGACATTAGCAGCAAAAAAAATGTCTATTTAATGAATAGGTGAGCATTTCTCAGTGTACTTATAAAAGTCGCAATGTAGAATAAAAATATGTGCCCTGGGGAATTTAAAAAAAAAAATAGTGTGAAAATGTGTCCAGAGTAATTCTGTTATGGTTCCTAGTTGGTTGGCAAAATGTGCATTTTGGTATATTGGAATTCCTGGCCGTGCTGGCAACACCCCCTGCCAGCCCCCATTCCTGTTGCTGGAGCCTAAACGCCCAAATCAGAAAGAACAGAGACTGGCAGAGGTGCTGGCTGCCAGCTCTGTCTCCACACTTCCTGCTCCTCTGCACCTATCATAAGATGGAGACTTTGATCTTGGGGAACATGGCCCCCTCCTTCAGGCTTCATTGGGCAGCTTCTTCCCATATCCTGTGTTGAGGTTTTCTTTTTCATGATGAGAGAACTGTGGGAAGAGGTGTTGTAAGAAATCTGAACAGGCACTTCCCTGGTGGTCCAGTGGTTAAGACTCCGTGCTTCCACTGCAGGGGGCCCGGGTTCGATCCCTGGTCAGGGAGTACTGCGTACCGCATGGTGCAGCCAAAAAAAAAAGAAAAGAAATGTGAACAAAGCAGAGATTACCCTTTTAACAGTTAGATATACATTAAATATCCCCATTAAATATGTCATTTCTTTCATCATGAATGACTTTATTATTACCAGGAGAAAGGGGCCATGTCCTGTTTTCTTAAATCAGTCTGCATGTTGCTAGTGAGGGGTCGTAGTTAGTTGGTTTGGGATGTATGAGCCTCACCTCCACTCCCGTCCTCGGTAGGCTCACCTCTGTCTAGTCAGCCCGTCTTAATCGCCGTGCAGCGACCACTGCCACCGACGATCAAGCCTGTTACCTACACTGTCGCCGCCCCTGTGACCACCTCGACCTCCCAGCAGCCCGTCGTGCAGACGGTTCATGTCGTCCACCAGATCCCAGCGGTGTCTGTCACCAGCGTGGCCGGACTGGCCCCGGCAAATACGTACACCGTCGCAGGACAGGCCGTGGTCACTCAGGCGGCCGTGCTGGCCCCCCCTAAGGCAGAGCCACAAGAGAATGGAGACCACAGAGAAGTAAAAGGTGAGCAGCGGAAGCAGTCACTTCGGGCAGCTTTTCAAGCTCTTAGAAACCCGCCAGCCTCATTCATCCTGACCCCCTTGCTAACATGTTATGTAATGTTGTGCTGGAGCAGGGCTGCTCGCCGCCTGGTTTGTTGTACTTCAAACTAGTGAGATTTCTGTAAGCTACCCAGTAATATTAGTTGGTGTCATTTTTTCTCTTTTCCTTTTCTTTGAATTTAGTGAAAGTAGAACCTATTCCTGCGATTAGCCATGCCACACTAGGTGCCGCTGGCCGGATCATTCAGACGTCACAGACCACCCCTGTCCAGACGGTCACCATAGTGCAGCAGGCACCTCTAGGTCAGCACCAGCTTCCAATAAAAACTGTAACACAAAACGGGACTCACGTGGTGCCAATCCCCGCCGCCGTCCACGGCCAGGTGAATAATGGTAAGCAGTGTCCTCCATGGGTTACTGGGTGCTAACAACTTGAGCAAAGGTCCTCTGCTGTCCTTTTATGGAGCGTGGTGTTCAAGGTTTTCATTCTGTTACAATTTTAATTTTTTTGTCTGAAGAAATGTTTGCATTTGTAAACTATAGGAAACTGAATAGTGCTATAGGGTACCAGGGAATTGGCTGTGGGAATTGGCTCCCATGTGATTCCCATTGGAGGAGCCATCTGAAGAGAGAAGCATTTCTAAATATAGTAAGTCCCCTACATATGAACAAGTTCCATTCCAAGAGCGCGTTCTTAAGTCCATTTTGCTCGTAAGTCCAACAAAGTTAGCCTAGGTACCCAACTAACACAATTGGCTGTATAGTACTGTACTGTTAATAGGTTTATAATAACTTTTCGTACATATAATACATAAAAAACAAGCAAACACCAAAAAATAAAACATTTTTAATCTTACAGCACAGTACCTTGAAAAGTACAGTAGTACAGTACAACAGCTGGCATACAGGGGCTGGCATGGAGTGAACAGGCAAGAAACGTTACTGACTGGAGAAGGGAGAGGAGGTGGGAGATGGTAGAGCTGAAGGATCAACAGCAATAGGAGACGGAGGGCAAGCTGCAGTTTCACCCACGCCTGATGTAGATGGAATGCACATTTGCATCTTGAAAGTTTGCAACTTGAAGGTTTGTATGTAGGGAACTTGCTTATCTAGAGAGATGAAAATACTCCCACCTTTTGTAGACATCTGGGTGTGGCCTAGAAGCAACCTGGGGGCTGTCACAGCTGATCTGTCCAATGGCGGTGCCCTCCCCTGGGGCACGGGTATGCTTGAGAGTATCTGATGGTGGAAGGGGAGAATGCTGGTCTCCTGTTCTCTTTGCTCTGAAAGCCCTCTGGAGCCCCGTGCACATAGCTCCCACGGATGTTCTGACATGGACGAGCCTAAGGGAGCTTGGCTTTTAAACCAGAGGACAGAGAACCTTCTTCCACCCAGTCCTGTGGAGCAGTGTGAAGGGTAGGAGTCCAGCTGGCTGTTAAGTCAGCTCAGGAGTTTGGGCTCCTTGGAACTGGTGTTCAGACGTCTTTGCAGTGAGGCTTCACCCAGGCATGTGGAGTGTGCTTGCTGTCCACACACGTGGGCTGTCGTGATTCAACTACAGGACTCCAAGCAGTAGAATCAGAAGCTACTGGCTCGAAGTAGCTCTCTGTGCCCAGAGAAAGTTTCTTGGAAAGCGGGTGGGGAACAGAAGGCTTAATAGTGTTGACCTCTGAATCCTTCCTTACTGAGCTATTAAGGGACAGAGACCTGGGACAGACACCTCATGTGATTCTGCTTCCCCCTTGCTCCTCCCCAAATTTAATGGACGAATAATATCTGCAACCTTTTCTAGGGAAGACTAACCACTGAGAGTTTTTTGTTTTTAAGTAATAGGTAACATGCCACTTGTGGATAAACTGAGAAGTTTGCAACCAGTTGCCCATTTAAAATGCTTTCTTCCTCAAGCCCGGTGTCTCCTAAGTAACTAAGAGTTTTTCAGGCCTCATTCTTCTTTTCTTCATGAATTACTTGGTTGTCACAGGTGGTCCAGATGTGGCAAACCTGGTGGCCCTGTGTGTGGCTGTGAGCAGGTGGTGTCAAGAGGTGGACAGTCTATTTCTGGTCAGAGCCGTTCTTCCCTGTCTTAAGCCATGGTGTAGGCTGTTGATTCCCAGATACCATGTGCCTTAGAATCACTCAAGGGCTCCCTCCCACAGTCCCCAACTGAGCAGGTCTGGCCTGGGACCCTAGAATGTACATTTCTCACATGTTCCAGACCTTCTGAGAACTGCTGTGCAGGTCAGGGCCCTTTTATGGCCACCTATCTAAGGAGTTTGAGAAACTGTGTATCCCTTTCACATATTTAAATTGGTGTCTAAAATTTTTCTTTATAAATTTAATAAGCAAGGAATTAAATTTTCCACTATTGAAAATACTGATGTTTTATTTTAAAATATTTTTTTAAATTTTTATTTTTGGCTGTGCTGCACAGCTTGCAGGATCTTAGTTCCCCAACCAGGATTGAACCTGAGCCCTCAGCAATGAAAGTGCGGAGTCCTAACCACTGGACCACCAGGGAATTCCCAATACTGATGTTTTAAAATAAAACTTACATTATTCTTTTAAACGTGCTCCTGGCTCTGAATACTGCTCTGATTTGATGCCCCTTCTCACCCACATATCAGCACACAGACAAGCAGGCTCGCCAATCCTCGTGGCTCAATCCCATGTCCCCCACAGATTTTGTGCTAGTGCCACATACTTTATGCTTAAATGTCATTTACTGAGTACATATTTTCTTTGCAATAATAAAATGGAGAAATATTAAAGATTTAATTGTCTGTGACTATAAGGATTCACTTATCAATTGTTATAACTATAGAATTGATCAAAACCAAACTTATAATTCTTTAAAAATTGTATTTGGGAATTCCCTGGTGGTCCAGTGGTTAGGACTCTGCACGCTTTCACTACCATGGACCCAGGTTCAATCCCTGGTCAGGGAACTAAGATCCTGCAAGCCGCATGGCACAGCTAGATAGGTAGATAGGTAGGTAGGTAGGTAGGTAGTATTAAAGATGCATTTTTCAATATATCTGGGCTTTAAAGAAAACCACACAATTATTGTATTATATTGACAATCACTGCTGGGAACAGTAGGCAAAGTGCTGGGTCAGCCCTGAGAAACCTTGTTCCCACTCAGAAGAAGGAAGGGTAGAAGAAATGCTAAAACTCCTTCCAGTTTTAGTCATCTTTTAGTGGGAGTTATCTGTTAGTGGGAAATTTTATTGGTTCTCCTTGAATTTAGTCTCAACCTTTCACTTAGAAATCACTTGGTCTAGAAGAGGATTTGATGTCTAGTCAGTAGTAAGTCAGGTCCACAGTGCCAGTGTTCCACTCTTCCTTTGTTTCATGCTCCATCTTGACATTTGCATCCCCAAAAGCAGCCCAGTTGAGTGGGTGAGAGAGAGGCTGTTGAGAAAGGGGAGGAGGGAGGAGGTGGCAGATCAGCTTTTAGAAAGATTCCATGGGCAAGTAGAGGCTCTGATGGTGGTTTTTTTGAAAACTGCTGTTGGGTGTGATGTGGATGCTGTATGACCCAGCTGTGACCTCCCTTACCCTTGAAAGTCACTCTCAAGAAAGGGAAGCAGTGCCTAGTACTAATGAATTTTGAAAATCAGAAGCTTTGGTATTTTAAATTTTTATTACGGAAAATTACAAACTTTCTGAAAATTAATTCACAGCCAGCCTTGTTCCATATTCCTCACCCGTCCCATCTGCTCCCACCCAGATCCAGACATGTCATTCCCTGTTTTGGCATGCGTCTCTAAAGAAGGACTCTCTTTTAGTATATAAGCACAATACCATTGTTATAGTTTTAAAAATAAACAATAATTCTTTTAGTTTTTGGCTGCGTTGGGTCTTCGTTGCTGTGCACGGGCTTTCTCTAGTTGTGGGAGCGGGGGCTACTCTTTGTTGCAGAGCACAGGCTCTAGGCACACGGGCTGCAGTAGTTGTGGCACGCGGGCTTAGCAGTTGTGGCTCGCGGGCTCTAGAGTGCAGTTTCAGTAGTTGTGGCGCACGGGCTTAGTTGCTCCGCGACGTGGGATCTTCCCGGACCTGGGCTCGAACCCATGTCCCCTGCATTGGCAGGCGGATTCTTAACCACTGTGCCACCAGGGAAGTCCCAACAATAATTCTTTTATACCCAGTGTCTCCTTAGGGTTCAAATCATCTGTATTTTTTTTTAAATTGTGGTATTCAATAAAATACACATAATATCAAGTTTACAATTTTAAAGTATGTGGTTCAGTGGCATTAAGTACATTCACAGTATTTTGAAGCCATCACCTCTAACTAGTTGAAAAGCATTTTCATCACCCCAAAAGGAAATCTCACACTCATTAAGCAGTTACTCCCCATTCCCCACTTCCCTGGTAACCACTAATGTACTTTACATCTCTGTGGATTTACCTGTACTGGATATTTCCTGTGGATGGAATCGTATGAATTGTGGCTCTTCTTAGCTGGCCTCTTAGCACAATGTTTTGAGGTTCATCCATGTTGTAGCATGTGTACATCATTCCTTAGCTGACTGTTTCCATTTTGTTTATTCATTCATCAGTTGATGGGCATTTTGGTTGTTTCCACCTTCTGGCTATTGGGAATATTGCTGCTATGACATTCATATACAGGTATCGGTTTGAGTCCTTGTTTTCATTTCTTTTGGGTGTATACCTAGGAGTGAAATTACTGGGTTATATGGTAATTCTCTGTTAATTTATTGAGTAGCCACCAAACTTTTCCTCAGCAGCCACAACAATTTTCCATTCCATCCTCAATGATGTGCAAAGGTTCTTATTTGTCCACATCCTCACTTGGTATTTTCTCCTTTATTTTGATCATGGCCATCTTACTCTTAATTGTGGTTTTGATTTGCATTTTCCCCATGACTAATGGTGTTGAGCATCTTTTCATGTGCTTGTTGGTTATTTGTATAGCGTCTTTGAAGAAATGTCTAAATCCTTAGACTTTTTTTCTAAATTGGGTTGTTTGTTGTCGAGTTATAGGAGCTCTTTATATATTCTGGATACTAGGTGCTAATCAGATACAGGTTTCCCCCGCTATCCAAAGTAGAGGGTTCCTGTGAAACCTAACAGATGCACAAAATGAGTCAAGGTAGAGCACAGACACTCAGAGACACAGTTCAGAGCTCTGGCGGCTTGATGCTGAGATGGAGTATGGTTCCTGGGGAGGAACTTGGCGATGTCACTCACTGCTCGGGCTGCTGCTGCCTCTCCAATGGCTCGCTGCAAAACACATGGTAAACGCTATTTTTGCTTTTTGCCTTTCTCCATAAAAGTGAAAATCCTCTTCAGATTTCTTTCCATTATCAAAAATGGGTACTAACGTAGGTCTTTCATAAAAGTGAAGTGGCATAAAGGGAACTTTTGCAAAGGGGGGCGTGGGGGGATACCTGTATATGATTTGCAGATATTTTCTTCCATTCAGTGGGTTTGTCTTTTCACTTTCTTGATAGTGTCTTTAATGCACAAAAGTTTTTAATTTTGATGAAGTCAAGTTTATTTTCCCTTTTGTTTCTTATGCTTTTGGTGTCATATGTAAGAATTCATTGCCAGATCTGAGGTTATGAAGACTTACACTTAGACTCCTGTGTTTTCTTCTACTAAGAGTTTTATAGTTTAGCTCTTATGTTTAGGTCCTTGATGCATTTTGAGTTAATTTTTGTATATAATGTGAGGGCCCGGCTTCATTGTTTTGCATGTGGAGATCCAGTTGTCCCAGCACCACCTGTTGAAGAGACTGTTCTTTCCCCATTGAATGGTCTTGGCTCCACTGTTGAAACTGTTGACCTCAGATGTATGCATTTATTTCTCTCAGTTCTATTTCACTGATTTTCGTGTCTACCCTTATGCCAACACCACACTGTTTTGACTACTGTAGCTGTGTAGGAAGTTTTGAAATCCGGAGGTGTGAGTCCACCATCCTTTTTCAAGAATGTTCTGACTATTCTGGATACCTTACAATTCCATGTGAATTTTAAGATCAGCTTTTCCATTTCTGGGGGAAAAAATGGGATTTTGATAGGGATTGCATTGAATCTGTAGATTACTTTGGGTAGTATTGCCATCTTAATGATATTAATTCTCTAATCCTTGAGCATGGAATGTCTTTCCATTTATTTAGGTCTTTGATTTCTTCAGTGTTTTATAGTTTTCAGTATATAAGTCTTGCAGTGTTTAAGTCTTGGTTAAAATTCTTCCTATTTTATTTCTTTTGAATGTTTTTCTAAATGGAATTCTTTTCATAATTTTCTTTTGAAATTGTTCATTGCTACTGTATAGAAATACAACTGATTTTTTTGCATGTTGATCTTGTACCCTGCAAGTTTGCTGAATTCAAAAACTAATACTAATTGATTGTATTGCCTTTTTTTTTTTTTTTTTTTTTGCCGGGACTCTCATGGTTGTGGCCTCTCCCGTTGCGGAGCACAGGCTCTGGACGCGCAGGCTCAGCGGCCATGGCTCACAGGCCCAGCCGCTCCGCGGCATGTGGGATCTTCCCGGACCGGTGCACGAACCCGTGTCCCCTGCATCGGCAGGCGGACTCTCAACCACTGAGCCACCGGGAAAGCCCTGATTGTGTTACTTTTTGATTAGGGGGTTTCTTTATGTCAATTTGTTAAGATTTTCTATATATAAAGATTATGTCATCTGCCAGTAGAGATAGTTTTTTACCTCCTTTCCCATTTGGATGCCTTTTATTCCCCTTTCCTGCCCAGCTGCCCTGGTAGGACTTCGAATGCAGTGTTGACTAGCAGTGGCAAAGCAGGCATCCTTGTCTTGTTCCTGATCTTGGGGGAAGCATCCAGTCTCTCACCATTGAAGCTGATTAACTGTGGGTTATCGTACATGTTACTATGTTGAGGACTTTTCCTTTTATTCCTGGTTTGCTGAGTAGTTTTATCATGAAAGGGTGTTGAATTTTGTCACATACTTTTTCTGTGTTAAGATGGTCGTTACTCCTTTAGTCTGTTAAAACAGTGTATTCCATTGGTTGAGTCCAACATGCTCTGGCCACTTTTCAGCCTCTTCTGCACTGGACCACAGTTATGGTCACAGGTACTCAGTCCATTTTTGTGGAGACTCTGCTACCCTAGACCTCCATCTTGTGGGGCAGTGGTCTCGGGAGGAAAGGTGTCTTTACCCTGCAGACAGTGTCCTCGTATGACCAGCGTTCCCACCTGTTGTCCTGAATAGTCTCCCCTGGGCTCACAGGTATTATTCCTTCTTATAAGAAAGTGGCCCCAGCCTCTAGCCTGTGCTGCCCTGGGGTCCAGGCCCTGCTAGGTGTTGAGGAGGTGAAAGGGTTTTGTGGGAGCCTTCTCCATCTGCCTGTTGGTGTGCTCTGTTGACTTACCCCAGCGTCCTTCGGGAACCACTTGCAGGTTGTGGTAGCAGCAGGCAGAGCGCCCGCCGGACCAGCACCGTCTTCAGCTGGCGCAAGGGGAGGAGCTGCTTGGACTTGGTGGGGCGTGGCCAGGTTAGCAGTGAGGCGGCGCCGCCTCCTCTGGGGCATCATTCTGCCTCTGCATCTGCAACACCCGCCCCGTGTGAGGCTGCTGCTCTGTGGGACTCCTGGTAGGTGGTCCCACGCACTTGAGCCTGTATCCATGGATTCCGTATTTGCAGATTTCTTGCAGATCACTGAAATTTACTTATAACTCCCAGATCAGTACTCATTGTATTGATTTCACAGCCCTTTGCGGGCTTGTGCAGAGCAGCAAAGTATTCAAGTTCAGCATGCTGGTTCCCAGCCGAGCACAACTCGGCAGTACCCCCATCTCATTTCAGCTCCCACTGTGAACACGTGTTGTACTCACTGTTTCTTAGGGCCACGGTTTTCATGTTTTGTAATTTTTGTTGGTGGTTTTGCTGTTTGTTTTTTTAATAAAACTCTATGTATATGTATGTATGGCTGCATTGGGTCTTCGCTGCTGCACGTGGGCTTTCTCTAGTTGTGGTGAGCGAGGGCTACTCTTCATTGTGGTGCACAGGCTTCTCATTGCGGCGGCTTCTCTTGTTGCGGAGCCTGGGCTCTAAGTGCGCGGGCTTCAATAGTTGCATCGTGTGGGCTCAGTAGTTGTGGGTTACGGGTTCTAAAGCACAGGCTCAGTAGTTGTGGCGCAGGGGCTTAGTTGCTCCGCAGCATGTGGGATCTTCCTAGACCAGGGCTCGAACCCGTGTCCCCTGCATTGGCAGGTGGATTCTTAACCACTGCGCCGCCAGGGAAGTCCCGGTTTTGCTGTTTAAAGTGGTCTCCGAGCATGGTTCTGAAAAGGCCTGGAGTGTTCTAGGCACAGAAGGCTGTGATGTGCCTTATGGAGAAAGTACAGGCATGAGTTCAGTGTTAATGGATCAACAGTATAGATTAAGTCGTCTTTAATCAAAAGCCACATAAAACAAGGTATGTGTTGATCAGTTGACAAGCCCTACCCCGTGTTTCCCCGGGGCAGCAGCTCAGCACCTGCCAGCTTGGTATCCCACCTGGTATGGCTCAGCTTTGGGCACTGATTCACTCACAGCCGTGTCAGGCATCTCTTAGGAGCAGTGGTGCTGGGCTATAGCAGGAAATGTGTCCGTGCGTTATGCTTGGAGGGGAGTTGAGTCTCGCCTGAGTGGAGAGTGCATCCCAGGACACAGCCAGGAAACTGGGTAGGACAGCACGTTGGCAGGGAGACCTGCAGGGCCAGGGGCTGCTGGTGTGGGAAGCAGGCAAGCTGGGGAACCAACGAGTGTCCAAGCCTAAGATGGGTATTTCAGGGGCATTCACAGCCACAAGGAGGCTGGGGGCTTCAGGGGATCAGCCAGGAGGCCGTGCCACCATCCAGGTTGGAGCTGCTGGCCTCTGCCTGTGTACGCAGACAGTGCTAATTAGATGGGTGGGGGGGGCGAGAGGGGTCAGGATGGTGCCTGGCGTCCCCTTGGAATGTGACCCTGGAGTTGAGTCACCCTCCTGCTGAGGCACCATGTGACTGAGGGCAGAGTACCCCCAACAGGAACATGGTGCTCTCCCTGCTCTGTGGGCACCTGCGTGGCCTCTCGAGAGCGCTCCGGTGCAGCACATTGTCATAGCACATTGTCACAGCTGCCCTCTCACCCTTGGGAAAGGAAGCCCGTCTCCCCAGGAACGTGCGTTGAGCTCCAGTTACTGCCACCACGGGCATAAGGAGGGCACGGAAAGGAAAGCCTGGCATTTTGATGCCCGGTGTTCATGGGCAGTGGAGAGGTAGGGTGAGTCCGGCTGTGAGGTGGGCTCTTGGCCCTGGCTTCAGTCACAGTTGCACATGTGTGGTTCACTAGCATGGTTATGGCTGTGTTATTTCTTCAACGACTCCTCATCATTTTGGTCAGATACGGAGTCTTGGGCCGACACCGTGCTTAGGTGGCGTCCCACCTGCTCACTGTAGCCTGAGTGCCCCTTTGCACTCTTCCTGCTGAGATTTCTCCTCTGCCCACTCCTCAGTCTCCCTCACTGTCCTGGTCCTTTCCTTTTCTTTCTGTCACCTTTCTTAAGGGTCTGCAGTTCATGGTTAGCGGAAGACCCTGCTCAGCCTGGCCTAGGAACCACGCCATGCCTGCTTGGGAATCTGGGACCCAGGCTCCACCCACATCCCTGCCTCCCAGACAGCAGGCCCTGCTCTCTGCTGCCCCGCCCCAGCACACCAGCCCCTTCTTCCAGTCACATCATTTTTCAGGCTTTGACCGTTTGCACTGATCTACCGTTAACTCCATTCTGCTCTGATTCTACAACCACTAAATCCTCCTGAAATAGCATTTATTCAAGCCAGAATGGGGCAGCTCCTAGACTAGCCAAGGCTCTGGGTCTCTGCCATGGACTGCAGCAGTGAAGTGTGTGTCCTGCTGGAAGAACCCAGGCTCCGTGGCAGTGCTGCCCCAGCACCACACATGCCCTTATTCATGAAAGTGACACAGCAGTCGTTCTTGAGAGATGACACTGGAGGTGGTCAGAGGCCCCATGTTAACCAGGGTCCAGCTGCTGATCCCTTTGTTCCCTAAAGGCATGCACGTGAAATTTCCTTACACAAACTCCTACTGGGACTTTCGATTGGAATGGTGTTGAATCTGGAGATCAAAGTGGAGACACTGGCATCCTGGCAGTGTCAGAGCTGCCCTTTCTTTGACCTCAGTCTGTGTCCCATGGCTTCCTGTCTCTCATTTTGTAGACCCTCCCTCATCTCACTTAGCTTCAAGTTCCATTTCTTGAGAGGAAATTCTGTAATCCCCGTGCCAGCTAAAGCGGTATGTTAAACACCTAAAGTTATAAAGCTTGGCGTAAACTCCTTATACTTACAGCTCTTATGCAGCATGCAGAGCAAACTGTCATGAGTTGCAGCAGCCGTAATGTCTACTTACTAACATCAGTGTGGCGGGACAGCACGCGTGTCACTGCTGGGACTCAGGCGTGCTCAGGAGACAGGGTCGCTGTTCCCAGCTCTTTGTGCACTTATCTTTCTCCATCTGGCCACCTGCTGCCATGGTCCTAAACCTCCCTCGGGGCATGAGGGCATGGGGTGGGAGGACAGGGGTCTTCCTGGACAGGATGCTGCTTCTCCAGGTCACTGTGCATCCTCCAGCACACATCCCACCCCCCACTCACCCCCAAGCCCCTCTGAGTGGAATAGCTCCAGGCTCCTCCCAGCCCAGGCCTGCTTTCCCCCTTGGAGGAAGCAGCACTTCCAGGTGTGGGACGACCAGTTTGCCTGGTTGTGCAGAGCACAAGGCAGGTGAGATCAGAGGTGGTGGAGACCCTTGTGCCCAGTGAGAGCCCCATGAGGAGGAAGGGCCCCTCTGTGATGAAGACTGGAGAGAAGAAGGGCCTGGGTGGAGGAGTGTGGGGAAGCCGGCCCAGGGCGCGCAGAGCTCCCTCCCTACAGGCCGGGCTCAGGAGAAGGTGTGCGGCTCCGATGCAGGCTTGGCTTGCTGCACCCCGATCCCCTTCTGGGTTTGGGGACTCTGCATCGGGGAGAAGCCGGCAGCAGCCCATGGGCCAAAACAGCAAAGCTATCTGCTCTGTGCCCCACCTCTGCCTCAGTCCCTTTACCCCTCCTCTCGCTTCAGCAAGACAGCACACGATTGGAAGCAATAAACAGATGCCGGCTGTTCATAAACAGACTCACTGTTCACGTGG
This sequence comes from Aethalodelphis obliquidens, assembly GCF_003676395.1. Classification (NCBI taxonomy): domain Eukaryota; kingdom Metazoa; phylum Chordata; class Mammalia; order Artiodactyla; family Delphinidae; genus Aethalodelphis; species Aethalodelphis obliquidens. The sequence continues at coordinate 12,590,234 of NW_020837988.1, forward strand.
TTAATGTGTGGTGGGGACGAGGGTCCATCCAGAAGCACGGGCGCTGACTCACTGTCTCTCCACAGCAGCGGCGAGTCCCTTGCACATGCTGGCGACACACGCCTCGGCGTCGGCCTCCCTGCCCACCAAGCGCCAGAACGGCGACCCGGCGGAGCAGCCAGAGCTAAAGCGGGTCAAGACAGAAGATGGCGAGGGCCTCGTCATCGCCCTGAGCATGGATGCGCCGCCGGCAGCTGTGCGGGAGAAGGGCGTCCAGAACTAGCGGCCAGGAGAGTGTTTCTCACTTTAACGTCAACTCTGTGGTGCCAAAAGGAGACACTGCCTCTCACCGACGCTCAGAGCGCGTTCCCTCGGTGGGTAGAGGGCCCTGCGGTTGGACTTCACCTCAGCACTGGAAACACAAACCCAGGTGGCCTTAAAACTCCTTAATTTAAAGACTGAAGTCACCCCTGAACAAAACCACACGCAGCAAAGCTGGGCTCCGGCAGTGTCTCCCCGCCCAGCGCTCAGCTTAGTTCCGAGTAGATACTCTCAGTCCTTCCGAGGGAGGACGCACCCGGTGCGAGCAGGCCTGCTGGGCCGGAGCCACCCCGCCACCAGTAGACAAGACAGTATTTTGTTGTTCACATGTGGAATTAGAATATTTTGAGGTGTACTTTCTTTCTTTACAAAATAATGGGGTCTTTGACATTTCAGATCACTCCATTTCTACTCTGGTAATTTTGGAATCACACAGGACCTTTTGTGTGGATTTCATTTGGGGAGAAGAAACAAAGTAGTTTTGTTTGTTTTTGTTGTTTGTTTTCAGCCTATGGAATGATTTACTTTTGTCTGTCCTGTTTAAGTTAAGTGGAGCTACTTGACATCTACAAATTTTCCACGTTAGAGCAGTTACCTGAATTAATCCACCTCCATTTCCGTGTGTAAGACGGACAGACACACAGACGGACACCCGCGGGCCACTTGTAACCCTGACGGAAAGAGCTGCCAGGCTCGCGGAGCTGCACTTACCCATTTCTCTTTCTTGCTACTTTTTGTTGTTTGTTTCTTTGTGTTGACTTTGTCCCTGGCATAATTTTCCACTCTAAGTAAAACAAGTCTCCTATGTATTGTGTATGTTTAAAACAAAAGAACTATTACTTCTTCATTTGGAAAAAAAGATTCAATCTTTTATCACACACCCTTTTCAAACAAACATCACAGATCTCTCCGTGGCACGTTCGCTATTTTAGGTGCCGTCACCAGCTCTCGGCATCGTCCGGCCAGCCGGCCACCCGATGATGGTGCGGTTTGCCCCCCTCATGGCAGGAGCAGCTGCTGGGGTGGAGCAGAAGCTGCCTGTTGATACAAGGGTCTTGGAAGCAGGCACCCTCCGTCCCGGTAAGCATTGGAAACACCTAGGTTGCTTTCTGATTTGTAATAGGAAATTCCCCTCAACCTTTTAGAACTGAATTCAGTACTAAGGCTGACTTCTCTCCTACAAAAAATAAAAGCGAAAGGAAAGGAAACAAAGGTGAGAGAATGAGAAGTAGGAGGCCCGCACGGCCTCAGCCCATGTTCCTCCAGAAGAAAGCCACTCACCTTTACAGAGGGTTCTGGGGGTCAGAGCTGAGCAGCATGCAAACAGAAAGAGGGCTTTGGCCTTATTGTGAATTTTTAAATGTCATCGTCATTATTTATTTAAATGTAGTTATTTTGGTATTTAATTTTTTTTTTAAAGAGAGGAAAAAACCCCTGTATTTTCCTGGTGGAATGAAACAGCTCAGAATGGTATATTTAGGCAATTTTAAAACAGTTATTATTTACCTAAAGACCAAATATGATAAACCTGTTCTAAGTATTGTGTGTCAATCCATGGTATGGAGCTGTCACAATGTTGTTGCAGATAATGCATATTAAAAATTATGAAATTACTGCACACTAGCTGGATTTATAACTCAGCCATTTAAAAAATAAAAACGAAACCATCATGTGAATGAGACCACGTGTGTGACAGTAGCAAAACCTAACTTGCAGACTGCAGCACGGATGGATCAGAGCGCCTCAGGGCAGCAATCTGCATCTCCCAGGCACTTTACAGATACCTTGGAATGTATATTTTTTTTCTTTTTACTCAGAAGGTTTGCAATTTGCAAAATAATTCGGATCTGCCGTGTCCTACATGTGGGATCGGGTCACTCCACTGAGTGCTCCAGACCTTAGTCATGGCCACCGCAGCCCCCTAACCTTGAGCTCTGGGGAGGTGAGTGGACAAGACCACCCTGATGGGGAGATGGCCTGGGCAACACTAAGCAAATGCCTTGTGCGTCCTCCAGGAGACGCATCTCCACAGCCGTCCAGAAAGACTCGGGTAGATTTTCCCTGCATAAGCCCAGTCCATCAGTTGATTATTTCTGAGCCTAAAATGTAGACTTTATGGGCCTGGAGGGATTTCTGCTTGGTTTATAGGTAAGAAAAGTACCCTGTTCTCAAATTTAAAGAAGGGAGAAGGTTAGTTTTGGCTGCTGGGAGCTAGAGCATGCCTTTTTCAAAGGTGGGGCATTCTCTTTCCTTTTTCCTTCTGTCTTATTCATTTGGCTCATTCATTGGCACACAGGAATTTAAGAATATCAAGGAGAGGGCAGGAAAAGGAAAACATAGATTAACAAACTACCGTGTCTTGGGCACTTAAAAATTTTTTTAAATTTAGCTTTGAATCCCCAGGAGCCCTTCAACACCCAGGAGTCACTGAGCTTGTGTCCTTGTGGCCCCACTTGATGCCTGGTGCTACATCAACAGTCACATTGCAATTCACTCCCGCCCGGCTGTCCACTGGTGGTTCCTAAGTGTCTCATTTCAAAAAGTCTCTGCTTTGACTTCTGCCAAACTTCTGAGCTCCCTCAGGGACTAGAAATTTCATTTCAGCAGCTTTGCCCTGAACCAGACAAAAATACAAAAGGGAAACTCACACGTGATCCAAGTGATGTGGCGCATCCCAAGGTGTCTATGCATGGTTTTTGGATTAATCTTCCTCTCACGTCAGTTGAGTCTCCACCCGGACAGCTGAGCTCCTTAAATGCATCACACCTCTCATCGTCCTCTCCTAGAACAACAGAGTAGAGGGGGCCATGGTCAGAAGGGGGTGGGGCGTGTCAGGACTTGGGATTTCTGTGCTATGTTACACAAAGAGACAAGTGACAATCTTCAAGTCCTAACCTCCACTATTCTAGAAGGTATAGTGGTGATTTGTGTGCAAAGATTTGAAATTTTAAAAGTACCAAGTTCCTGAAATTCAATAAAATATTTTTATTAATTTTAATTGAATACAGAGTATCATTGTCATTTTGATAAGCTTAAGCAGGCATGCTTTTTTGCTTTTTTTAAATGCTCTCTGAGCACACCAAAGGCCTAGAGCACTGGAGCGGGTATTCGAAGGAGCTGCTGTGAGGACAGCAGTTCAGGCTTCTTGACTCCACCAGAAGAAAGGGGGCATTGAGTGTTTGCGTGTGAAAAGGGCATTGGGTCACAGGCAGCGATAACAGTCTTGCTGGCTTTCAATCCATCATGTTCGAGTTTTCAAACTTACTTTGAGGTTCTGGTTGTAGCTGCCATTTCTTCTGCAGACTTGCGCCTCAGCTTGAGAAAGATCATTGCAAACAGCCTGAGATACATCCTCCCATGAGATGAAAATCTTGTCTAAATAGGCACATGGTATTCCGGTCCCCACACTGTTAACACTTGGATTGTCCAGCTCCTAGAAGGTATGGATTGCTGATGTCCTGAGGGGTAGGAAGAGGAAGGGAGAATACTGAAATGACACGAAGTCCCCTTTGGGAGCTAAATGAAGCTCAAGCACAGAGTGTTCACATGGAGTTTTGTTCTTGACATTGATGCCCTAGTGTAAAAACAGTTCTATTAGCGTAAAAGAGCTGCTCTTCGTGTACTGAGACTCTCTCTACTAACAAAAGGGCGCATTCCTAAATGTTTTTTTCAGATCTGCTGTCCATGTTGTTTTTTTTAACAAATGTATTTATTTTATTTATTTTTTGGCTGCATTGGGCCTTCATTGCTGTACACAGGCTTTCTCTAGTTGCAGCGAGCGGGGGCTACTCTTCGTTGTGGTGCGCGGGCTTTTCATTGCAGTGGCTTCTCTTGTCACAGAGCACAGGCTCTTAGGTGCAGTCCATTTTGTAGATGCTTTAAAGTGCATTAGGTCTTACCCTCCCCCTTCTCACTCAGGAAAAGCTCCTCTGGTAATTCATTAGGGTCGCCTTGTTGAAGTTAAACTGAGTCAAATAGAGCTATCCTACAGGATAACCTACCTTTACCCAAGAAAAAGATGTTGAAGGCAGGAGGCCTTCAGGTATAGGAAACAATTCAGTAACTCTGATAAGAGGTCTTTCATGTAGCAAAAGCCATGTTAGTTATTGCGGAGAGGCCCACATTTAGTCTCTAAGGAAGATATAGGGGGGAATTCCCTGGTGGTCCAGTGGTTGGGACTCTGAGCTTCCACTGCAGGGGGTACAGGTTTGATCCCTGATCAGGGAGCTAAGATCCCGCATGCCATGCGGCACGGCCCAAAAAAAAAGGGAAGGCATTGGGGCATGTCATGAAGCTATGTGCAGTTGCCATATGGTAAGTTCAGTCCTAAATATGGGAGGTGAAAGAACCCATAGTATGTAGTGATTTAAACTGTAGCCTGTTGGCCAGCACTCATCGTAGGTCTCTGTGGAATACTGCCTCTTGTTGTTACCCCTCCATGTTTACATCCATAGCAATACAAAATTAGATTTTAACATGGGTCTCTCAGGTGATCTCTGATGAGATGACTAAACCTGTGGGCACAAAATTTTCTGATTTTAGAAATGTCTTTCTGAGGTCTCTGCCCTGTGTCTCACCCATTGGCTGAATAAATAAAGCAACTGTCACAGTCCTCTGAAAAAGAAATAGTAGCAAGGGGGTTAAAACTGGAAGAACAACCAACGTGGTCATTATTTTCCTGAATTTTTCTCCCCTCTTGTATCTCCTGATGTAGACTCCAGGACAGCCTGAATATCAGAACTGCATGTTAGGAATGAACATCAGAATACCCAAGAGAAGCCTTCCCCTCACAAGGGAAGGGGGCCCCTGTGGGACACGTGGAGGGGAATCACAAAACTGTATACCTGTAAGCAGGAGCCCTGGAGACACTGAGGACTCAGAGAAGAGGAATTGGGAAAGGGGACACTTCTAGTCCAAAGAAGTTGGGGGCAGGAGGGAGAAATACTTTTCTTTGGCCCCAAGGAGTGTGCAACATCGCAGGGAGGCTAAAGCCTGAGACTTAGCCAAGGGCCAGGAAAGCGGGTACCTAGGAGACAGGAAGTTAGAGAAAGATTCTCTAGGGCTGTGTATGGCATCCTGGGCTCACCCTCAGCTGCACATGCCTGGAACTGACTGAGGAAGCAAAGCAAAGTCTTTATTAATTGAACTCCCGTGAAGAATGGCCCCAAATAGCACTGCAGAGCTTGGGAAACAACTGACCCCCAACAACTGACCCCAAACCACAACCCACAGAGGGCAGGTCGGCACATTTATTCTGAACCTAGCCAGGTTATTTGCCTGCTTAAAAAAAAAAAAAAAAAAAAAGATTCTACATTCTCTACAGGATTTAAACAGGACTCAGAGCTTCATAAAATGAACAATGTCCAGAATACAGTTCAAAATTACAGTGTACAAAGAGCCAGGAAAATCTCTTAAGGGGAAAGAAAAGAGATGTCAACTTAAGCATGTTGGAATAATCAGAAAAGGACATTAGCTTTCTATGGCTTTAATTACTGTAACCAGACTCCATGAAGTAAGGACAAATGCTCTTGAACCGAAAGCTATAGAACTTAACAAATGAAAAATTCGGTGGATCAACAGAAAAATGCTCGGAAACAAACGAACCTTAGCCTCAGGGACCTGTGGGACAATATAAAAAGATCAAATATACCCTGGGTTAATGAATTCACAGCAAGAGGAGAAAGACATTGGTGTTTTAAAAATAATAATAATAATAACAATGCCTAAAAATGTCCCAGATATAATTGTAAAGATTCACAAAGCTCCAAACAGGATAAACTCAAAGAAAAACCATGTCAAGACACACCACTGGCTACTGACACTGAAAACATTTTATCTTGAAAGCACCCAAAGAAAAGTTACTTACTACATCCAGAGTAACAATCTGAATACAAATTTCTCATCAGAAACCATGGAGGCCCTATGACTAGAAAAATTTTAAAGGGCTTAAGGTAACTCAATCTAGAATACTATATCCATAGAAAATATCAGGAGTGCAGATTAAAAGATATTCTTAGATGAAGGAAAACTAAGAATTCTTAACCAGTAGAGCTGCTCAAAAAGAAACGCTACAGGACATTCTTCAGGCAAAAAGTAAATAACAGAAACTTTGGAACTTCAGGAATGAAGGAAGAGATCAACAGAAGTGGTAAATATCTGGGCAACTATAATAACTAGTTTTTCCTCTTAATTTCTTTAAAATATTCTAAGTTTCCAATGTAAAAGTTTTAACATTGTCTATCAGGGTTTTCAGTGTATGTAAACTTAACACATATTGACAAAAGTATAATATAAAGGAGGAAGGCAAAGGTTTGTAGGTCTCTACATTTCTACACTGAAGTGGTAAAACATTCTTAAGTAGACTGAAAAGCTAGCTTTGTCTGTTGTAGTCACTAGTGCAATCCCAATACCAAACAAAGGTAAAGGAAAAATCCAAAAGGTAAATTAAAATGGAATGCTAAAATTTATTTTGAAATAACACGAAGGCAGAGAACAGGAACCCAAAGGGGAGGGGACAAGCAAAACACAATAATATGGTAGGATCTTATCAATAATTACATTAAATATAAATAGTCTAAATAGACCAATTAAGAGTGTGTCAGTTGGATCAAAAAATAAAACCCAACTTACTTTAAATAATATGGATAGGTTAAAAGTAAAAGGATAGAAAAAGTATATCCTGCGAACACTTGAAAGTTGGAGTGACTATATTAATGTCAAAGTAGACCTCAGAATAAGGAAAACTATCAGGCATAAAGACGTTACATAATGATACAGGGTCAATGCACCAAGACACACAACAGCCCTAGGGTTCCAAGCACCCAACAACAGTGCCTCAAAATAAATGAAGCAGGGACTTTGGTTTCAGGTTCCACGTGTAAGGAGCTGGGAAGCTGCCACTTCCTCCTAACACATAAATAGTGCAACAGCCCAAAAATCAACAACTCGTCTTGGAGCTAAGAGAGGTGAGGGTGCAGGGCAAACCACTACCCCCAAAATAGGAGAGACAGATGGGCGAACACAGGAGTGGAGACTACCACGGGGACCGGTGCTGGGCTACAAAAACCTCCCCTGTGAGCAGTCAACTGCTGGACAACTCTGAGAGTTAATGCCCCAGGGGAACCCAGTCTTAGGGGTTCCCCACACTTTTGTACATTTTACTTCCAGAAACTCAACCAGGTTCTCACAGAAAATATTGGAAAAAACCAGGGGAGGGGAAAGGAACCATGTTTGAAATAGACCAGAGCACTTTTTTTTTTAGGTTCTTTTTTGATGTGGACCATTTTTAAAGTCTATTGAATTTGTTACAATATTGCTTCTGCTTTGTTTTTTGGTTTTTTGGCCACAAGGCATGTGGGATCCTAGCACTCTGACCAGGTATCAAACCTACACCCCCTGCACTGAAAGGTGAAATCTTAACCACTGGACCGCCAGGGAAGTCCCTAGAGGACTGCGTTCTTAACGAAGCCTGCCTTCAGGAGAAAAGAGTTAACCAGAGCCTACCTGACCTAGAAGGGAAATTCCCAACCAGCCCACTCTAGCCACCCTGTCCCATCTAAGAGGGAAGAAAACCTGAGAAACTCTTATGTAGTTCATAGCCCAGAGGCACAGGCTCCCTGAGACCTGCCCATAGGACTGTACACCGCTGCCCTGCCCCACCCCCATCCCGCACCTTACCACGTCACTGAAGACCTGTGTACAGCAGCTCCTTTTATCCAGTACATCATATCCAGTTGTCAAGAAAAAATTACAAGTATTAACTAAAAGGAAAACAATTTGTAGAGACAGAGCAAGCATCGGAACCAGACGTGGCAGGGGTGTTGGTGTTATCAGACGGGATCTAAAACAACTAGGACTAATATGTTAAGGACTCTAATGGATAAAGTAGACAGCATGCAAGAACAAATAGGCGATGTAAGCATAGAGACGGAAATCCTTAAAGAACTATAAAGAACATTGTAACAGAAGTGTCTGTGATGGGCTTGCTAGTCGACCGGACACAACTGAGGAGAGAATCTCTGCACTTCAGGATGCATCAATAGAAACTTTCACAAGTAAAAAGCTAAGAGAAGAAAGACTGGGAAAAATAAAAATAAAAAGCAGAACATCCAAGGACTGTGGGGGCAGCTACATAAGGTATAACCTATGTGTTACAGGAGTACTAGAGAAAATGGAAGTACCAGAAAGAAAGGAGCAGAAGAAATGTTTGAAACAAGAATGAATGAGAATTTCCCCCCAGATCCAGGAAGCTCAGAGAATACCAATCAGGATAAATGCAAAAAACAACTACCTAGGCATAACATTTTCAAAAAACAAGGACAATACAAAACAATAACAGATGTGGTAGATATTAATCCAACTATATCAGTAATCACTTTGAACATCAATGGTCTAAATATACCAATAAAACACATAGATTGTCAGAGTGGATCAAAAAGCAAGACTCAACTATATGTTGTCTACAAGAAACTTTAAATATAAAGACACTTAATATAGATTAAAAGTAAATTAATGGAAAAAAGACATCATGCTAACACTAATCAAAAGAAAGTAGGAGGGGGCTTCCCTGGTGGTGCAGTGGTTGAGAGTCTGCCTGCCAATGCAGGAGACATGGGTTTGTGCCCCGGTCCGGGAAGATCCCACATGCCGCGGAGCGGCTAGGCCCGTGAGCCGTGGCCGCTGAGCCTGCGCGCCCAGAGCCTGTGCTCCGCAACGGGAGAGGCCACAACAGTGAGAGGCCCGTGTACCGCAAAAAACAAAAACAAACAAAAACAAAAACAAAAGAAAGTAGGAGGGGCTTCCCTGGTGGCACAGTGGTTGAGAATCTGCCTGCCAATGCAGGGGACACGGGTTTGAGCCCTGGTCCAGTAAGATCCCACGTGCTGTGGAGCAACTAAGCCCGTGCGCCACAACTACTGAGCCTGCGCTCTAGAGCCCGCGAGCCACAACTACTGAAGACTGCACACCTGGAGCCCGTGCTCCACGAGAAGCCACCACAATGAGAAGCCCGCACACCACAATGAAGACCCCAACACAGCCAAAAATAAAAACAAATAAATTGATAAGAAAAAAAAAGCAGGAGTAGTTTTTGTTGTTGTTGTTTTGACGGTGCCGTGCGGCTTGAGGGGTCTTCGTTCCCTGACCAGGACTGAACCCACGCCTCAGCAGTGAAAACACAAGAGTCCTAACCACTGGGCCGCCAGGGAATTCCCAGGAGTAGTTACTTTATTTTCAGAGAGCAGACTTCAAACCAAGGAAAGTTATCACTGATAAAGATGGGCATTTCATCATGATAAAAGGAACAATTCTGCAAGACAACGTAACAAAATAAATGAAGCAAAAGCTGAAAGAACTAAAATAAATAAATCCACATTACATTTTGATACTTCAACATTCCTCTCTAGGTAATTGATAAGTAGACAGAAAGTCAGCAAGGCTATATAAAAGCTCTGAGCAACACCAGTCAATGTAATTGTCATTGATAGAGCATTCTACTCAACAGAATACACATTCTTCTCAAATGCACATGGAACATTCACCAATATAGACCAAACCTTGGGTCATAAAACAAAACTTACAAGCTTTAAAGAATTAAAATCATACATAGTATGCTCTTTGACAATTAGGGAATTAAACTAGAAATCAGTAATAAAGATATTTTTTAAATCCTCAAATGTTTTGAAATTAGACATCATATTTTGAAATAATCCATGATTCAAACAGGAAGTCTTAAAGGGAATTAGAAAATAATTGTAACAGAATGAACATGAAAATATATCAAATTTGTGAAATGCAGCTAAAAGTGTTTATAGGGAATTTTATAGCACAAAGAAAACCTAAAATTCAGTCATCTACAATTCTGCCTTAAACTAGAAAAGAATGAATATAACCCATAGCAAATAATCAGCAAAAATTGAAAAAATAAATAAGGAGAAAAAAAGATCAATGAAATCAAAGCTGATTCTTTGAAAAAAAAAAAAATCAACAAATTAACTTCGACTGGAATGACGGAGGAAAGAGAGGATACAAATGACCACCATCAGGAATGAGAGATGGGCTCTCTGTGATAAGCTCCGTTGCTCTACCTACCACCTATTCACCCTATTATGGAGGCAGTATTCCCACCCTGTGTACATGGGGGTGGCTGGACGTGACACTATGACACTGGCCAGATGAGATGAACTGTAGTTTATCAGTCACACATACGCACACCCGAGGACACTGCAAGCCAAGTAGGATCACATGGGCGTCACTTGGGAACACAGTGAATAACCTAGGGCTACAGGAGGCAGGCTTTGTAGTATCAAGAGTTGGGGACTGAGAGACAAATACCGTATGCTAACACATATATATGGAATTTAAGAAAAAAAATTGTCATGAAGAGCCTAGGGGTAAGACAGGAATAAAGACCCAGACCTACTAGAGAATGGACTTGAGGATATGGGGAGGGGGAAGGGTAAGCTGTGACAAAGCGAGAGAGAGCATGGACATATATACACTACCAAACGTAAGGTAGATAGCTAGTGGGAAGCAGCCGCATAGCACAGGGAGATCAGCTCCGGTGCTTTGTGACCGCCTGGAGGGGTGGGCTAGGGAGGGTGGGAGGGAGGGAGAAGCAAGAGGGAAGAGACATGGGAACATATGTATATATATAACTGATTCATTTTGTTGTAAAGCAGAAACTAACACACCATTGTAAAGCAATTATACTCCAATAAAGATGTTTAAAAAAAATAACAGTGGGGGACCCCATTCCCGGAGGATGTGATTGTTTGAATAACCCCATGAGCTGGAAGGGAACTGAAAATGCTTACTCAGGGATAAGCAGGAACTGCACCTGTTCTGTTTGATAAGGAGAGTTGTTTGGCTGGGGGGCTTTATCCATGGAAGTAGAGTGGGTAGCAGAACTTGTAGTTAGGCCATTCCAGGCCTTCCCAGCTGAACCAAATGTTAAGGCAGCACGTAATACTGAACCTTAATTGCAGGCTTCATTACCACATCCACATCTGTAAAAAGGATAATAAAGGAATCCTATGAAAAATTGTGCTCATAAATCTGACATCTTAGATGGAACAGACTAATTCCTCGAAATACACAAACTACCAAATTTACTAAAGAAATAGGTAGACAGAATAGACTTGTCAACAAATTGAATTTGTAACTCAAAACCTTCCAACATAGATAAGCTCCAGGAATTGTCCCCCCATCAAATCAGCTACTGAGCTTGTAAGAACTGTCTGAATTAACTATTTTGGAACTATGGAGTCTACGCAAACACTTGCAATATCCAGGGGAGTGCTCCATATAGAAAGGCTGGTAAATTGCAGTGAATTTTGGCATTTCACGTAGCAACTACCATCCCCCATCATCCAGCCTTGTGGCAGACAGCCATGGGGACAGCACCCCACGTTCCTGGTACAGCTTGCTGAAGTCAGGGTGGACAATAGGGACTTTCTCCTCCAAAATTCTGAGTTGTGTATTTTAATCTGCCTGGCGGTTTGCTGAGGGGCTGGTTCAGATCTGGCCATTATTTCAACACCCACAACCTGAAGTAGCTTCCCTGGCAGCATGGGTCAGGTGATTTAAAAGGGCAGAATAGCTTCTTTTTTTTTAATCTTATTGGATCCAGGAACATAAGGAAATCTGTGACAAAACATTAGCTGAACACAAGCTAAAGTAACAGACTTCAGTGATCACGAATGACAAGAAATGTAGTCTTGGGACTTCCCTGGTGGTGCAGTGGTTAAAAATCCACCTGCCAATGCAGGGGACACGCGTTTGAGCCCTGGTCCGGGAAGATCCCACATGTCACGGAGCAGCTAAGGCCACGGGCCACAACTACTGAGCCTGCACTCTAGAGTCCTCGCATCACAACTACTGAAGCCCGTGCACCTAGAGCCCGTGGCTCCACAGCAAGAGAAGCCACCGCATGAGAAGCCCACGCACTGCAACGAAGAGTAGCCCCTGCTCGCCACAACTAGAGAAAGCCCGTGCAGCAACGATGACCCAATGCAGCCAAAAATAAATAAAAACTAATTTAAAAAAATCAATGTGATTCACCACATTAACAAAGAGACCATCAGACAAAACGACACAATCATTCCCAGTGGCATGAAGCTGCGAGCATGCGCCTCCTTAAACTTGGTGCTCTCAGCACCTCGTCTGCCTCACTCTTGTCTTGACTGTTCAGGTGGGTCCAGAGTGCTTAAAGAAAAAAACCTGCATTTTTCAGAGAAACATAACAGAATCCATAACAACACACATACCATTTGCAATGTCCAAGGTACAACCCCAAAGTACTAGACACACAGGTTAATGTGACTCATACACAGAATAAAAGAAAATCAATGGAGACTTGCTCTGAGAAAATCCAAATGTGAGAATTACCAAAGATTTTAACTTATGTCCTACAAATATGCACAAGGACGTAAAGAAAGATTGTTCATGTGAATGAGCAAATGAAAAAGCTTAGTTAAGAATTAGAAACTAATTTTAGAACTGACAGATTCATCTAAAGTTTAAAGTACATGGTACAGTCTTGAAAGCAGAGTGGGCAGTAATAGGTCATTTTTAAATTATGCTAATTTTTTTTAATTTTTAAAAATTTTTAAATTTTTTGGCTGCGTTGGGTCTTCGTTGCCACGCGTGGGCTTTCTCTAATTGTGGTAAGCGGGGGCTACTCTTTGTTGCAGTGCATGGGGTTCTCATTGCAGTGGCTTCTCTTGTGGAGCACGGGCTCTAGGTGCGTGGGCTTCAATAGTTGCAGCACGTGGGCTCAGTAATTGCAGTGCGCAGGCTCTAGGGCGCACAGGTTTCAGTAACTGTGGCTCGTGGGCTCAGCAGTTGTGGCGCATGGGCTTAGTTGCTCCACAGTATGTGGGATCTTCCTGGACCAAGGATCGAACCCGTGTCCTCTGCATCAGCAGGTGGATTCTTAACCACTGCACCACCAGGGAAGTCCCAATGCTATCTTTAAAAACAGGAAAAAATACTGTAAAAACTATATGAACAGCCTCAGTGATCAGAGTGGGACAATATAAGGTGTTATACATGTGTACCTGAATCCCAATAGGAAAGAGACAGTAGCAGAAGAATTATTCAAGGAAATGGCTGAAATTCACAAATTTGATGAAAGCCATAAATCTAGTTTCAAGAAGCTCAGCAAGCCCCAGGCATCATAAACACAAAGAAAAGCAAATGTAGACATACCATAGTTTCCAAATTGTAATTTCATAAAATAATTTTTATCATATTGAAACAGGACACAGGAAGAACAAAAGGAAGACTCACAGCTTCTTTCCACATGAGTTGAATAGCTTTGTCATTAAAAAAAAACAAATATGAATGACAGTGCACTTACGGTGTCCTCAGTGATGTTACCACGTTACTGTTGGGGAGAAAATATTTATTAAATCCTGATACATTCTGTCCCTCAGCACTTCAGAAACAATCATTTTTGAGTTTTTGGAATTCCAATAAAATTCTATTTTTAGCTATTATTCCATTTAAAGTTCATCTGGGAAAAAAATGCTTAAGGATGCTTACGATCAGCAGAGCCATGTAACCAGAACATAGTTCTTTGTGAAGTAGTACAGTAAGTCCGTGCGTAACAAATGAATCAGTTGATAAATGGCATTGTAGTAGGGCAACTGCATCATTTTCATCCAAACCAGAAAAGAGCACTAAGGTGGATGAGATACCACAACCCAGGGCAGGAAGAGGACCTGGGGTTGAGTCATTCCTGGCTTGGTTTGGCTTGAGCAATGCCTCACCCACCGGCGCAGGAAGATGAGGCCCTTTCCCCATTACGTGTTTGGAAATTACGCTCAGACTGAATTATGAAAATAAGACCTGTACATCGAACCCAGTGAAAAATGTTTTGTTTTAATCACAAGCCAATACTAGAAACCATAAAGGAAAAAGGCTGATAGATCAGACTATGTAAAAATTCAAGATACATACACAGCAAAGTAAAACCCCTCAAACTGAAATAAACCCAAAGTGAAAAAAAACGACAAGGGGTGATTATTTTAAAAGTTCTCATCAACAAAAAAGACAAAATACACCAACAGAAATATAGTCGAAGGCATGAGTAAGCAATTTACAAAATAATTACGGATGGCCAGCAAAGGTATTCCAAAATGTTCAACCTGGCTAGAAATCGATGTTTTTTCTCCATCAAAGATTAAAAAGCTCATGCTCAGAGCCTGGTCCCGGTGAGCATGTGAGGTGTTGGCTGTTGAAGCTGACAGAATCATGGCAGGCAAGGTGGCAAACATACTAAATCTTATACGTGCAGATCCTCTGTCTTGGCAATTCCAGTTCTATTCAAAGAAATAGGTGGACAAGTGTGTAAACATGTATGCACAAGGATTTCCATTTCCAAAACGTTTATAGAAGCAAAAAATACAAATAGGCATCTTCGGGCAATTACAGTGTTTTGACATGTTCACGAGTTGTGAAAAGTTAAAGAATGGTCCCTATAATGCTGCTGAGAATTACAGACTTCACCCCAGAAGGCGTGGGCTTTCCGAGAGTAGTCTTCTCTGGAGACGGCAACTCAGGGTGATTTTGATTCCAACTTTACATTCTTCTCTATGTTCTTTTCTTACAATGAACATTTTGTAATTTGGTAAGTATTTTCTGATCCATTTTGAAGAGGAAAATTTCAGCACAAGTTCCAAAAGTACTGTAATTGCTCAAATGCCTCTTACAGAAAGAAAGGAAAGAGACCAGAGACAAAGTTGTGTGAACTCATCTAGAAGTTTGGTTTGGCTGCAGAAAAAGAAATGCAAACATGAGAAGCTTTGGTCTCACAAGCAGAGTAAGGAGGGGAGCGGGCCTCACCCTCCAGGCCGCAGTGAGCAGGGGCACTGCCACTGAGGACTAAAGGGACAGACAAGCCAGGGGCAGGGGGGAGGGGGTGGAGGCTGCAGGGCGCAGAGGAGCCCTCCCCGTCCATGGCCTGGACAGCAGGCAGAAGAGCCCAGTGAGCAGGGCCCTGTGAGGTGGTTCCTGGATGTTCATTCACATGGACACTTGGGGGAGAAACAAACCAGGCCTGTCCAGCCCAGCCACCAAGTGGGGCTTGTGGAAGCCCTGGACACAGGACTTTTACATCTGTGTCCCTCTGTACCCACGTTCAGGGGCCGGCAGGACTCAGCTGAGGGAGGAATTGGAGGCAGCTCTGGCTTAGAGCAACTCCCTTTCTCTAAATAAGGCAACAAACAGTGGTTGTCAATTTGAAAAACCAAGTCTGCTGCTGTCCTAAACAGACCGAGGAAGGTTCACCCAACAGCCTGCTCGCCAGGTATGGCTCTTCCTGCCACGTCCCTGAGAGGGTAAAGCGAGGCCACGCGCACAGGCCTGGGGAGGGTGGACGGTGCCTGGCTGCCTCAGCCTTCCAGACCTCACCGTGCTCTCTGGAAGCCTCGTCCAGGGCATTTCCCAGGTGAGACGTGGTGCCTTTACCATCGCGAAGGGTAACCCCAAGAAGACAAACCAGAGCCCCTAGGTGGTCATCCATACCACCCAGGATGTCCCTGTTCTGTCATTTTATAAAGGAGGCAAGGTTGTGCCCGGCGTGGCAGAGCCAGGACGTGCTCCCACACCGTGGACTCTTAATGTAGGTGCCGAGCATTACAGGTCGTCCTGGGTACAGCCTCTCCCTGGGCCAGTGAACTGGCTCTTCACCAGCCTGCAGCACCTCCACACACTGTGAGGAGGAACTTTTTTCCTAGTTTAATGTATATGTGGAAACATGAAAGGGATTATATTCGGGGAAAATATAAACTACTGACGATGTAAATGTGAAGGACCCCTCCTACTCCTGGGCCAAAGTTAGGGCTAGTGTTAGACGGACACTGACGGGTGGCCTGACACCACGCTGTTGTCTCCCCCAAAGGGAGTGTCCCCCAAAGGGATTTCAGGCAGAGCTTCCCCACCAGAGACGACAGAAACCGCTAGTGAACATCACTCTCTTCCCCCCTGCTCCCCGAGCCAGGCCACCACCCACACGGGCAGCAGGGCGTCCACCTGGCCCCCACGCAGTCCTGGACAGTTTAGGCACTAAGTGCACTGGGCCGCTCCTATAGCCTGCAGTCCAACAAGGTTCTAAAACTGGGGTTTTGGTTTTGTAACATACAATTCTTTTCCCTTGATGGGTACAGAGTACAACAAAATGAGTCATTTTTATTTAAAAGAAACATTACAAGTAAGTGTGCAAAATTAAATTTCATGATTAAATACACATAAAAGTAACATGCATACTTCACATTGAAATCCACAGACAAAGTTAGCTGATTACATGACAGTAAAAGAACTGGCAAACTGAGAATTTGCTGCTGCAGATTTTAATGTTTGCAACCTGAAATCAAACATAAAATTAAGTTTTAAGGGAATTTAAGAAAATTAAATATATACCTCAAGTACTACTAATAATATAGAGCCCATAACCTATTTTAGTTACCAAACGTTAAAAAAAGTATGTGCCTCTCATTCCCAGAATGTTAGTGTGCAGCTAGTCTTAAAAATGGGGAGAAAAGATGGTGAGAAAGGGAAGTGGAATCGGCCGGCCGAGGCATCCTCTCCAGGCCCACAGAAACCAGGCACTGCTTTGTTGAGATGCCCGTTTCCCTTGGTATCCTCCAAATTAAGTGACGCTTTCTTCTATGACTAAGTTTTAAAGTCTATGCGTTACTCTGTTGCCTACGTGTAACAGGGAAACTCCCTTTGACCCAGAGTTTCACCAGGAGGCCACAGGCACTGCTCACAGGGTGGGCATGGTGCTGCCTCAATTCCAATGGCTCCAAAAAGACGAGGACGCACGACATGCAGCTCTTGAGGGAGACGCCAGACCTATGCCCTCTTTCTTCAGTTTAGATGGGAGAAGGGCTTCCTTCCTCCTTTCCTAAGGCTGCCGGTATGATTGTTCCACTTAAATCTGGTGAGAACCAACACTTACACGTGTGTTCACCTCCCCATTACAGACTCAGTAAAAATGATGAAATCTGTCGCCACAAACAAATTTCACTTTGTCCCTCCTTTTTTCCACGTACCCCCAGTTTGTCCGGAGCCCCAACTGCAGGTGGCCGATGCGGCAGAACCAATAAAGTGAGCGTCACGGCTGAATGAAAGGTGAAGCCAGCAGTTGGGCGTGAGTGTCCACGTGCCCTGAAGATTCTTCCTTTAACACTGGACTCGGGAGGTCTGGCTTTGGAAAACAGACGACAACGTATGGCTTCGCGACAAGGTCCCAGGCCATCCCCCCAGCCCATCACCACCACTCCCAGGAGCTCGAGGGGCCGCTGGGCACCCAGGGCCTGTGGTGCTCGCACTCCTGGTGGAGGGTCACAGCTTGTCGTCGGTCATCTCCAGGAACTGCGCATACACGTCCCGGACGCACTCCCCCTTGGGGTTGAACAGGAACTTGTAGTAGCTGCCGTCCGCACAGATCGCTGGGCAGAGGAGACCGTGTCACTCAGGGTGGAAAGCAAGCAGCCCGCACTGAGCTCACTGCACAGGCTGAGTGGAGGCTGAGCAGCCCCGAGGGATCTGTGGGTGGTGGGGGCACTCGACCGAGAACCCCACTGTTCTGGGGGTTCTGCATCTACTCAGCTAGTGTGGCGATGGGGGAACCCTCTTTGGTCGCCGGTTCCAAGACCAAATGATCTGTCTCACTGACTGCCCGGGAAACCCCGGAGGGCAGGTGGCTGTGCGGACCCTGAGAGGGATGCACAGGACCCCCAGGAGAGAGGAAGGGCCACCAGTGGAGCTGGTGGGGCGCTGACCACACCTGGGGGCCACTCTCCTCTGGAAGGACCACTTACCAATGACAGCATTTGGCTCTGTTCCAAAGGCACAAATGCATGGAGAGCCTGAGGGAACCTGAAACTTGGAAAAACTCCACTTGGAACTGAAGTATTTTGGAAGGAAACTGGCTGATGCCAAACTGTGAGGACAGGAAGCAAAGAAAGTAAGTTACGGTCACATAACAAAGTTAGAGACACAGCTCTCTTTAATGTCGGCTTAGCCTTAATGATTTAAATTCTATTTTTGCTTTTAATTTTTATCTTTCACATGAAAAAACTAAGTTGTTACAAATGGGTTTATTATAAATCCAGAAACCATCAGCACCAGAAGGGGCACAGGGCTCTACTGCCACCAAATTAATTTTCTGAACAGCTAACACAAGGATGATGGTTGGAGTTCAGGACCAAGTTCTACCTCATTGGAAGGTGCCTGGATCCTCATCAGATATTTTCTAAGGAGCTAGTGGAAGGGGAAGTCGGGATGCCACTGTCTTAGCATCAAGTAATCTGCACTGGTTTTCAGAGAATCAAATGAACGACCAAAGAAAAGCATCCCGGCTGTGACTCAGACTGAGTGGGGCAACGCTCAGGCAATGTTCTGTCCTTCTAACTGGAAAACCTACCTTGATTGTTTATTCCTTTTTGGATCTTCAGCTGCAAAAATGTGCACCGTGCCGTGGTCACTGGACACACAGATAAGAGAAGCGTCCTGATTGAAGTTAATGCTGCAGAGAAACCAGACGAAGCTCGGGTCTCATGTGGACGCAGGAGTGAGCCCTGACCTCAACACCCCGTGGTCAGGACAGTCATTTTAAGAACCACCCCTCCTGACCAGCTGACGGGGCTCAGCACAGAACCGGATGGTCAAAGCGAGGGCACAGCCCCTCCTCAAGTGCCAGGGAGAGGGAAAGGGCTCCCTGCAGACCACCCTGCCACCCCAGGGGCCCTGAGGCCACCCAAACATGCCACTTGAAGGAGAAAAACTCCCCTCCAACAACCCAGGCCCTGTAGAGGTGGGCGTCACGCAGGCTGGCTGGAAGGGCCCGAGAGCACACAGATGGGAGAGCGGGCTGCACCAGAGGCCCCAAGGACACTACATCCAGCATCCAGATACTAGCTGTGTTTTTATCACTCAGGCCCCAGTGCAGCTCCACACCTGCAAAGGCCACAGACACAAAGAACGAAGTCCCACCCAAGCAGGGGTGCAGCCCTGTCAGAGCTACAGACACTGTGGGACATGGTAACAACCACCACAGAAAGAGCAGGTCAACCTCACAGGAGGCTGAAATGACTACAGATGGGCTAACTAGGCCTCCAGTGTTTGCCTGAAGATGCTACTGAAAAATAAGTTGGAGGGGGCTTCCCTGGTGGCACAGTGGTTAAGAATCCACCTGCCAATGCAGGGGACAGGGGTTCGAGCCCTGGTCTGGGAAGATCCCACATGCTGCAGAGCAACTAAGCCAGTGCACCACAACTACTGAGCCTGTGCTCTAGAGCCCGTGAGCCACAACTACTGAGCCTGTGCCACAACTACTGAAGCCTGCGTGCCTAGAGCCTGTGCTCTGCGACAAGAGAAGCCACCGCAATGAGAAGCCCGTGCACCGCAACGAAGACCCAACACAGCCATAAATAAATAAATTTTTAAAAATAAATAAATAAATAAGTTGGAGGGACAGTGAAGAGATGAAATAAAACAAGCAAATTCTAACAAATGCAGGACAATGGGTTCATGGTAATCATAATATTCTCTCTACTTTTGTGTATATTCCCATAATAAGTAAACAGTTAAATTAGTAATAATAAAACAAGCTAATAAAACAGCCCCTACCAGCAGAGCAGCCCCCGCCCGCCTCGTGGGGGTAGTCCCGACTCTCCTCCGGATCACATAGGGCCCCTTCTCTAGGGTAAAATAACGTGCTTTCTTACCAATAAATATTAGCTGCTTGAGATCCTCTTCGTAGTTCCTGGATTAAATGCCCTGATGAAGTATCAAATATTCGTATAAGGGTCCCCTTTGAAAAACAGTGAAGTGTTTCATTATCAAAGATTCACAACTTTTTAGTTTTCTTCAAATGATTTATATTCACAAACCCATTAACCCATCCGACCCGTTCCCAAACTCACCCACATCATCTAAAACTCAACTTTCCCTCTGTTGTTACCGAGAACAGACTAGAGTCTCTTTAGTCTGACTGCAGCGGGCAGGGGCCGAGAGAGGGTCAGGGAGACCCAGGGCCCAGGCCCACAGGCATGGCCCTCTCGGAGCCCCGTGCACACGCTCCCCTGGCAGAGGCCCCGGGCTGTTTCACACCCTGAGAGCCACCAGTTCACTCACTGTCCAGAGAAATGGCATCTTAATTATAATGCCCACAGCCAGTTAGAAAAACACTAATTCTACTGCCAAACAGATGGGGCACAACCAAATAAAATAACTTTTGGACTCTCTATGTCAACTATGACTTGCTTCCTGAGAGAAGGTGGCTAAGAGCCTCTCAGGGGTCAGGATCTTCAGGGAAGGGCTGGTTTCCCGGGAGCCTGCACCCTACGGCGGGAGACGCCACTCTGGGGGCACCTCTGTGGGGCAGGGACACCCACTTACTTTCTCAGACGCGGTCGCAATTCTTGTTCCCTGCAGGTTGAGAGCAATGCAGCTCAAGATGCCCTCATGGGCAGGAATGTCCACTGGCGGCTTCTCGGTGCTGGCCAGGTCCACAAGCTGCACGTGGCCCGTGTGCGTGCCCGGGAAGGCCAGGAGTGAGTTGTTACTATTGGGGCACAGGACACAGAGGCCTAAACAGAGACAAGGAAATGCGTCAAGGACTCAGGACCGTCTCAAAGCTTCTGCTTTTCCACAACCATACCTGCTCCCTGCCCTCCAGGTCCCATGAAAAAGTAAGAATAATTCACAGAATCTTTTCCCTGTGAAGGGCAGCAGAGGGCCAAGCAAAGCTCCCTCCCATGAGATGGCTTCACAATTGGAAACATTTGCTGAACTTATTACTGAATAAACTTTATCAAATGTCTGTCTTTTGGGGTGTCAGCCACAAGAACGCAAAATTGTAAAATCTAAAAATGAATCCTTAAAAAATAAATAAAATAAAATAAAATAAAAATGAATCCACTAACAGTAACATAAAAAAACCAAAACTGAAGAATAAATTTAACGACAGATGTAAAAGACACTATAACACATTGCAAAGGAAAACCAAAGACATGGTGGGTGGAGAGCTGTCCTGTGACCACAGCTTGGAACCTACCTTCACCCACCTACAGAGTAAGTGCAATCACAGTTAAAATCTCTGCAGGCTTTTTTTAAGAAACAGACAACCTGTCACTAAGTTATAAGCAAAGTAAAAGGTCCTAGAATAGCCCCCCAATTTCTTATAAAATAGGAACAACATTAGAGGACTTATACTACCTAATTTCAAGAATTATCTTGAAGTTCCAGGGACTTCCCTGGTGGTGCAGTAGTTAAGAATCCATCTGCCAATGCAGGGGACATGGGTTCGATCCCTGGTCCAGGAAGATCCCACATGCCGCAGAGCAACTAAGCCTGTGCACCACAACTACTGAGCCTGCACTCTAGAGCCTGCGAGCCACAACTACTGAGCCCACATGCCACAACTACTGAAGCCCGCGCGCCTAGAGCCCGTGCTCCGTGACAGAAGAAGCCACCGCAGTGAGAAGCTCATGCACTGCAACGAAGAGTAGCCCCCACTTGACGCAACTAGAGAAAGCCCGTGCGCAGCAATGAAGACCCAACGCAGCCAAAACTAAATAAATACATACATACATAAAAAAAGAATTATCTTGAAGTTCCAGAAATCAAGGTCATCTGATATTGGCATAAGGAGAGAAACACAGACTACTGGAGCAGAATAAAGAGTCCAGAAGAATCTTACACTTATTTGATTTAAAAAAAAAAAAAAGTATCAAGGTAATTCAATGCAGAAAAAATAGTCTTTTAAACAAATGGTAAATGGACTTCTCTAAGCAAAAAAGAAAAGGCCACAAGCAGAAACATGAAAACTGTTAAAAGAGAAAAGCTCATTGGTTAAAGTAAATATAGAGTAAAAGTAGTAATATCAACCACACACAAAGCTAGTGGGAAGGTTAAAAGACAAAGGTAGTGGGCTTCCCTGGTGGTGTGGTGGTTGGGAGTCCACCTCCCGATGCGGGGGACAAGGGTTCGTGCCCCGGTCCAGGAAGAACCCACATGCCACGGAGTGGCTGGGCCCGTGAGCCATGGCCGATAAGCCTGCGTGTCTGGAGCCTGTGCTCCGCAACGGGAGAGGCCGCAACAGTGAGAGGCCCGCGTACCGCAAAAAAAAAAAAAAAAAAAGACAAAGGTAGTAAAATCATCTACATCCACAATAAGTAAAGGATACACAAAGCAAAAAGATATAAAACATAATGTCAAAAACAGATCGTGGGGAGAGGGGAGTAAAATGTAGGGTTGTTAAAATGCATTTGAAATTAAGAGACCAGGCCATTTAAAATAATCACATGTATATATACAGATTGCTATATATAAACCTCATAGTAACCACAAACCAAAAATCTATAATAGATACACACACAAAAGAGAAAGGAATCCAAACATAACACTAAAGACAGTCATAAAATCACAAGGGAAGGGATTTTCCTAGTAGCACGGTGGTTAAGAATCCATCTGCCAATGCAGGGGACACAGGTTTGATCCCTGCTCCGGGAAGATCCCACATGCCGTGGAGCAAAACTAAGCCCATGCGCCACAACTACTGAGCTTGCATGCCACAACTACTGAAGCCTGCGTGCCTAGAGCCTGTGCTCTGCAATGAGAAGCCCACGCACCGCAATAAAGGGTAGCCCTGCTCGCCACAACTAGATAAAGCCCATGCACAGCAGTGAAGACCCAATGCAGCCAAAAAAAAAAAAAAAAAAATCACAAGGGACGAGAACAAAAGAAAAAGGAACAAAAAAGACCTACAAAAACAACCCAAAACAATTCATGGCAATAAGTACGTACATATCAATAATTACTTTAAATGTAAATAGACTAAATGCTCCAATCAAAACACAGAGAGTGGATATATACACAATGAAATACTACTCAGCCATAAAAAAGCAATGACATCTTGCCATCTGCAGCAACATGGATGACCTAGAGGGTATTTTGCTAAGTGAAATAAGTCAGACAGAGAAAGACAGATAATGTACGTTACCACTTATATATGGAATCTAAAAAATAATTACAATATGACCCAGCAATTGCACTCCAAGAGAAATGAAAAAATACATCCACAAAAAGACCTGCATGTAAACATGTACAGCAGCTTCTATTTATAACAGCCAAAAATTTGGTATGGATCAACAGCTATGGTATATCTATATGATAGTATATTACTCAGTAATAAAAAGGAGCAAAATAATAGCACACTCACAAAAACATGGAGGAATCTAAAAAATATTAAGCTAAGAGAAAGACACCAAACACATCTGAAAAGGCAAAACCTGAAGGTCAGGCGGGGAAGGGCACAGCCTGGGGAAACTCCTGGGTGACGGGATTGTTCTGCCCTGACTGTGGTGGCAGCTACACAACTGTTTACAATGACTAAAGTTTAACAAATGATACACTTAAAATGAGTTTTATGTAAATTATACCTCAATAAAGCTAGAAGAAAAAACTCCAAAATTTTAAAAGCAAAGTTAACATGATAAAATGAGTAACAAAGTCAGCCACACATAATCCACCAGCCAGAAGAAAAAGGGAAGGAAATGTCTCAGAACTTAATAAAAACATGGATTCCAGGGCTCACCATAGAGCTCCTGAATGGCTGACAGTGAAAAATCCCAAGAGGGACTCCGATGATTCTGGTAAGAGGCAGGATCTTAGAACCACAGCGAGGAAGCGGGGCTGTGACCGCGGGAAGGTTCAGGGGAGAAGGTAGGGACCGAGGTGGGGAGCTTGCATCTCCCAGACCTTTCCCCAGAGCCCCAGATGCCTCAGGACCCACCACTAGGGTGACACCACTCCAAGACCACCTGGAGGAGAGGCACCCAGCATGGGTCTGCGTCCCGCCTGGATCAGACCCAGGAAGCCAGTTTCCACCATCCATCCTCCTCTGGATTCTTACCTTTCGGGTTATAGCAGGTTTCAAAGACGTGCAACTGATGAGGATTGTGTGTGAATGTAAACACCTTGATCATAGAGTCCAAAACAACCACAATTCTGGAAAGAAAAAAACACCATCAGAATTTCTCTCCCCCAAAGTGAAACTCAAACATTTTGTGATTTTTGTTCTTATCATCTGGAAACAGAAACACCGCAAAGAGCAAATACAAGAGGGTCATTCCTGGGATTTCCCTGGTGGTGGCTAAGGCTCCACGCTCCCAATGCAGGGGGCCTAGGTTCAATCCCTGGTCAGGAAACTAGATCCCACATGATGCAACTAGGAGTTCGCATGCTGCAACTGAAGATCCCGCATGCGACCCAGCACAGCCAAATTAATTAATTAATTATTAAAAAAGAGGGTCATTCCTGAACCCAGGCACTGGGCAGCAAGGTCTGTGGAGCAGGTTGGCAGGGAGCCCCTGGGCACGAGGTTGGCACTAGGAATGAGCGCCTCTCACCCGGCTGGAGGAAAGTATAGCCCAAGGGTTGGGAGGGCATTGTCATCAAATATTCTGTCTAGAGTAAGAACCAAGTAGGACACAAAGGCAGAAATTCTATCTTAACACACTTTTAGACACGTCTTGACAATCCAGAAATGTAAGAAAGTGTAATATCCTTGATTTGGCTCCAGGATTTGCATTACTACGAGCCCCTAAATGCTGACATTCCTGGAAGAAACAAGTCTACCTATGAGTGCAGGGATGACAGACCCCTATTCACACTTGTCTGGTTCAGCATCTGTCCTCCCACAGCCAAGTATAACATGTAAATCACACCACAGCCGAGCATAACATGTAAATCACACCAAAATTCAAAGTGATGAAGCTTTGCTCTACCTCCATCAACATACTAGGAAAAACTCCTGTGTTCTCCTAAACCCCAGGAAGGCAACAGCCGAGAGAGAGAGAGACCTGCTACTTTCAACAGGTGAGAGTCAATGACACCTTCTCTGTGAGGAGTTCCTGAATTTTCCTTTACTTTCAGATTGAAACATTTATGAGGCAGCATTTGGACAAGTGTAGGCTAAGAGGGAGGCAATGCAAGGTTCAAAACTCGAGTCCTCAGTCTGTACCTGTCGGGTGGGACGGCTCCCCTGAAGGACTGAGAGCTGGGGGGGCAGGGCTGGCCGGGGGCCAGGTTCATGGAGGTGCACTTCACCCACGCCCACCAACCACTCACCTGTAAGTGATCCTGGGAGGCAAATAAAACTCACTGCCTTCCTTATGTCCTTGGGTCATAAACTACAGTCTCACGTTTTTATATATCGTTTTCCTGAACACTTCTCTTCCTTCAATATAAAATGATTTCAGCCATCTTCAGAGAAAGTGACTGTTCCACCTCTAAAAATGAGACACCAAACCTACCTATCTCGCCGTAATTTGGCAGCCTTGACTTCGGTAGAAAATTCTATTTCAATCACAGTCTTCTTCTTCAGGTCATCCCAGATCATCACTGAAACAGGAAAGAATGTAAGAACATGGTAATGAACAGGCCAGGGGCTGGCTTGCTAAGGCCACTCCTGAAGGGGTCCTCACATCACAAACACCTGACTGGGAGCTGGCGGGGGGTGAGGGGACACGAGGCTCTCCCACTGGCAGGACGGTCCCGCCCCCAGGTCTCAGCCCCGCCCCCTGCCCCCCCCCACCCTCCTGTTCAGCAACCACACACCTGCGCACACCTCAGGCAGCCAGTCTCTGCCTCTCTACCCACACAGGCATGCACACAGACATTCAAGCACACTTGAACCTCCTCTCTGCCAAACCTTGCCTAGTTTTTAGGCAAACTTCTCTCCACCTCTCTTTCCTTGGTTCTACTAGACTGAGCCAAAAAGCAAGCCCAGCCACAGGTACCAAGTGCTACAGATAAACCTGGATTAAGAAAAGAAAGGGTCCGGCTGTGCTAGGAGGTCACGCAGGCTGGAGGCAACATGCCAACTGCCAAGCAACTAGCCGACACTGGCTACAAGACCTCCTCCGCCTCCACGATGCCCCTCACTGCTTACGGCGGCTACCGCTGCAGTGCCCGAGCCTATCACTATTTCCAGCGGCGCAGCTCCCAGTGCCAGGCTGAAGAGAACAGAAGACCTCGGGAGTCCCGTAGAGCTGGGGGGCATTTTTCCTTGAGCAGAGAGACCTGAGGCATGCTGTGGAAAGACCTCACCTGCTATCATTTCTGAACCAAGAGTATCAGGGCCTTAATGGTTTTCGAACTCTGCTGGGAAAAAGTGTCCACGTTTTCTCTGGTACAGTCAGTTTGGAGAGGCTACTGAATTGTAACAGGAATGGGAGGGTGAGGCACACGTACAGACATTAAATATTTTACCACGTCAAAAAAAAAAAAGAAAAGATGGGCTTCCCTGGTGGCGCAGTGGTTGAGAGTCCGCCTGCCGATGCAGGGGACACGGGTTCGTGCCCCGTTCCGGGAGGATCCCACATGCCGTGGAGCGCCTGGGCCCGTGAGCCATGGCCGCTGGGCCTGCGCATCCGGAGCCTGTGCTCCGCAACAGGAGAGGCCAAAACAGTGAGAGGCCCACTTACCGCAAAAAAAAAAAAAAAGAAAAAAAAAAAAGGAAAGGGTTGTTTCATGGGGAAATCAGACACATAAAAACCAGGGCCAGTGTTCTTCAGCCCTGACTGTTCTCGCTCTGCTTCAAGCTCTGGAATATCTTCTGCTCACACTACAATCTTCCGTCAGGATGGATTAGCAGTTTATGTCCCAAGGGCTGAGACAATTTACAGACAACCCTGGAGGATGAGGAGTGTGTGTCCAGACCTCTTTTCCACTTGAAAAGCTGGGTACAAAGCGTGTGGGGTGAGGGAAATAAGCTCCCTAAACAGTCAGGTTACGGCTGACTGAGAATGGAAGGAAAGAATGTTTCCCCTAAAGGTCCCAACACCATGACCAACAATAGCCCGGTGGAATTCAGGGGTAAGTTTTGTCATAAGGGGTAAGTATCCTAAGTTTCAAATCAAGAGAGAACTGAATACCAGCCTACCAGAACTTCCAAAATTATCAAGTAACATAAGAGGTATTTACTATCGAAGAGGTTATAATTTATAACCACTCAAAACTGAAGCAGAGAATAGTGCTCTTCTTGCTCCTTCCAACACCATCTTTGATAAACTTCTCCCATCGGCTCTTCCTTAAAGGGCACCAACATGTCAGTGAGTAGACAGTTACCTTACTGAAAATAGTATCTTCCCCAAACCAGATGTTCACGACCTTCTGGGCAAAGGACACTCTACTCTTGAACACGAAAGCATCAGTGAACTTCCTCTGGCCCTGCAACCTAACACCAGAAAGCCTACAACTCAACACAAAGGCAAACTGGCCCAAACTGGCCCAAACCAGACAGAAGCCAACAGATGCGGATGTCAAGGGTGTCACAAATACGGGTGAACTCCATTTTCAGAAACATCTGGAAACAGTGTGATGAAGCACCAGAGGCAGCAGCACAAATTCTCATTCACAAAAGCAAAGTGACCAGACATGATGCCTTCGGTAGTGAGAAAAATCCATGGCCTCTGAGGGCTGTGAGCTGCCTTACTGCAGGAAACCAAAAATTTTAAATGTACTGGGCGGGATTCTGTGTGTCTGTCTCCTGATACAGTTCCTAATAGCAAAAAATATATTTCAAAATTCTGGACTTCCTCCTAAATGGAAAGGGCCTCTCTGCTTCCTGAACAGCACCCTGTCAGGACCCAGTAGGTGACCGTGACAAACCAGTCTCCTCCAGTCCTGTTTTATTCTGTTTTCACAAACCAAAGACACTAGATTCTTTACACTGTAACACCATGCATCTTAATTGATAATTATTAAAATATTAAGCAGTAATTTTGACATTGAAAAAATGTATTTTTAATCTTACAAAAGTTTAAACAGACCAAGTTCTTTTTTAAAAATTGCCCTTAGCACACTACAAAAAGCTTAAATTTTACTCAAAATGTTCAGTTAGAAAATTTCTTTCTTCTAAAAAATTTTTTCCTTCTGCAAAATTTCTGAGACTTTCACTTCTCGGAATTTTTTACTGAGAATAAGATGTTACAGGTGAAAGAGACCCCAGAGATTATCCAGTCCACTGCTCCCTTGGGGGCGGGGAGCAGTGACACCCCCCAACAGTGCCACAGGTGGGCTAGGCTCCTGACTCCTCACAAATGATCAATGAAATTCTTCATATGACAAAGACTGATCCAGCGGCAGAATCTCTGCCCATCCCCAAGGAGCCCAAGTAATTCTTCTTCCTTTTTTAAAAATTTATTTATTTATTTTTGGCTGCATTGGGTCTTCATTGCTGCGTGCGGGCTTTCTCTAGTTGCAGTGAGCGAGGGCTACTCTTCGTTGTGGTATGCGGATTTCTCATTGCGGTGGCTTCTCTTGTTGTGGAGCACGGGCTCTAGGCATGCAGGCTTCAGTAGTTGTGGCTCACGGGCTCTAGAGTGCAGGCTCAGTAGTTGCGGTGCCCGGGCTTAGCTGCTCCGCGGCATGTGGGATCTTCCCAGACCAAGGCTCGAACCCATGTCCCCTGTATTGGCAGGCGGATTCTTAACCACTGTGCCACCAGGGAAGTCCCTCTCCTTTACTTTCAAAGAGCCACACTCTTTACAATGCCATCTCTTTGAACACAGACACACACACACATACCAGGAACAACACTCCTCAACCCAGAGCCCAGCTGTTGTCTGTTCTCTGTGTTTCTGTGAGTCAGTGGCTCTCTGCAGGAGAAGCAGCCTCCCCACACCTGGCTTTAAAAGGAACTCACAGCACAGGACATCAACCGCAGAAGAATATCCAGAACAAAATGGGGCGAAGGCCCCCATCCAGCCAACACAACTGAAAAGTACGTGCTCTATGTCCATGGGGACAAGTGACCCTGGTCACACGTTTCTTTTCCCAGGAGCAGCAGAGAAAAGACACTCTCTTTCTGGATGTTTCTTTCCCAGGGACTAGTCCTTCATGTGTCACAGGGCCACCAGGGAAGATCCAATGTAGCCAGAGACACAAAGATACTCTAAAAAGTTCAAGAGAGGACTACACATGAGGTGCATTATTAAATGCAGGATTACTTTACCTTTGTTCGGAGGGTATTTCGGCTTTTTTCCACCACCAACTAAAGCTAAATAGTTGCAGCGAAATAACATTTCAATATGGCCAACTCCTCCTTCTAGAAATTCTGAAATGATAAAAATAAGTCAGTATGTATATTTTACAATAAAAAAAAAGTAAAAACGTAACAGTCAGAATTTGATTTTTAATCAGCAATTTGTATCTGCCATCAGAAATGAGAATAGTGACCGGCTAGGAAAATAATTAGCTTCAGACCTCTCAGCATCCTGTCATCATGAACTATATTTTCATGTGTAAACACTAAGAGCCTAAGAAGCCAATGTAGCAAAATGTATGAAATATCTGAGTTCGTATTTTAAGGTGCAGCAAAATTTGTAAGCTCTGAGAAAGTATGCTGTGATGCAAAAGCTGGAATTCCTTTTCACCACTTTAAACACCTCTTCCACTGGAAGTCCGAAATGCTCAAAAATGTTCACAAATTATGTGAAGATGAACATGTCCAGCAGATTTTCAGCTGTGCTCCACAACAGAAGGAAGCCCAACACGCTCTCTCAGGGGAGCAACAGGAAACCCCAGGAGGAGTGTGGGGCTCAGGAAAGCACACTGCACTCTGAATGGTTCCCGTCGCAGCAGGGCCACCCCACCCCATCTCCCCAGCTTCCACTCTGGTCTGTTGTGACCATGAGCTCCTGGGACAGTGAGGGGCAAGCCAGGAAACAAAACCTCTGAAAATCACAAGTTAGCCCAAAAATTGACTCCTACCTGTCCAGTCAGAGCCACCCAAGATGGACTCAAAGTCCATCAGCTTGCTCAAGGGGAAGTTTCAAATTCAAGGCCTAGCAGAAACCCTAGAAAGGACTCTGTGCTTAACATTATCCACAAGGAACACAGCTCTCCTTATAAACAATTTAATGGTCCTGTGACACACAAGCCACCTCAAGTAATTCTGGCTGTAACAGGATGTGGCCACAGCCCAAACTCAAAGGACTACAATGCTTCAGTCCTTAAACCGCTCTCGGCTCAGTGTGTGGCCTCAGACCCATGACCACGCAGGAATCCTTCACCCCACAATGCAGGACATGCCTCCATCACCACAGGCACCACCTGGTTCCCTGGATGCACTCACTAGGCACAGGGAGATTAGCTGCTGGTTAACCTTCAGCCTCGGCCTTTACACTCTTGAAGAGATTAATGGACTCCAACAGAACAAAGCTGAGCAAAACTTGTAATAACCGGCTATTAAACAAATGCTGAGCGCCAGCGGGGGAGAAGACGGTCTCTTCAGCAAACGCTGTTGGGAAAACTAACAAAGAAGAATGAAGTTGACCCTTAACTTGTATCATGTACAAAAGCTAACTCAGGGGACTTCCCTGGTGGTGCTGTGGTTAAGAATCCTCCTGCCAATGGAGAGGACGGATCCCTGGTCCGTCGACGGGTTCGATCCCTGGTCCAGGAAGATCCCACATGCTGTGGAGCAGCTAAGCCCGTGTGCCACAACTACTGAACCTGCGCTCTAGAGCATGCAAGCCACAACTACTGAAGCCCACGTGCTTAGAGCCTGTGCTCTGCAATGAGAAGCCACCGCAATAAGAAGCCCACGCACTGCAATGAAGAGTAGCCCCCGCTCACCGCGCACCTAGAGAAAGCCCACACACAGCAATGAAGACCCAACAGAGCCAAAAATAAATTAATTAATTAAATTACTTAATTTTTTAAAAAAAGCTAACTCAAAATGGGTTAAAGACCTAAATGTAAGATGATCCAAAACTACAAAACTCCTGGAAGAAAACAAAGGCAAAAAGCTTCATGGCACTGGACTTGGCAATGACTTCTTGGACATGACATCAAAAGCGCAGACAACAGGGGCTTCCCTGGTGGCGCAGTGGTTGAGAGTCCACCTGCCGATGCAGGGGACGCGGGTTCGTACCCTGGTCCAGTAGGATCCCACATGCCGCGGAGCGGCTGGGCCCATGAGCCATGGCCGCTGAGCCTGCGCGTCCGGAGCCTGTGCTCCGCAACGGGAGAGGCCACAACAGTGAGAGGCCCGCTCCCCACCCCCCCCAAAAAAAGCACAGACAACAAAAGCAAAAACAGACTGGGACTTCCCTGGTGGTCCAGTGGTTAACACTCCACGCTCCCAGTGCAGGGGGTCCGGGTTCAATCCCTGGTCAGGGAACTAGATCCTGCATGCCGCAACTAAGACCCAGTGCAGGCAAATAAATAAATAAATAAAATTTTTTAAAAAAATGCAAAAACAGACCGATGGGACTACATGAAACTTTAAAACCTTTTGTGCATTAAAGAACTTAAAGTGAAAAGGAAACCTACAAAATGGGAGAAATGTCTGCAAATCGTATACCTGATAAGAGGTTAATATCAAAAATATATAAAGAGCTCCTACAACCCTAAAACAATAATAAAACGAAACAAAAAAAAGTCAGATAATTGGATTATAAAAAATGGGCAAAGGACTTGAATAGACATTTCTCCAAAGATGATATATGTGTTCAACACTCATGAAAAGATGCACAACATCACTAAATACAGAAATGCAAGTCAAAACCACAATGAGAACACGGTATATCTTTCCATCTGTTTGTGTCATCTTCAATTTCTTTCATCAGCATGTTAGTTTTTGGAGTACAAGTCACTTGCCTCCTTAGGTAGGTTTATTCCTAGGTATTTTATTATTTTTGATGCAATGGTAAATGGAACTGTTTCCTTAATTTCTCTTTCTGATATTCTGTTGTCAGTGTGTTGTAGATGACACAAACATACGGAAAGATATACAATGTTCTTGGACTGGAAGAATTAATATTGCTAAAATGACCATACTACCCAAGGCAATCTACAGATTCAATGCAATCCCTATAAAATTACCAATGGCATTTTTCACAGAACTAGAACAAAAAAGTTTTTTAATTTGTATGGAAACACAAAAGACCCCAAATAGCCAAACAATCCTGAGAAAGAAGAACAGAGCTGGAAGAATCACACTTCCTGACTTTGGACTATACTACAAAGCTACAGTAATCAAAACAGTGTGGTACTGGCCCAAAAACAGACACATAGATCAATGGACCAAAACAGAGAGCCCAGAAATAAACCCACAAACTATGATCAATTAACCTATGACAAAGGAGGCAAGAATATACAACGGAAAAAAGACAGTCTCTTCAATAAACAGTGCTGGGAAAACTGGACCGCTACACGTAAAAGAATGAAATTAGAACATTCTCTAACACCATATACAAAAATAAACTCAAAATTGATTAAAAACCTAAATGTAGGACTTCCCTGGTGGTCCAATGGTTAAGACTCCACACTTCCATTGCAGGGCACATGGGTTCGATCCCTGATCGGAGAACTAAGATCTCCCGTGCCACGTGACGCTGCCAAAAAAACCCAAAACAACAACAATAAACCAAACCAAAAGAAAAAAACGCACCTAAATGTTAGACCAGATACTATAAAACTCCTAGAGGAAAACATAGGCAGAACACTTTTTGACATAAATCACTGCAATATTTTTTTGGATCCATCTCCTAGAGTAATAGAAATAAAAACAAAAACAAATGGGACCTAATTAAACTTAAAAGCTTTTGCACAGCAAAGGAAACCATAAACAAAACAAAAAGGTGACCTACAGAGTGGGAGAAAATATTTGCAAACGATGCTACCGAGAAGGGCTTAATTTCCAAAATATACAAACAGCTCATACAACTCAGTAACAAAAAAACGCAAACAACCCAATCAAAAGATGGGCAGAAGGCCTAAACAGACATTTCTCCAAAGAAGACATACAGATGGCTAACAGGCACATGAAAAGATCTCAATATCGCTAATTATTAGAGAAATGCAGATCAAAACAACAATGAGGTATCACCTAACACCAGTCAGAATGGCCATCATCAAAAAGTCTACAAATAATAAATGCTGGAGAGGGTGTGGAGAAAAGGGAACCCTCCCACACTGTGGGTGGGAATGCAAATTGGTGCAGCCACTATGGAGAACAATATGGAGGTTCCTTTAAAAACTAAAAATAGAGTTCACCATATTATCCTGCAATCCCACTCCTGGGCATATATCCAGAAAAAGCTCTAATTCAAAAAGATACAATGCACCCCAATGTTTGCAGCAGCATTATTTACAATAACCAAGACATGGAAGCAATGTAAATGTCCATTGACAGATGAAAGGATAAAGAAGATGTGATATATATATACACATAATGGAATATTACTCAGACTTAAAAATGAATGAAATAATGCCATTTGCAGCAATATGGAGATAGTATGCAGAGATTATCATACTAAGTGAAGTCAGAAAGAGAGAGACAAATATCATATGGTATCACTTATATGTGGAATCTAAAAAAATGATACAAATGGGACCTCCCTGGTGGTCCAGTGGTTAAGAATCTGTCTTGCAATGCAGGGAACACTGGTTCGATCCCTGGTTGGGGAACTAAGATCCCACATGCCACGGGGCAACTAAGCCCACGTGACGAAATGAAAGATCCCACGTGCTGCAACTAAGACCCAACGCAGCCAAAATAAATAAATATTGTAAAAATAAAATAATTAAAAACTGATACAAATAAACTTACTTACAAAACAGAAATAGACTCACAGACATACAGAAAACAAACTTACAGTTACCAAAGGGGATCGGGGGAGGGGGGATAAATTAGGAGTTTGGGATTAATATATACACCCTACTATATATAAAATAGGTAGGACTTCCCTGGTGACGCAGCGGTTGGGAATCCACCTGCCAATGCAGGGGACACAGGTTCGAGCTCTGGCCTGGGAAGATCCTACATGCTGTGGAGCAACTAGGCCCATGCGCCACAACTAATGAGCCCACGCTCTAGAGCCTGCAAGCCACAACTATTGAGCCTGTGTGCCACAACTACTGAAGCCTGCGTGCGTAGAGCCCGTGCTCTGCAACAAGAGAAGCCACCGCAATGCGAAGCCCATGCACTACAATGAAGAGTAGCCCCTGTTCGCCGCAACTAGAGAAAGCCTGCGTGCAGCAATGAAGACCTGACACAGCCAAAAATATATAAATAAATTTTAAAAAATAAAATAAAATAGATAAACAAGGATCTGCCACATAGCACAAGGAACTATACTCAGTTATCTTGTAATAACCTATGATGGAAAAGAATCTGAAAAAGAAGATATATGTATGGATAATTGAATCACTTTGCCATACACTAGAAACCAACACAACATTTTAAATCAATTATACTTCAGTTAAAACAACAATACAATGAGATATCCTGCCACAACCATTAAGATGGCCACTATCAAAAAAACAAAAAAAAAAACAACACACAGAAAATAACAAGTGTTGACAAGGATGTAGAGAAATAGGAATCCCTGTGTACTGCTGGTGCAGCTGCTACTGGAGACTGTATGGTGGTTCCTCAAAAATTTAAAAACAGACTACCACATGATCCAGCAATCCCACTTGTTGGTATACATTCAAAAGAACTGAAATCAAGGCTGTGAAGAGATATTTTCACACCCATGTTTACAGCAGCATTATTAACAACAGCCAAGAGGTAGAAGTAACCCAAATGTCTATTAAGGGGTGAACAAAACATGGTCCATCCACATAATGGAATATTACTCAGCTTAAAAAGGAAGGAAATTCCGGAACATGGTACAACACTGGTACAACACAGATGAACCTTGAAGATATTATGTTAAATGAAATAAGTCAGTCACAAAAGGACAAATACTGTATGAGTCTACTTATATGAAGTCCCTGGAGTAGACAAATTCATAGAGACAGAAAGTAGGATGGTGGGGGCTGGGGGAGGGGGAAGGGGAGTCAGTGTCTAATAGGGACAGAGTTTCAGTTTTGCAAGATGAACAGTTCTGGGGGTCTGTTAGGAGTGTAATTATTTCCTCAGTGCAGGTTCACTAAGTTCTAGAATCAAATTTATTTAGAGAAACCTGTGAATTATGCCAAGAGGTAAGCAACATATTTTCAAAATACTATCCAACCAAGGGAGAATATTTAATACTAACACAACACTATGCGAGCACTGAGACTTCAAACTTATTAATGTTGGATTTGTTAAAGTCATGAGTTTTCTCAAGTTCTAAAAGCGAGTCACTCCCTTAGCAAGATGTAACCAAGCTAATGGGAGAATGAAGAAATGCCAGGAGGCACAACAGCTTCTGAAATGTGACACGGACAGAGAACCAATTGGGTGGGATGGGGAAAAAAACAAAAACTGAAGTACTCCACGTGAAGAAATCACCAAAAATGTGCTTCCCTGGTGGCGCAGTGGTTGAAGAGTCTGCCTGCCGACGCAGGGGACACGGGTTCGTGCCCCAGTCCGGGAGGATCCTACGTGCCGCGGAGCGGCTGGGCCCGTGAGCCATGGCCGCTGAGCCTGCGCAT
The DNA here is from genome assembly GCF_003676395.1 of Aethalodelphis obliquidens. NCBI lineage: Eukaryota > Metazoa > Chordata > Mammalia > Artiodactyla > Delphinidae > Aethalodelphis > Aethalodelphis obliquidens. The sequence goes on from NW_020837988.1 coordinate 12,625,985, forward strand.
CCGGAGCCTGTGCTCCGCAACGGGAGAGGCCACAACAGTGAGAGGCCCACATACCGCAAAAAAAAGAGTGTTAAAAGGATATTACATTCTGTTTAAAAGTTTTTAAAAGGTTTTAACTTAAATGGTACAGGCTATGATTTTTCTCTAAGCCTCTTTCTAACAACAACAACAAAAAAAAAAAAAACCCAGTATTATACGAAATCAGATTTTGTGTTACCTTGATGCCTATCTATGGCTGACTCTGATGCAATTAAAAAAAAATCAATGTCAAGATTACAAAGATGTTAATAGTTAAGGATTAAGACAGCAGTTTTGACCACTGTAAACTGCTATGGCCTCTGGCCTTTGGAAAGGAAGAGAAAAGCAGATTTTTCAGCATCAACTGGTGAGGGAGAGAAAGGGGAACGTGAGGCTTTCCTGGGAAGAGCGGAAGCAATCAAAGGCGAGACTCCAAACTCCAGGAGAGTCAGAGGACTTTTAGCGACCCCCACCCAGGGCCACAGCCTCCAACCCAGTGAGCACCTGCCACAGCCCCCAAGGGTGTCTGACCCCCACCTCCTGCAGCTGGAGAGGAGGGGGTCTTCCAAAAGGAAGCCCAAGGTTGCCATTAGAGCCCCCGAGTCCCAGGCCCCAAGGGCTGGTCCTGAAAGATCAACAGGCATCACTCACTGACAGAATAGCAGAGACATGTGCCCAAGGATGCTCGTTAATATCCACATCTCTAAAAGTCCCCAGGCCCAGCAGCTAGCTATGCAGCAGACTAAACTACAGAGAGAGATGGAAGACACAAGACAGGCTCTGGAAACTTCGACTGATGAAAGCTTCAGGCACAAATCAATACCTGACAGGTCCCACTCTTCCTACAGAACCTGCCTCAAAAATAATGAGAAACTGGGGGAATTCCCTGGTGGTCCAGTGGTTAGGACTCCACGCTCTCACTGCCGAGAGCTCGGGTTCGATCCCTCGTCAGGGAACTAAGATCCCACAAGCAGCTTGGCAAAAAAAAAAAAAAGAAAAGAAACTGAAATAAAATGGGGGAGAAGGACGTCTAAGTGTTGGCTTAACCTCCATTCCGCTGAGAGGCTCTTATACGAAAGGGGAGAACTCAGCCTTCCTGGCACGACGGCAGGCCCCTGCCTTTTCAACTTGCCTCTGCCCTGCAACCCCCAGCTCCTTCTATTTCCGAGGAGTTTTCTTTTAATGGAAATATCTTGTTTCTCATTATACAAATTATATATTATCACTATGAAAATAAAACAACACAGAAAAGCATAAAGTAGAAACAGCTGTAAACGAGATCATGCGTGTAACTTGCATTGAACTCAAACCAATGGCACCATTTGGCACCATCACACTATTTTCCAACTCTTCCCTCTAACAGTGTGTCATGGCTGTACCTCCGTGTCAGGATGTACCACAGCATCTAGCATCTTTTTCCCAATTTTTTCCTTCAGATAAAATCCTTTAAGGCCGATACCGGAGAGGAGAAACCAAGATGGCGGAGTAGAAAGACGTGCTCTCACTCCCTCTTGAGAGAACACCAGAATCACAACTAGTTGCTGAACAGTCATCGACAGGAAGACACTGGAACAAACCAAAAAAGATATCCCACATCCGAAGACAAAGGAGAAGCCACAATGAGACGGTACGAGGGGCGCGATCACAGTAAAATCAAATCCCATAACTGGTGGGTGGGTGACTCACAGATCGGAGAACACTTATACCACAGAAGTCCACCCACTGGAGTGAAGGTTCTGAGCCCCACGTCAGGCTTCCCAACCTGGGGGTCCGGCAATGGGAGGAGGAATTCCTAGAGAATCAGACTTTGAAGCCTAGTGGGAATTGATTGCAGGACTTCAGCAGGACTGGGGGAAACAGAGACTCCGCTCTTGAAGGGCACACACAAAGTAGTGTGTGCATCGGGACCCAGGGGAAGGAGCAGTGACCCCAGGGGAGACGAACCAGACCTACCTGCTAGTGTTGGAGGGTCTCCTGCAGAGGTGGGGGGGGGCCTGTGGCTCACCGTGGGGACAAGGACACTGGCAGCAGAAGTTCTGGGAAGTACTCCTTGGCGTGAGCCCTGCCCATATTATTCATTACTGCATCCTCAGCCCCCAGTGCAGCACTCAGTGGGCTCAGGAACAAGCAGACTCACCTGCTGCTCCACCTGTCACTCGGCATCCCCTCTAGGCCTCTGTGTCCCCTCTGCTTCCCCACACATGGCTGCCAATGTCACATGTGTGAGCACTGGTCACATGGAGGAAAAGGCGGGCGGCACTAAAGACAAGGGGACTCCTCTGGACCCTGCTGCCCGCCCTGAGGACCTTGCAAGTTCATCCAGTGTAGGCTACAAAAGTTCTAGCCAGCTTTGGAATGTGGGAGGGTTGTGTTTCTAAGTGAAGAGTGGAGTTGACTTTTTAGTACTCCTTTTATTTCTATAATCACTTAGATATAATTTTACCCAAAGGCATCACTCTTGACACATCTTTGTTCAAATTATGATTTGAACCTTCCTTCCAGGATATGCTTGGATGTGTATGTGATATACATGAATCGGAGTTCTACACTCTGACCCCACAGCATCCTTGTGAGAACACCACACGGGCTGTGCTCCCAGGGCTCCCACGCCTCCCCCGAGCTGAGCCATGCTGCTCTGTGCATGGGACGCAGGACCTACACCACCTCGGAGGAGAAAGCTGCCTCCACTGGGGTCTTGGGGTTGCCCAAGATGGCATCCCAGCACTGCCAGCTCCACCCGATGGTGGGTGTGCCTGCAAGAGGCATTCAGCTCACGGCCAGTCGCGCAGTCCCCTTACTCAGAGCCACGGTCACAGCAGAGACAAGGCCGAGAGCCCAGATCTGGGAATGACCCTACAATGCAGGCACACTTCCTTCCTCGTTTAGGAAAGTAAATCTCAAAGATAAAAAAGGAATAAGGTCAAGTCTTCTGCCTATTTTCTACTGTTGAGTTAATTGCCAGAAATGCAGCAGCAGACAAGGCTGCAAGTGCATGTAGGAGAAGTCCTTAAACACATCATTAGTAAGCACCACACAGCCCTGCTGGATCCCTCGCAAATTCAAAATTCACTACAAGCTAAGCTCGGGGATGGCCTGCCCCAGACACAGTGCAGCTAAGCAGGGACAGGGAACAAACACGGCACTGTGACATGACAGCAGCAAACCTTCCTGGCACTTAGGAGGTTTAGACGCTTCTAGTTTAACTTATTTTTATAAGAAATCCTAGATTTACTGTAAACATTTCATTAATTAGGAAGCAGTTTTTAATATGCCTCTAATGATTCAACTTTGAAACTAAAGTCTGTAACTCCGAAGTTAGTAGGTCAATTTAAGTAAAAAGTATCCTGAGGGCTTCCCTGGTGGCGCAGTGGTTGAGAGTCTGCCTGCCGATGCAGGGGACATGGGTTCGTGCCCCGGTCTGGGAAGATCCCACATGCCACGGAGCGGCTGGGCCCGTGAGCCATGGCCGCTGAGCCTGTGCATCCGGAGCCTGTGCTCTGCAATGCGAGAGGCCACAACAGTGAGAGGCCCGCATACCGAATCCTGAAATTTTCAAGTTAAGCTGTTTCAAAATATTTTGTAACTATTTTTCTGTATAAAACAGAGTTGTCGGGGCATCCCTGGTGGCGCAGTGGTTAAGAATCCGCCTGCCAATGCAGGGGACACGGGGTCGAGCCCTGGTCCAGGAAGATCCCACATACCGCAGAGTAACTAAGCCTGTGCGCCACAACTACTGAGCCTGTGCTCTAAAGCCCACGAGACACAACTACTGAGCTCACGTGCCACAGCTACTGAAGCCCGTATGCCTAGAGCCCATGCTGCGCAACAAGAGAAGCCACTGCAATGAGAAGCCCGCGCACCGCAACGAAGAGTAGCCCCTGCTCGTCTCAACTAAGAGAAAGCCCGCGTGCAGCAACGAAGACCCAATGCAGCCAAAAATAAATAAATAAATAAATTTATTTATTTAAAAAAAAAAAAGAGTTGTCTTAATTCACTACCTAACCAAAACAAAACAAATAGAAGTCAGCAGCATAGAAGACTGATAGGAGACTTCCACTGTCGCCTGTAACACTCATTAATCCCAAAGACCCACTCTTTAAGGGTAACACTGCTGCCACCAATGACAAGGGCACAAGCTTACAAAGCACTTTCTGTGTGTACCGCCACTCGTCTGTGTGTCTCACGCATCCTAATTCACCCGTCTTTACAATAACCTTAGGAGGTAGGCAGTTATCATCTTCATTTTTCACACATCAAGAAACTGAGGTCAACAGGTGAGGAACTTGCCCAAGGTTACACAGCAACGTGACAAGGAGCAGAGCAGGACTGGGATCTAAACAGTGTGGGCCCAGGGACTTCCCTGGTGGCGCAGTGGTTAAGAATCCGCCTGCCAATGCAGGGGACACGGGTTCTATCTCTGTTCCAGGAAGATCCCACATGCTGCGGAACAACTAAGCCCGTGCGCCACAACTACTGAGCCTGCGCTCTAGAGCCCCTGAGCCACAACTACTGAGCCCACACGCCACAACTACTGAAGCCCACGTGCCTAGAGCCCGTGCTCCGCAACAAGAGAAGCCACTGCAATGAGAAGGCCGCGCACCGCAACAAATAGTCCCCGCTCGTCGCAACTAGAGGAAGCCCATGCACAGCAACAAAGACCCAACGCAGCCAAAAATAAATAAATAATAAATTAATAAATAAATAGTGTGGGCCCAGAGTCTGAGCCCTTTACTAACCAGCTACATGGTCTTTCTCTAATAAATAAAAGTTATAGACTTCAGCTTACAAAATAAACTCCTGAATATAAAGCACCACTTACTGTTTTACATACCAGGGTTGTATGGAAGATTTTACTTGACAAAGAGGTTCCACCACCAAAAAAAAAAAAGATTCTGAAAATCCCTGATGTAGGATATTAGTTGTCAAAATGGAAAGGGGCTGATAGGAAAGCTTAAGAATGCAGTGACTTCCTCTTACAGATGAGAAACAGTTCTTGCATCAGAAAATATAACTTGCACATTGAATAAAAACCACAATCACAACTGCAGGAAGGAAAAGGATGTTTCTCATTGTTTACGATTTATCTGAGATTTGTTCATCCGTTGGCAGATAAGGACCAGGAGACACTAAAAGCTTAAGAAAAATACATAGGAGAAGAAGAAAATGGGATGATTCTACCTGTAAATTACACATTTTTCCTGTCAAATGGGAAAAGGACCACCATTATTTTATTTTACCAACAGAATTCCTAATTCCAGCTTTTGAAAACTTTTATTCCATGAAAACATAATTTAAGACACTGAAATAAGTAAACAGAAGCAACTATATTGCTACAATAGTATTTTCTAAGTGTGGGTCATTTTAAGAGTCAAAGTCCCACGTGCTGTAACTAAAGCCCTCACTTGAGCTCCCTACAGCTTCACACTTCAACAGGAAGAGTGAAGTGGCCAGCACAACCGCACCTGGTTCTCTCAGCAGGGCTAGCAGGTACTGGATTCACCAGAGTACCCAGAGTCGCCAGCACCGGCTGAATCACCACTGCACCCGGCCCACAGGGCCCAGCACTCATAGAAGCTCAACGGAAGAAAGAGGACAGCTGCATCCAAGCTGACAGGGCCACGAACCCTGTTCACTTCTCAAAACCAGCTCCCCTCTAATCTGCAAGATAAAATCTAGACTCTACCGGCTAGAAAAGGGCAGAAACCAAGAAATGTCAGTTACTCTTACCTTGTTTCTCTTTTTCCTTTAGTGGATCGGTGTTATAGACTCGGAATCCATTTTCCATCCCACACGCAAAGCACCCTAAAGTGTGAGACAGACAAATTAATCACCTCACTGGGGTCTCAGCTGAGGACCCCAGGCCTGGACCGTCACAAGCAAGGGGTCCAGAGACAGTGACCTCTCCCAGGAACTCTTGTGGATGCTCAGACCACACGAACGTGGTCTGCAAGTGTCACTACGACTCTCCTCATGAACTGTTATCAGAAGATTTGCACGTCACTCCACTGCCCCCCTCAGGGCCCTTCTGGCATCCCGTGGACCAGGCTCACTTAACTCCAGCACGAGGGGTTCACCGGCTACTGCACCAGCCACTCTGCCACTGAGCACTTCCCTCAACTCCCGCCTCTAATGCTCACCACTGGCCTCCCCGTTCCCAACACACCTCTCGAGGACTGTATCAGCCACCAAGTCCTACAGAGGCAATGACAAACAAGAAAGTCCATGAGGACAGCCACAAAGCAGGCAACCCCAGCAGGTATGGACACGCCCAGTTGGGGAAGGGGGGGAAGGGCTGGTGTGGATGGTCTTCTAGAAGGCAGCTTGAGGTCTCCATGACCTCACTCCCACTTGGAACTAATCCTAACTCCCTAAACCTCTGTCATGGTCACCATCCCCAAGTCACACACCAGATTGTTAATGGTCCAATTAAAGGCACTGTTATGAACTGAATGAAGCACTCAAGTTTCAAGACGATCCTGTGACCTGGACTTCACTTGCCTAAGTGTGACCAAGACCACATTAATCTCCTTCAACACCACCATGCAGGCTCATATGAAGCTTGTGGCCAGAAGGAGAAACACCAAACCCTCTGCTTCTTTTTCCAAGACAAGCTGCAGAGCCTGCACCCTCACTGCGACCGCACTACTGGCCTGAATGCGAAAGCCACCCTCAGGGTCTCTTCCCCTGCTTTTGATCTGTGTTCCAGCGTTGGGAAGACATTATTCTATCCTATCTGCCACCCCTGCCCCCAACATGGAAAGCATGCTTCTATTTTTTGTCCAGGTTACTTATAAAACTGCAAGGACCATGACAGCCTCCTCAGGAGTTGGAGACTGTTCTGCAGTCAACTCTCAGGCACTTTATCTGGGCCTGGAGCCTGACACTCACGCTAAAGTACAGCGTTACTTATTATCTCTAACTTATTCTGGGTTGTAACTCCCTCTTTGTGTTATTGTAATCATGTAATCTGGACAGGGGAACCAGAGCTTGGCTTTCTGGAAAATATGAAAATACAGAAGTTGAAACTTTTCCCTTTCTTTCTCAACTATTACACCTTCCACAAGTTTTAAGCCTGCACCTATCTTATTTGTCTTTGCCAGAACACATATATTTCTGACCAGACTTGTATAAAATAAACAACCAATCCCTACAAATCCACAAGAAAAAGGCAGACAACTCAAGAGAAAAATGAGCAAAATATTTGGACATTTCACAAAAGAGAATATCCAAGTGGTCAATAAACACACAGAATCAGGGAAATGTAAATACAATCTCACATATACCACAATGAGATCTACTAAACATCCACCAAAAGGGCCAAAATAATGGAAAATACACCAAATGTAAGGAGTGTGTAGAACTCGCATGGGAACTCTCAGAACTGCTGTTGGAGGGCAAACCAGGACAATCACTGCAGAAAACTGTTTGCACGACTACCGCTGTCAATTCTACTCCTAGGTATACAAGCCTCGCAGAAATGACAACATACGTTCACCAAAAGACAGGTATTAGAATGCGCACAGCAGCACCACTATGCTCATAACGGCCCCAAACTGGGAATCTACCCAAAGACCTACGAATGGTTCAATGGATAAATGAACTGTGATATATTCACACAAAGAAACACCACACCAATGAGAATGATCTACAATTATACTCAACAGTATGGAAAAAAAAAATCTCACAAACATGATACTGAATAAAAAAGCCAGAAACAAAATACAATACGGATAGGCAAAACTAATCTATGTCATTGGAAGTCGAATGGGGAAGTGGCTGGAAGGAGCACAGGGTGGCCAGGTGTTTGGTTTCTTAACCTGAGTGCTGTGAAAGGTGTTTTCAGTTTGGAAAATTCACCAAGCAGAATACTTAGGATACGAGCACTTTTCTGTAAGAATAGTGTGCTTCAATTAAAAGCTAGAAGAAAAGGTACTACAAATACCACAAGACTGGAAACCACTCACTAAGGAGGCTAGGCATTATCCTTGCTATTTTTTGGGTAGAGGAAATAATTAACGTATTTTACTTGGCTATCATACAAAAGTTGGCATTAATCTTCTCATTCTTGCTATCTTAACAAAACTTTTCCCCACACAGAAGTGTTCAAGCCAACAGCTGGTGACCAAGCACAGTGCAGAGGAAGCCGACTGGCAACAGGGCATCAGAATCACTGAAGGGCATTCTTCTACGCATGAGCCATGTGCAGTCCACATGCAAGTGCTCTGAGCCCACACTCCAGAACCACAGCAGAGTGAGCCAGCGAAGTCAGCCTGTCGCCTCAGTCTCGGTCGAGGCAGGACAAGCTAGTCTACAGAGAAGGTGTGTGTACTCAAACCCTGTGTTTCCCACGGGAAGAGAAAGAAAAACGGCAGCCAGATTATAGAAATGTACATATCCACACCTCAGAATCTTGAAAATTGTAATGCAAGTTATCTTTGGGAGAAGACAAAAGTTTAAACAATTTAAAATTATAAGCAGATGTTTCTAAAGTTGCAATGCGAGTGCTAAAAAAGCTGAGTAAAAATTAAAAATCAGTATAAAAACAAAATATAATGAACTCAACAATATGGCATAAATTTACATTATAGGAAATTAGGCTAAGGGTAAGCAGAAGCTTAAGTATAAAAGTATATTTTTTTCCAGCAACACTGTAAGCTTTACTTGTAATTTATTACAATGAAATGAAATGGTTTTACAAAAGTGAGAGTGTATTTTTCAGATAACTGAAATATATCCATCTAAAACCCAGTGCTGTATTTTCTAAATAATCTTTGATGAAACCTTTATAAAAAAACATTATAAACTTCACTGGTTTCTAAAATAATCAGCATCATCGTGAGCCTCAATTACTATACTGAAACTTAGTACAAAGATGCCTCATCTGGCACTAAGGCAGGTGTAGAAGATCTTGCCTTTAAAGGGCCTCAGTCAGTAAGCTTTTTGCTTCTGTGTTTGCTTTTCAGGGCTGCCTCTCCCCTCCCCTACTATCAGCCAGTCACCTCTTTCCATTGAAAACACATTTCTTAAGGAGTTGTAACACGGTTAACTCTTTAAAGAGTTCTCAATTATTATCAGAACCTACTGAAAAACCTACTGGCCCTCCTATGGAAATCAAAACCCCAAATGTTCTGCCACATACTGCTGGATGCCCAACATGTGGCCCCAAAAGGGCACCCCAACGTGGGGCCACACCACCTGCGGTCCCCAGCCCAGCCGCCCCCATCCCACGTTCTTCCCCACGTCCACCTCCACCCCTCCAAGAACACTTCCTGCCCTCAAGGGCTCCTCCCCGAAGGAAAACCCCTGCTTCGCCTCGGTTCCCAGACACACTTAACTCTCCCGGGGCCCCACAGTCAGGACCTTGGAGCCATAACCCCACAAGCCCAAGTGCCCACGCACTGACACAGCGGGGCCACCTCCGCCCGGCCTATTTAACTCTACACCAAACAAGCTCCACAGATACGGGTCCTGCAGTTCCCGCTTCTGGATTCTCTTCAAGCTGGCTTCCAAAGCGAACACTCGGAACCGACGCGGGTCCCCCTCCCCGGGTGAGAGTGGGGCGCAGCCCCCCAGCCCGCCGGACTCGGAAACGCGAAAAATGCCATTTCCCCAAAGCCGTGCTGGACGATCCGGTTTCCACCCAACAAAAGAATAAACTGTGAGTCCGGCGATTTTTTTCCTATGAAAATCAACAGAAAAGACGAGGACCTTCGCGGACAAGGTCCTGAGCCTGGGTCACCTCAGCGCGACCCCGTCCCGGCCGCTGGGGACCCTAAAGCGACAGGAAAGAACCAACGCCGCCCGGAAAATCCCGTCACCGTCCGACCGGGGTGAGGGGTGGGCGTCGGGGCGGTGGGCGAGCGGCTGGGAGGTGGGGCGGCCGGGGGGGAGGGGAGGGACGCCGGGCGAAGGAGAGGGAACGCCGTGGGGAGGGGAACAGGCGCCCGGGGAGGAGGGGGCGAGCGGCCTGGACGCGGTACGGACGCTGCCGCAGGGCGCCGAGGGCGGGACCCCGCTCGAAGGGGCAGCGGCGTCGGGAGGGCCGGGGCAGTCGACGGGCTTCCCTCACCGTGGTCCTGGTTGAAGCCGGCGTAGAGCAGCCCGTTGCCGTGCGGGTTGCAGGGCAGGAGGTTCATGGCGCAGCGGGGTCCACCGCGCCTCAGCGCCGCATGCCGCTCGGGGAGGCAGGCCGCCGGTGTCCCTCTGGCCAGCTCCGAGGCCGCCGCGGCCGGAAGCGAAAGGCCCACCGCCTGCGCGCGCAGCCAGAGAGCCGCGGAGCGCCGAGCACATCCACCCGGGGCCTGCCGGGCGGGGAAGGAGCTCCGAGAGCGTCACGTCTATGGGGGGCGGGGCCTGCCCGAAGAGGGCTGGTCTGGTCGGTTCGGGAGCGGGGCCTGGTCTGAGGGGAGGGGCCGCATCTGTGGAGGGCGCATCTGGGGGCGGGAACCACCTGTCCCAGGCGGGAGGAGACCCCCAGTGCCAACGAGCCCTCCAGGGGGCGGCGATTCAAAGGGACAGCCCAGGGACTTCCCTGGTGGCGCAGTGGTTGGGAATCCGCCTGCCAATGCAGGGGACACGGGTGCCAGCCCTGGTCCGGGAAGATCCCACATGCCGCGGAGCAACTAAGCCCGTGTGCCACAACTACTGAGCCTGCGCTCTAGAGCCCGTGAGCCACAACTAGGGAAGCCCACGCGCCTGGAGTCCGTGCTTCGCAATAAGAGAAGCCACCGTAATGAAAAGCCTGCGCACGGCAATGAAGAGTAGCCCCCGCTCACTACAACTGGAGAAAGCCCAAGCGCAGCAACAAGGATCCAACGCAGCCAAAAATAAATGAGTAAATAAATAAATTAAAAAACAAAACAGTGACAGCCTTGCCCCGTGACCCTCAGGAGCACGCAGAACCCAGTCCCCCACAGTAACTCGAGTCCCCCGGAAATCATGTAGATTAAGGTAAGCATAAGAGACTTTTCTATTTTTAGTTGATAAAAAGATAAGTATCTCAGTAAAAATAACAATGCATTATGGAGTTTTTAACAGGTATGCTAGTAAAATGTACGCGAAAATAGCAAAATGAGTGGAAGTGAGGAAATGGAAGTACAGGTGACCCTTGAGCAACTCAGGGCCACTTACACGAGGATTTTTTTCGATAGTAAATGCCTCAGGGCTACACTACCCTGGTTGGTTAGATCCACAGATGCAGAACCGCAGATACCGAGGATAGGAGGGCCGACTATAAATTACACGCGGATTTTCGACTGCGTGGAGGGCGGGCGCCCTTAATCCCTGCGTTGTTCAAGGGTCGACTGTATATGAACGTATAGACCCTCCCACCCCCTACCCTCCATCTCCTCAGAGAGAGACGCCCCACAGGGACACAGACCCCCCACGGCCCAGAGGTACCCACAGACAGCTGCCCCCAGGACACAGAATCCCCAAGACACAGAACCCCCCCCAGGACACACAGAACCGTCTTCAGGGACACAGAGCTCCCCAAGACACCAAGCTCCCCCACACACAGAGTCCTCCAGATCACAGAGCCCTGCCTACCACCACCTCCGCCCAGGACACACAGCCCCTGGGACACAACACATCATCAAGTAAGGCTCTGGGCTTCCCAGCACCGCGGAGCCGGCCCATGGTCCTATTCCAACACAGTGGCCATGGAGGCAGGAGCGGCTGGCCCTAGGGTCCCCGCCCAGAGGGCCCTCTGTTCTCGCCTTTCATCTGCAAGAGGTAAGGTTGTTTCGTATGATACAGTGTTTAACTAGTAAAACAATCAGAGAACCTTTAAAAAGCTACCATCCATTACCCCCATTTCTAAAGTGGCCCACAGAGCAACGATAAAATTTTGCAGCAAGGAATCAGGAAACCAGCAGACAATGCTGACCAGCTTTGAGCCGCACAAGGCACTGTCCTCCAGCAGAAGTAGAAAGTTAGTCTCTGACGCGGCAGACAGGCATATTCTAGACCCGAGTGCCAAGTCCACTCCTGGGCTAGACAGCCGTCTTCCTGTCATCTCATCAGGCACAGAAAGAGCACCAGAGATTCTGGCACACACAGCCTGGCCACAGCGGGCAGGGTCGGATATGAAAGCTCCCTGGACGAGGCCCCTCAGGCTGATAGGGGCAGCATAAAGGCAAGACCCTGCATGAACACAGTCCAGAATGGGGCAGCATCCGAGCCAGCAAAGGCCAGACCGCATGCTGGTGCCTGAGCGGCTGCTGCTTTTACCAGCAACAGCTTTAACCTTGCTCAGTCTTCACACCTTCTAGATAGGAGTTACTAAGACAGCGATCCCGGAATCACCGCTGCTCCCTGAAAGCATTGAACACAGCAATGTGCTCTCCTACCACAAGTGCTAGTCTGAGTCCCTTCCAACATCCTCCTACAGAAATGTCCCCGGTTCTTGACCATAGGAGGTCTCCCTCATTGCAGTGAGTCAACTGAGTTCCTGGTGGTCTTTGGCTGACGACAGTGAAAGCACTTCTGGGCTGCCTCACCTAGGAGGGGTAAAGGCTGGAGCAACAGCAACTACGTTGGGGCAAGGTAGACTTTGGAACTCTTCCTTGTTGCCTCTGTCTTCCTCTGCACAGTGACTCAGAGGCCTCTGTACCTGGGCTGGTTCCACTGTTATCGTGGGAAAGTAGAGTGAAAGAAGCAGTATTCCACAGTTGAGTTCTAGACTGAGGCAGGGAAGAGAATTCCACTGAAGCCAGAACAGATGGAGCCAGACCCTGACCCCGAGTTCAGGCTGGTTGAGGAATGAGGGTCGGGGATCAAGGGTCAGAGGTGAGGAGTGGCAGGGCCAGTCTGACCCTTGCCAGGGTAGGGAACCATGTTGGGCACCCACTGCCTGTATGGAGAAGTGGCTCCCATTACCTACCATTGATCCATCTGCCCACTGCCAGGCAGAAGCATCTATATCAACAGCTGCCCTGTTCTGAGGCTTTGTCATCCTCATTCACTAGGTCACCATATTGATGACACACCCAGTGGAGGTCGGTGCCCCAAGGGAAGCGAGGCCCAAGGGTGTGTAGGGAGCGGGGAGTGAACACAGTGAACACAGGGTCCTGCCCTCCTGGCGGGTTGGGGTGCATCCCCTGCCCCCATGACAGCTCAGCCCCCTCCCCCCAGTTCCCCAATACATGCAGCTTCAGGCTTGCTTTTCAAATCCACATTTACTTTGATGACGCAATTCTCCCGCAAAGGGAAGCATCTCCATCTCCATCTCTTTGGCGAAACAAATATTATCAAGCTCATTATTGACATTTTTTCCAGATTCAATATTTGCCTGGATCATTCCTCATCAAAGTTGTAAGCTCTCAGTCTAGGAAACTAGTCTGCATTGCAGTCATTTTCACAGGGCAATTGAAGACATAATTGTACATAATATATTTTGAATCTAGATGCTTGAAAAGAGAATTACAAGCAGCTGGGACACAATCTGGTCTTCTTGTTTATACTTGGGGTGGATTTTGCCAGCAGTGAGGCCATGGAAGAAAATGGCGAAGTTTGAGAGCAGTTTCTCCAAGGTTCAGTTTACATTTCAGTTTTGATTTCGGTATGCTCACCACCAAAACATGCATATTTGTACTTAATATGTTCTGTATTAGGGTTTGTTTTCAGTTCACAGAAATGTCACTTTAATAGTACTTTCTACTGTGAAGCATAACTTATTTCCTTGTTGTGTGAGCCCTGGGGTGGCCATAACAAATTGCCACAAACTGGAGGGCTTGAAACAACATTAATGTGCCTCTCACAGTTCTGGAGGCCAGAGTCTGAATCCAGGTGTGGGCAGGGCTTTTGGGGGGCCCCCTCCTGCCTCTTCCAGCTTCTGATGGCCCCAGCTGTCCTTCAATTAAACAACGAAAAGGGACCAAATTTAGGCTTGTGACCAGGTGTCCGTTCCCAGCCTCCCCACCTCCACCAACCTTGGAAACCTGCACCTTCTACTTCCGTGCGCCCTTCAAGGGGCAGGGGAGAGGGGCTCGCATCCAGGGTGGACCCCTCCTCGTTTCTGCTTGTGGCAGTCGGGGAAGTGACACCCCACCGCAGCCATCAGGCTTCGTGGTCAGCAGGTCAGCCCTTCACTCTCCTCTCTCATCCACTGCCTAGCAGAGAGAAGGGTGTGATGGCCCGGCAGCAAGTCCTCCCAGGCCCGCAGCCCCTTGCAGAGGGACCGTCCCCTCAAGGCTTACCTGCTATGCCCTCGCCTGCTCCCCTGTGCACATCTGTCCCTGTTGTGCCCAGGGGGCAGGGTGACCAGCCATGGCCGAGCACATTCCTCCTTTCGGGGCCTCGGCTCCACCGTCTCTGAATAAAAGTGTTGCTCCCAATTCTAGGGTCCTTTAAATTTCTAAAAATCTGTAAATAACAGAAACTGAGGACATCTGTATGTTTTCAAGCTATTTTTTTTTAATCCGTTGTTGCAACCTCCAGCTGCCACAGAGAATCTAGTGGTAGAACCAGGAAGGAGACCCTGCCCAGAGTCTTAGCTGAGTCAGCTCTGATCTTTATGCTCATGCAGGGAGGTGACAACATGTCCACTGGGGCCAGAGTACCGCCCACTATTTCTGCAGACAGGCACCCGCTGGACGGCTGGTCCTTCATTCCCCACTGTCTGTCTCTGTGTTCTTTTCAGGAAAAGGCATCCTTTCAATCAATGGCACTGGGACACAGCCTTGTTGCCAACACCAGGCACTAGCACTGATTGTGGTGCCTGAAACAGGTGATACAAAGCAAAGGGAATAAAGGCCAATAGGGCTTCCCTGGTGGCGCAGTGGTTGAGAGTCCGCCTGCCAATGCAGGGGACACGGGTTCGTGCCCCGGTCCGGGAAGATCCCACATGCCGCGGAGCGGCTGGGCCCATGAGCCATGACCACTGAGCCTGTGCGTCTGGAGCCTGTGCTCTGCAACGGGAGAGGCCAAAACAGTGAGGGGCCCGCGTTCCGCAAAAAAAAAAAAAAAAAAAAAAAGGGCAATGGAAGTACACCACTTCTCCATTGAATGGAAGTATAACTTTCCATTCTTTCCAATGGAAAATTGGAAAGAAGCAGCCAACAATTCTACCAAGAAGGAAGTATACTTTTTATTGTTGAGAAACATTTTCTTAAACAACAGTGTTCACTTCACTCTTAGCTGAAACTTCAGGCTTGGAGTGACATTTTCTTGCCGATCTGGACCTGGTGTAACCGTGCTGTGGTATGTTCGCTGTAACTAGAGATATCTTTGGCATTTTCTTCCCTTAGCTTCATAACTCATGGAACATCTTGTACAAAAAAATGTAGATTTACAGAAAAATATGCATATAAATCACTTATTAATCCCAAAACGTAGTAAATAACATAGCAAAAACTCGATCAAATCCATTTCATACACAAGCTGGACAGATCTGTTGTGCCTAATCTCTAACTTATCTGTGGCATTTTATAAATTAGTGCTTTGACATTAAAAAGGTTTACAAAAAGGCCCTGCATAACGTCAAAGACTCTAATTTCTCTCTCCATCCTTGCTTTTCATTCTCTAGAATTTATACTCATCACACGCATGTCACCATTCTTATAAAAAGCACTTATTTTAAGAAAAAAATTGCACTGCAATCATGATCTAAGTAGCATTCAGAATTCCATGTTACCAAGAGAAGGTCGTCCCTTTATAAACACACGTCTGAAACAAGAGCCCCACGCCTGTCCACGCAGACATGTCAGGTATGCAGGGTACCGGCCGCAGTTTCATTGCTCAGGGCCGCGTGGTCACCGTGACATTGGCGGGTGTCTGCATCCAGAGCGGCCTCCTGCCTCCCACCTGTGCCACTCCTCTGCCTCGCGCCCTCCTCAGGAGACTTTGCAGCTGTTTCTGGTGCAGCGTTTGGGGGGGGCTCTGGGGAAGGTGGGCAGCCTTCGCTTTTCGGAGGCTGGTCCTCTTGTGACTGGAGCTGGTGGCGAGGGAACAGGGGCGGCCGTGCATCACCCTGGCATTCAGGCCGCTGGCCATCGAGAAGGACTTGAGGTGGCTCCTGAGGGCCGTGGGCAGTGGCAGCCTGTCCACCAGGTGCACGGGCGTGCAGGACACCACTGCCCGGCAGCACAGGTCCTGCAAGCTCAGTACTTGGGAAAGAAAAGAAAACCTATTTCATTTGTGTTGTCCTGGGCACGGGGCCAACACAGGGCCAGCCACACACCTGTCCGCCCTCCTCTCTGGGACTCTGGGGCAAGATGTCCCACCCTGTGCCCACGTGCAGTGATTGGAGGTGGATGGTCCTGCTTTCATCACCTTAAATCCAGTTTGTCCCCAAACTTGAGACCCCCACCATCTCTCCCTCTATGTCTGAGAGGTGAGTGGACTGCCCAGCGATGGCCAATGAGGTCTCCTCAGGCCTAACGTGACCAACTTTTGGGGTCGGAGACCAAGAGCTTCAGGAGACGTGCTTCCCCAACTGAGTAGCTGACACCAAAAACGTGTTATCAGCTTTATCAAGATGTATTGGAGAACACACCAGAAAAGCAAATGCTGTCATTTATGTTTCACCTACATCGTTCGTTCTGTGAGTCAGGGTCCCTGCTCAGATAGAGAGGGGCTCCCAGGGGCCTGCTGGGAGGAGGAACGGCATCTCACCCCTGATGCAGTCGGGATAGCCCTCAATCCCTGGAGGATCAGACAGAAGAAACACGACCCAGGGCTTTGGCTCCTTTTGGAATCAGGGTCCTAACAAATAACATTCATAACAGTGCTTCTCAACTGGGGGCGATTTTGACTCCCCAGGACATTCGGCAAAGTCTGGAGACATTTGTGGTTTTCACAAATGGGGGCAGGGAGACCAGGGATGCAGCTCACCCACAGCACACACAGTGCCCCCACCAGAGGACACTCCATCCCAAATGGCACTAGTGCCAAGCGGCAGAAGCCCTGATTTCGGAGAATGGAGACAGTGGCCCGGGGAATGGGTCCTGGGAGGCTGAGCACTGGCGGGGCTGCAGGGTGGACTGGACGGACACCTACCCTTGCTTGGCCTCCAGAGCCGGTCCATCCCATGCCGCAGCAGCACAATCCTGGCCAGCTCCATAAAGGACTCAGTGACGTTGAAATTGCACAGCGGGCTGACCTCGAAGAATGTCACACCCAGGCGCTCCGCATAGGCCTGGGCCTGTTCCGTGGGGACCTGCCGCTTGAAAGCCAGGTGCAGGCGGTTCCCCACCAGGATTTTAGGGACCCCCGGGGCGTGCTAAAGGGTGACAGAAGGGCAAGGAAAGTGGGTCACATGCAGGCTTTGTTGTTGGTACCATGGGTGTCCGGGGTGAATGGTGTCCACTCAGAACCTCAGAATGTGTCCTTTTTTGGAAAGAGGGTCTGTGCAGATGTAATTAATTAAGATGGGATCTTGGGGTGGACCCTAAATCCAGGCACTGTGTCCTTATAAGAAGTGGCGAGGACACAGGACACACAGGGAGGAGGCCACGTGATGCTAGAGCAGAGACAGAGAGACACGTCCACAGGCCAAGGACCAGGGCCTGTCGGCAACACCAAAAACTGCAGGAGACGGGAAGGATCCTCCCTCGAGTGTTTGGAGGAATCGCGGCCCTGCCGACACCTTGCTTTTGGACTCTGACCTCCAAAACTGAGAGAATACGTTTCTGTTGTTTTCAGCCACACAGTTCGTGGTGCGTTGTTACGGCCGCGCCAGGACACTCACTCAGTGGGTGGGACTGACCACTCCACGTCTCCACTGGCAGTTGGGCCGGTCAGGGTGCCAGCAGGCAGCAGCCTGGTCACCACCTGTCAACCTACCTGACTGCATGCAGGGCCTGATCCTGTGCTGGGACATGACGCGTCCTCCTCCCTGTGGCTGGAGCCTCGTGCCCTGGCCGCCCCAGCCCGCCTCCCCTCACAGGGCCACATGGACGGAGCCCTGGCCATGTCATACCTCATTGATCTCCTTAATCCACCGGTCGATGCCATCAAAGGACCAGCGGTTTGCGATGTCGTAGACCAGGATCACACCCTGGGGGAGGCACAGTCACTTGTGGCAATGCAAGCCACTCAGGCACACACTCACAACCAGCTAAATAGCCATTTTACTTATGTTAACACAAAACATATTATTTCGATTTGTCTGCCAAATGTAGCAGTTATATGATCACTTCCAGTGATATTTCATAAGCTCATTGATAAACCCTCAAATGTGAATGTGAGCTGGGGACTGGAATTCAATTCCCCACATTCACGAGCTGGTCCAGGGACACGGAATGCGGGGGTACTTCAGAGCCCACCCACCTGGACGGAGGGCTCTCACATACGTACAGACACACACGCACATGAACACGGTGCACACACAGCCCACATGCCTGCATATTTATGTACACACGTGTAGATGCATGTGCCTACACACTGCTCGTGCACACGTACATACAAATGTAACACATGCACACACACATCTGATGCAGAGGGCTTGGGAGCCACCAAACAGTCCAGGGCACACTTTTTAGACTCTGGCATCAATTTGTATGTGAGCTAATTGCCTTGTCCTCCAAGTATCCATTAAAGAACATTCCAAAAGTCATTATTCAAAGTCACTTTGAGGGACTTCCCTGGTGGTCCAGTGGGTAAAACTCCGTGCTCCCAATGCAGGGCCCCGGGTTCGATCCCTGGTCAGGGAACTAGATCCCACATGCATGCCTCAACTAAGAGTCCGCATGCTGCAACTAAGAAGCCTGCATGCCACATCTAAGAAGCCCGCGTGCTGCAACTAAGAGCCAGAGCAGTCAAAATAAATAAATTAATTAAAAACAAAAAAGAAAAACAAAGTCAACTTGACCTCCCGGTTCAGGGGTGTTACCTGTGCGCCCCGAGAGTAGGAGCGGAATATGGTACAAAATCTTCCCTGACCCGACGTATCCCTGGAAAAGATGTTGGAAGTCTGTAAGAAGAAATCACTGCTTCCCGACGACAAGGTTTTTGAACTCGGGAGCCAGAGCAAATGCATTTTACAATTGTCAGTTGGTGGCCATCCCACAGAAAGTCCGAGCCCCCAACAAGACATTGGGCACCTTATCCCTGGAGAGATCTGGACATTGGGATGTCCTTTTGGGCTCATTCTCTTTTCTAATTATTTAAAAAGTCAACTAGAGAAAATAGCGATGGGTTTCAACATAATAATTCTGACATTTCAATAAGTCTAATTTAAGTTTTTAAAAAGTTGTTTAATTTGGAGATAAAGCTATGTAGTAAGGAATGTGAGTCTACACTGGGGGAGAAATAGGCCAAAGGATTTGGTGGGGTCACTCCACTTCCAATTAACTCTAAAAGATCATGGGAATCCCCTGGCCAGTCCAGTGGTTAGGACTCCTGGCTTTCACTGCCAAGGGCGTGGTGGCTTCAGTCCCTGGTCAGGGAACTAAGATCCCACAAGCCGTGTGGCACAGCCAAAAACATAAATAAAAATAAAAGGTCACATGAAGTCAGCCCTGTGGATGCATCCCTATGTTCATCAATACAAGGAAGTGACCCGGGGGTGCATTAACGAGGATAAAGAAGAATAGTACTTCCGGGATTGACTCTGCCCTGTGTGGGGGAATTTACTAAGATGGACCACGAGGACCAGGCAAGGGGGCTTCGTTTTAGATGCCAAGGAAAAAGGAGCAGCTGTTACACCAGCTTTCTGAGTCCCATACAAGTTTGGGTTGAGAGGGGAGCCCTCAGGAGGTCCCCGGGGAGGGAGGAAGGGAAAAGAGACTTGAGAGTCAGCAGTGGGAAGGGACAGGGTCATTGAGGGGACATCGTGGAGAGAGGTTTCCTGGCCCAGACTTGGGGGCTGACTGCTCCTGATTAGGGGCAGATGGGGGTGGGAGAAGGGGCTCCAGGCCACTGCAGACACTTGTGGCTTGGGGAGAGATTTGGCATGGTCAGACGGGAGAAGGGAACCATGCAAGTGACCATGCAGGTGGTCCAGGAGAGGGGATGACACAGGGGCTAGTAACAGTGGTCAGGAAAACCACATGGGTTGGGGGCAACTCAGGGATTAGTCACAGCAGGAAAACCCTAGTCCCCCATCCCCGGAACTGGAGGGGCAGGAGTCTGACCAGAGTCTCAGAGCCAGGGCTGCCTGGAGTGGGGACCAAGAAAGAGACCCAGGCCAGAGCTAGGCGACACCCTGACCTCTTGCCCTCCTACCCTCCACCCTCCGTCCTGTTGATCTTGGTCAGGACACACAGCCCCTCTGGGCACTAGAGAGGCAGAAGCAGAAGCACATCCACATGCTCTGGACAGACTCCAAGGCCCACACAGATCTCATCTTCCTCGGGGGGCACTAGGTCAGGCTGGGGCAGAAGCAGTGGATATTCCCACAGGTGGTACCAGAGCCCCTGAGGGCCTGGACAGACCTGCCCTGTGCTCAGGGGCCGGGCAGAACCCCTGACTCACCAGAGCTGCAGCTTCACCCGCCGGCCGTCCAGCAGGATGGTGGTGGTCTTGTAGTCGATGCCTGTGAAAGAGGGTCAGGGGGGCTTAAAGCAAAGCACTTCCACAGTTATGCTCAGGTAAAAGGTGCAGATAAGAGAAACTCTCTCACGCTGGGGGAGAAAGGACTACCTACCGGTGCAGATCCAGGACTCACAGAGACGGCTGGACTGGGCCCTGCTCGGACCCTCCCCTCGCCCACCGGCCTCGCCCACTTGCTCTGTGGAGCGGGGCCTCCAACCTCCCTCCACTCCTCCCGCACCACCACTGCCTCCAGCTCAGCGCCCAGGCCCCTGCCGCTGCCCAAAGGGTGGGCAAGCAGGAGCCACCTGAACCGTTCAGCAGCTGGCTCCACGCATGGCCTGCTGGCCCTGGGTCTGCCGAGTGGCAGCCACTCACACACCCTTGTCTCCACTGGACTCAGGGCTAAAACACAGACATAGTTCCCCCAAGTTATCACACTAAGAATGTAAAGTAAAAACGTGTAGAATATGAAATTAGGTATGAAGTATTATCTCAACTATGCAAAGACAAAATGTGTGTACGTATGTGCACAGGGGTGATGAAATAAAATTCATGTTTTATGGCAAGACAAGAAAAACTTAAACGTAAAAAGGTTTTCTGCCCTTACGGGCCTCCTGGCTCCCCTTTAGTGTGTATTGTGCATCTGCATTGACCAGACCTCCTTAGGAGACAACATTCCTTCTTAATTTTGTAAACCGTCAGGATGACCTGCTTAGCACTTGATAACTCCTCAGGAGATAACCTTCCTTCCTAATGTTTAAGGGGTCACGATGACCCAGTTTTGTTTTGGAGGAGCAGACCTGGATTGTAGAAACTGTCAATATGTCATCTGATGTATATCCTTTTGTCTCAAAAACGTATATAATTGTACTTTGACCTCTGACAGTTTTCAGAGCTTTCTGAAAGACTGTCTCCCAGGTTATAATCCTCAGGCTGGTGCAAATAAAAATTTCCATTCCTTTCTTAGACCAACTATTGATTAATTTTTTCGTCAACATGCATGGCGTAGTTGGCAGGATATCAGAGACACCCACCAGAGGATACCTGGGGTCTACCCTAAACTGGTGCTCGGTACTAGCCCTTTGAGCCCCACCTGCTTCTTGGAACTCTTCAGGTGTTCCGGTGAGTTCTTCTGATATCCAGGTCTTATTATTTAAGTGATGATCCTACAAATTTTTTTTCAAGCTTTTTCGTACTTAAGACTTGGAGTCTTAAGGGGCACCAGTGCATTTCCTTGTCAGGGTCCTAGGGGGATCTAGGCAGGAGGCCCCGGGAAACATAGGTGGCTGGAGTTTCATTAAATTTAGCTTAAATTAAAAACGAACAAAACAAAAAAACAAGTTGATATATGGTCTGAGCAAATGGTTTGCCCAGTGAAACAAGAGACAGCTTGCTCAGCCCCAAGAACAAGGAACACCTGCTCCTTCTGGCCACAAGGTGTCCTCAGGTGACTGAGAACCTAGTGGAAGTGTCTGAGGATCAATTTTTCAGATGTGTAGCAGTACTACAGCAGATCCCACTACAACAATTAAGTAAATGCTGCTCTTCCAGGGACGCAGGAGATAAAGGCTGATCACCTAGTGCTCCAAGCACCCACAGCGGTTTTAGATTGTCAGAGGGAGAAACCAAGACATGTAAAAGAGCTGAACTGACCCTAGCGCAATTCCTTGGAGAGCTAGACTCAGAAGCAGCACCCACAACCATACTGTCCTCAGAAAGTTGTTCAGATCATTATCTTTTCTCTGAATTAGGCAACCAAATTGATAATGGGAAATTGTGCTTCAAAGGTCAAACAGCTCCTGAATGGACAGCCACCTATGGGGATACCAGCTGGGTTTATATAGAGCTGATGCTTGCAAGTGCTTACCTAACTGGGAATCAAAGGAAATCCTGCCCTGAAATGAGCAAGCTGGGATTCTTTTTTGGCATTCCAAACTGATTTTTCCGTGAACAGTCAGAAGAAGCCAGCAGAGGGTAATTTCTTACCATGTCAGTCAGTCTCCTGGACCCCTGCCCACAGGGTCTACTGGAAACAAGAGTGATAAGAGCTTTTCTTTTTTCTAAAATTGGATTAGCAGCAGAAATTATTTGTAGGGCTATCTTCTTGGATCCTTTGAATTGGAAAGACTCCTAAATATTTGTAGGGCTAGCTTCTTGGATCCTTTGAATTGGAAGGACTCCTAAATTGGAAAGCTCTCATCTTAAACTATTGTACCTATTTTAATTGGTATGCAAAAGCCCCAAAAGGCTTCAAAATTCCAAAATAGCCTCATTGAAGGATTTGTTGTAGAAGGCTAATGAAAGATTGATCATATAAAAGGTACCTACAATAAAAGACTATAAAACTGCCATAACTACTACTCTATCCTCCTTTTTTAAATTTTTATTCATTTATTTATTTTTTGGCTGCATTGGGTCTTCGTTGCTGGGCACGGGCTTTCTCTAGTTGTGGCGAGCTGGGACTACTCTGTCACGGTGCGTGGGCTTCTCACTGCAGTGGCTTCTCTTGTTGCGGAGCACGGGCTCTAGGCGCACAGGCTTCAGTAGTTGTGGCACACGGGCTCAGTAGTTGTGACACACGGGCTCAGTAGTTGTGGCTCACAGGCTCTAGAGTGCAGGCTCAGTAGTTGTGGCACACGAGGTTAGGTTGCTCCACGGCATGTGGGATCTCCCCAGACCAGGGCTCAAACCCATGTCCCCTGCATTGGCAGGCAGATTCTTAACCACTGTGCTACCAGGGAAGTCCCTAAATGGTTATCTTTAGAAATGGGACCACCTGAGGTTATAGGTGAGCCTCTTGGGGTCAAAGGTTGAACTGAGGGCCATAGTTAAAGAATTTCTTAAACCCAGGGAAGATCCTCAAAAGGTTTTGTAAATGGATTACCAAGATGGAAGGCCACAGATCTGTCTAAGCCTGTGACCATAGCTGATATTCAGAGCCTGATAGAAAAAAAAAATTTTTTTTGGCCTTCTCCTCTAAGCTAAATGAAGGAAAGAAAAACATTCCGACAGAGGTGGATGAGTATGTTGGTACTTTGATATCATTTAGGTGGCCACCCAATTATCTGAGGAATTAAAAACAGCTGTCCTTGTTTTAGAACTCTAGTGTTTACAGGACCAAAGGTGTGGCTCCAGAA
This sequence comes from Aethalodelphis obliquidens, assembly GCF_003676395.1. NCBI lineage: Eukaryota > Metazoa > Chordata > Mammalia > Artiodactyla > Delphinidae > Aethalodelphis > Aethalodelphis obliquidens. The sequence goes on from NW_020837988.1 coordinate 12,649,615, forward strand.
ACAGCCCTAGGCCCACCAATCCTTTTACCACTCCCATAATCTCCCCTATTTATTTTAAGAGGCTGTAAGTAAAAAAAAAAAAAATCTGGCTTTAAGGGAAGAAAGAAAATCCTCCTAGGACAACTTGCATTTTTCCTCCTCTGCCTTTGAGATAGAAATGTTCTACCCAGTCTTCTCCAGGAGCTCTTATGCAGGCCATCTTCTTTAATGCAAATTTCAGGAAGGTAACTTTTTTTTTTGAATATTAATTTAATTTAATTTATTTTTGGCTGTGTTGGGTCTTAGTTGCGGCACGTGGGATCTTCATTGGGGCAGGCGGGATCTGGCTGCGGTGTGCAGGCTCTTCGTTGTGGCGCGGGCTTCCCTCTCTCTAGTTGTGGCATGCGGGTTTTCTCCCTCTAGTTGTGGCACGTGGGCTTAGTTGCCCTGCATCTCGTGAGATCTTAGTTCCCCGACCAGGGATTGAACCTGTTTCCCCTGCATTGGAAGGCAGATATTTTACCACTAGACCACCAGGGAAGTCCCTCAGGAAGGTAACTCTTATCCAAAGGAAAAAACAAAAGAGGGATAGGTAATTTGGAACCTGATTTGTCAAGGGCAATACAAATCTTAAATGTCTTTTCCATAAATATTAGTAAAAAGGATTTAGCCATCTAAACAGGTGACCTTGATTTGTTCCATCTGCAAGAAACCCAATTTGAATCCAACATCTTTTGTAACTTACGTGTTTTACATTATTGTACCTGATTCATGGTTGAAACTCTGGAATGGGAACTGGGGTCTCTGTTTGCGTCTGCGTGTTTGTACGTATCTGTAAATGTGTGTGTTGTAGACGTGTGGCATTGCCAAAATTAATTAATTGGCTTAAAGGATGATAAGCACTTATACAAATACTCAGAAATATAAAAGGAATGAACCCAAATGAACTTCAGGATCACATGATCTAGGGTTAATTTTTAATGAATGAAAACAAGTTTGAGTTTATTGGTTTAATTATAAAGACATCTTTTTTTTTTTTTTTTGGCCACACCACGCGACATGCGGGATCTTAGGTCCCCGACAAGGGACTGAACTCGCCCCACTGCAGTGGAAGTGCAAAATCTTAGCCACTGGACCACCAGGGAAGCCCCAATACAGACATACCTTTAAAGTCATCAACATTACGTATATACTATTTTGTATGTAGGTTTACCAGAAATCAAATAAGATTGTATAATTCCTGTCACAAAATTTGTCAACAAGAAAAATAACCAGATGTGATGAAACTTTCAAGCAAATTAAATGTAAATGAGATAAGAGCTTTCAGGTGAACTCTTTAGGAATAATTATGTTTTAGGACTGTCTACTTAAAAGTAGTTTCTCCAGATTTTTGGCAGTTTTGATTACACTTTATGTAACTTATAAAGTGATGGTTTCTTTCCTTTCACATTGTGTATCACCTACTCCTACTAAGATAATGATATCTAAACAAATTGAAACTATTGATCACATCTACAGTTCTCCATAAATTAATGAACATCCACGATGCACATGCTTCCTCCCCAGGTGGAAATTAACCTTCACACAGAAGAATCAGGGATGGGGTGTACGTGGGGAGCAGCTCTGGGGAGAAGGAACAGTGGAGAGAGTCCAGAATGGCTCAGCCTCAGGATCTAGCCTGAAACCAGGCCCACCCCTCAACCTGTCGGTTACATAAGGCCACAAACTCCTTTTTGCTTAAGCTTCTTTGAGTTGACTTTTTTGTTTGCACCAAAAAATGCCCTGACAGAAAACCCATGAAAGTATAGTGACTGGAGAGAGTGACAGAGGAAACCTGACACACAAATCCTGGAAAAGCTGCGGAAGATACATTTTAACATCTTCCCAAAGCAGAGCACAATGCCTCCCACACCCCAGAATTTCACTAATAGTGAACATGTATTTAAAAGAAAATCTACAGGAATTCCCTGGTGGTCCAGTGGTTAGGGCTCTGCCCTTTCACTGCTGAGGGCATGGGTTCAATCCCTGGTCAGGGAACTAAGATTTTGCCGCATAGTACGGCCAAAAAATAAAAGAAAATCCAACTCAATGATAATGATCTAACTATTAACATTCAGAACCCAAACTGAACTCTGACTCTGGTGGTTGTTCCCACCAGGACAGCCCTGCCGGGTCACCTGCCCTCGGCACACTGCCCCTGAGGCACCCTCCCAGAGCCGCGTGTGCTTTGGAGACCCAGGGCCACTCCGTCTCCATCAGTGTTACTGTCCTTTAGAGCTGCAACCCGGCCTACTTCCCTCCATCTATGCAGCTGTGAACTCCCATGGAAGGCCCCTCCTTTGAATTGGGGACAGGGCAGAGCAGGGGAGGTTCGCGGGTGGGAGATAAAGCTTGAAAAAACACTGCCCACCCTCACCCCCCATTTGATCTGTAGGGTGGAAAATGGGAACGGAGATGGGCTAGCCCCCTGGGGACCCCACAGGTCCCCCACATAGCACTGTGGAGACCCTGCAGGGAGAAGCTCTGTGATGCGTGGGATCAAATCCCAGTCCTGACGACCAGCGGCTTCCTCCCTCTCCCTGTGCCTCAGTTTCCCTGACAGCTCACGTCTGGTACCTGCCGCCAGCAGTGGCCTCAGCTCAGCACAAGCTCCATTCTTCCCCAGGCCTTTGGGTCCCAGGATAAACCCTCTGTCTCAGCTGTACCTGCCACAGAGAAGCCCCCAAATTCCACCCATTCACGCCAGGTTCGAAGTCCCATTGGGAGAAGAGTCTCTTTTTTCATACACTTATTTATTGAACCGTTTTATGTTCCTCCTGCTATGTGTTTGCTCTGTTCCTATTTATTGTATTTCCTCTTCTCTGTTACTTCACGTTTTTGACAGTAGTGTTGTCAGTGTTAGGGTCGAAAGGTGTAATGCACATTCGCACATTCGCTGCACTTATCGAATTCGCCAAGAACTCTGTCCATCAAAATAAAAATACACAAAAGCTCCTAGAACAAAGCCTGTTGGAATGTTCACTGAGTGAGTCAGGACCACAGAGACAAGAAGAGAGATAATTTTAGCCTGAAAAACAGCAAATGTCAAATGCCAAGACACTCCCTACACTTTGAGGCCACGTGATGTGTAAATAATCTGTTTCAGCTCATCCAGCACCTGCCGAATTCTATCTCCTAGAACAAGAGGACGCAAACATGTAAATACTGGTTAAGTATCATTGACAAACATATTCATCATGAGGACCTGACTTTTGAGAACTTGTCTTATGTTGAATTAAAGTATCAGAAAGCAGGGTGCTGGCTGCCAGGGGCGGGAGAGGGTCCAGGTTTCCATTTGGGGGGTGAGAAAAATGTTCTGAAATGAGAAAGTTACAGGGTCGTGAATGTACCAAATACCACTGAATTGTTCACTTTAACATGGTTAATTTTATACTATGTGAATTTCACCTTAAAAGAATGTATATACATATGTGCTATCCAGAGACGGACCCTGGCCTGGCTTCCCAGATCAGAAGGGCACTTTGTTGGGAGATGTTGGGGTGCCGCGCAGGACCAAGGGGGCGGGAGGGCTGCATAATGGGGCTCAGGATGGGAGAAGCAGGGAGGCCCCAGGGCTGAGGTACAGGCCCAAGCTTCACCCATGGCCAAGGCCCAGAGCCTGCCCCTGCAGGGCTGCCTCCCGTTTCTAAATGGTTCTAAAAGTGAGTCATGCATTTTTTTTCTTTTTGGCCGCGTGGCATGTGGAATCTTAGTTCCCTGACCAGGGATGGAAGCCGTGCGAAGCGCAGAGTCTTAACGACTGGACCCCCAGGGAAGTCCTGCAGGTCATGTTTTAAATGGGCATTTGAAGTGTGTTCATCATATGAGAATCATACACAGAGAGCAGTTACTGAAATCAGCACCAGTCCCCCTCCTCTTCAGAATCTACCCCACCTCCTTTTTGAAAAGGAAAGTATGTTCCCTGCATGTTTCTCCTTGCTGGTTTTTCTCTGTGAAATAGCAAAGCCATGTGACCCAGGTGCTTCCAGGCTCCTCGTGGCCTGGCTGCCCCAGCTCATCCACACAGCTCCCAGCTCTTAGCTGCCTGAGCCGCTCACTCCCCACGCTGGGGGCTAAACCCTCCCACACCCTCCCTGGCAGGGACGGGACCACTGTCACACCTGCCTTGTTCCCTAACGGCCTGTGTCTGTGCTGAGCTGCTGCATCCAGGTACCCTGTGAAATCCCACAGCAAGGACAAGCCCCACCAACCAGATACCGGCGGGACCTGGCACATCATCCCCCATGAGTGAAACTGGGGAGTAACCCAGAGCCTTCCCTAACCATCGCTCGGGTGTGGCCAGATGATAACCCCCTCTTTCCAGAGCTCTGACACCTCAGAGGGTCCCAGTCCCTTCAAATTGCAGGGCTGCCCCTGCCAGGTCTCGAGGTCACCCTGAACCTGGACTCAGGCTGGGGTAGGAGATAGATGGGCCCCAGGCTGAACAGTTTCTCCCCTGTGGACAGAAACTCCATAAAAGCAGGATGATGGAGGAGGCTGGGCCCTGCCCAGATAAGAGATAAAAGACCACATATTCCTCATTCTTGAAGTTAAGGAGACCTCCCTGACTACACATGCACAGAAAGCCTCCTTGGAGGTCAAAAAGGGAGGGGGCGCCACCCCATAGTAAGTGATGTCAACTACCCATAGGCCTCTTCGCTAGAATCCATCTTGGCTAAGAGATGCGCATGCACGCACACATGGGAAGACCCTGAGATAAACCAAATATAGATTCAGAACCAGGCAAAGCAAGATTGCCAAAGGAAACCTGGAAGAAAGGCCCCATAAAAGTGATTCAAACTACCACAACGGCGCAACTCTCTCTGAGCCCGCCCGTGTGTCTATCCACAGGTACTGTACTATTTTTCCTCCTAATAAACACTTTACTTGCCTCACTACTTTCCATCTCTATGTCTCTATGTGGCAATTCATTTCTACACAGCAATGGGTCAGGGCCTTGTCACTGTCCATTGGTCCCTGGTGGTCTGGTGGCTAGGATTCAGTGCTCTCACTGAATCTCTCACTGCCACTGCTCTCACTGCCACTGCCAGACCTCAATCTCTAGCCAGGAACCGAAATGCTGCTTCAAGCCGCTGCAGGCTGAGGCCACCCGAGATCAAGGCCACCAATAGGGTTCAGCGGTCAGGCCAGAAGGGGCCTCCCTCCGCCCTACTTTGGACAGCCCAACAGTCTGGGTGACACTGCCAGGGAAAGCATTGCCATCCTCCATGAAAAAAAAAGGGCGGCGGGACTTCCCTGGTGGCACAGTGGTTAAGACTCTGCGCTCCCAATGCAGGGGGCCCAGGTTCAATCCCTGGTCAGGGAAGCAGATCCCACATGCTGTAACTAAGAGTTCGCATGCTACAACAAAGGAGCTGGTGAGCCGCAACTAAGGAGCCCACAAGCCACAACTAAGACCCAGTGCAACCAAATTAAAAAAAAAAGGGGGGGGTGCATCTTTGATTTTAAAGAGCAGTTTTCTGATATCAGCACCCCTTTTTCCTGCCTGTCCCACAGTGGGGGCCCTGCAGGCTCTGCCATCCACCACCTCCAGTCCGGGCAGCTCTGCTCACTTGGGTGGTCAGCCCCCAGGTGAGCTGTGTCAGGGAAGCAGAGCTTTATTTTCAGTAGCACCCCTGTGCAAACACATGCAACCACGGAGGTGCCACGTGTCTTCAGAAGGAGCCCGAGCCCCTGCTGATTCAATCTCCTACTTTCATCCCTTGGGAGCAGCAGAGGCTGAGACCACCTGCTGTGTGTCAGGGGAAGGAAAGGACCTCACTGGAACCACACAGGGAGGCTCTCGTCACTGGTTGTGATCACAACCAGCTGAGCAACTGTCCCAAAGCTGGACGGCAAACCAGGCCACCTGTCCACGCTCTGGAGGACAGTTTCGGACGAGCTGCCCTGAGCTTGGAGAACCCATGCCACCTTCTCTATCAGCCCAAAAGATGCAGGGACCTCATTTTATCTTCAGTAACTGTGGTCTCAGGACACTAAATGTAAGAGAGGGTGAGAGGTTAGACAGACACCTATGCAAGATCTGTATGCTAAAAGCTATAAACCACTAATAAAATAAATCAAAGAAGATCTAAATAAGTGGAGAGAAATACTGTGTTCATGGATTGATAGATAGATAGATTGATAGTTAAGATGGCAGTTCTCACCAAATGGATCCACAGATTCAGTCTCAAAAACCCTAGCAGGATTTTTCGGGGCGGGGGGGGGGCTAGAAATTGACAAAGCTGAATTTTATTATTTATTTATTTAAAAAAAATTTTTGGCCCACCTTGCGGCTTGCGGGACCTTAGTTGCTCAACCAGGGATTGAACCTGCAACCCTCTGCAGTGAAAGCACAGATTCCTAACCACTGGACTGCCAGGGAATTTCCAAAGCTAAATTTTGCATGGAAAGTTAAAGGAATTAGAATGGTCAAAACAATTTTGAGGGCTTCCCTGGTGGCGCAGTGGTTAAGAATCCGCCTGCCAGTGCAAGGGACACGGGTTCGAGCCCTGGTCCTGGAAGATCCCACATGCCGCAGAGCAACTAAGCCCGCGAGCCACAACAACTGAAGCCCACGCACGTAGAGCCCATGCTCCCCAACAAGAGAAGCCACCGCAATGAGAAGCCCGCACACCATGACAAAGAGTAGCCCCCACTCACCACAACTAGAGAAAGCCCGCGTGCAGCAACGAAGACCCAACGCAGCCAAAAATAAATAAATAAAATTAAAAAAAATTTTTTTTGAACAAAAGGAACAAAGTTGGAGCACTCACATTACCCAATTTCAAGACTTACTATATATTTAAAGTAGTCAAGACAGTGTGATACTGGCATAAGAATACACAACAGAAAAATGGAACAGAACTGAGATGAGAAATAAAACCACACAAATATGGCCAATTGATTTTTTTTTTTTTTTTTCTGTACATGGGCCTCTTACTGCTGTGGCCTCTCCCGTTGCGGAGCACAGGCTCCGGACGCGCAGGCTCAGCAGCCATGGCTCACGGGCCTAGCCGCTCCGCGGCATGTGGGATCCTCCCAGACCGGGGCACGAACCCGTGTCCCCTGCATCGGCAGGTGGACTCTCAACCACTGCGCCACCAGGGAAGCCCTGGCCAATTGATTTTTGTTGTTGTTGTTGTTTAAAGATTATTTATTTACTTATTTATTTTTGGCTGTGTCGGGTCTTAGTTGCGGCATGTGGGGTCTTTGTTGCGGCATGCAGGATCTTTAGTTGTGGCATGTGGGCTCTTTGTTGCAGCGCAAGGGCTTCTCCCTAGTTGTGGCATGTGGTTTTTCTTTTCTCTAGTTGTGGTACGCAGGCTCCAGGGCGGGTGGGCTCTGTAGTTGTGGCGCGGGTTCCAGAGAGCATGGGCTCTGCAGTTTGTGGCACACGGCCTCTCTAGTTGAGGCACGCGAGCTCAGTAGCTGTGGTGTGTGGGCCTAGTTGCCCTGTGGCATGTGGGATCCTAGTTCCCTGACCAGGGATCGAACCTGCGTCCCCTGCATTGGAAGGTGGATTCTTTACCACTGGACCACCAGGGAAGTCCCTGACCAAGTGATTTTTGACAAAGGTACAAATCAGTGCAATAGAGAAAGCATACACTTTTAAAAATGGTGCTGTAACATCTGGGCATCCCTACGCAAAAGTAGTGAACCTCAGTCCATACCTCATGTTATATAAGAAATTAACTCAGGGAGGACTTCCCTGGTGGCGCAGTGGTTAAGATCTGCCTGCCGATGCAGGGGACACGGGTTTGAGCCCTGGTCTGGGAAGATCCCACATGCCACAGGAGCAACTAAGCCTGTGCGCCACAGCTACTGAGCCTGCACTCTAAAGCCCATGAGCCACAACTACTGAAGCCCATGCTCCTAGAGCCCGTGCTCCCTAACAAGAGAAGCCACTGCAATGAGAAGCCCTCACACTGCAATGAAGAGTAGCCCCCGCTCACCGCAACTACAGAAATCCCTCGCGCAGCAACGAAAACACAACGCAGGCATAAATAAATAAATATTTTTTCAAAAAAGAAATTAACTCAGGGACTTCCCTGGTGGTCCAGTGGGTAAAACTCCATGCTCCCAATACAGGGGGCCCAGGTTCGATCCCTGGTTGGGGAACTAGATCCCTCAAGCATGCCACAACTAAGAGTTTGCATGCTGCAATTAAGAGCCCACATGCCGCAGCAAAGATCCCGCAAGCCGCAATTAAGACCCAGAGCAGCCTAAATAAATAAATAAATAAATAAATAATAAAAAAGAAATTAACTCAAAATGGGTCACAGTCATAAACGTAAAACTAAAACTTCTATAAGAAAACACAAAAGAAAATCTTTGTAACCTTAGGCAAAGGGTTCGGCAATGATTTCTTATATACAACACCAAAAACATGGTCTATAAAAGAATAAATTGATAAATTGGACTTCTTCAAAATTAAAAACATCTGCTCTTTGAAAGATACTTAATAAAATGGAAAGAAAACCCACGGACTGGGAGAAAATATTTGCAAAACACATTTCTAGGGCTTCCCTGGTGGCACAGTGGTTGAGAGTCTGCCTGCCGATGCAGGGGACACGGGTTCGTGCCCCGGTCCGGGAGGATCCCACATGCCGCGGAGCGGCTGGGCCCGTGAGCCATGGCCGCTGAGCCTGCGCGTCCGGAGCCTGTGCTCCGCAACGGGAGAGGCCACAGCAGTGAGAGGCCCGCGTACCGCAAAACAAAAACAAAAACAAAAACACATTTCGAATAAAGGACTTGGATCTAGAATATATTTAAACATCCTCAAGACTAGGTAATAAGAAAACAAGCAACTTAAAAAAATTGGGGGGGCTTCCCTGGTGGCGCCCTGGTTAAGAGTCCGCCTGCCGATGCGGGGTACACGGGTTCGTGCCCCGGTCCGGGAAGATCCCACGTGCTGGTCCGGGAAGATCCCACGTGCTGGTCCGGGAAGATCCCACGTGCCGCGGAGCGGCTGGGCCCGTGAGCCATGGCCGTTGAGCCTGCGCGTCTGGAGCCTGTGCTCCGCAACGGG
>NW_020837988.1:12658763-12691424 GCF_003676395.1 Aethalodelphis obliquidens
AAAAAAAAAAAAAAAAAAAAAAAAAAAAAAAAAAATTTTAATGGGCAAAAGAGTTGAAAGACACTCACCAAAGAGAATACCACAAAGATGGCAAATGAGCACAGGAAAAGATGTTCAACCTCATTAGTTGTTAGGAAATGCAAATTAAAATTACAATGAGAGATCACTGCACACCTATTAAAATGGCTAATACTGAGAAAAACAAAATTAAAAAATACTGACAATACCAAGTGCTGGTGAGGACACAGAACAACTGTACCCTTCATAGGCTGTGGGTGGGAATGAAAAATGGTCGGGTCAATTTGGAAACAGTTTGGCAGCTTCTTTTTACTTTTTTAAAATATTTATTTATCTACTATTTATTTATTTAGGCTGCAATGGCTCTTAGCTGCATCATGCAGGATCTTTAGTTGTGGGATGTGGACTTCTTTAGTTGCAGCACGCATGCGGGATCTATTTCCTCGACCAGGTATTGAACCCGGGCCCCCTGCATTGGGAACACAGAGTCTTACCCACTGGACCACCAGGGAAGTCCCTGGTTTGGCAGTTTCTAATAAAGTTAAACATACACGTCATATGACCCAGCAATTCCACTCCTAGATATTTACCAAGTTCACACAAAACGCGTATGCAACTGTTTATATCAGCTTTACTCACAGATTGCCAAAGACTGGGAAGCACCCAGACATCCCTCCAGGGATGGTTGGACAGCCCGCTGTGGTCTGTCCACCCGCTCAGGAGGAAGAAAAGGTGAAATTGTGCACAACACAGAGGGATCTTAGAGGCTCGTACCAAGTGCAGGAGCCAGCCCACACGCTGTGGGAGCCACTCCACGACCTTCTCAAGGGCAGACCACAGAGCCGAGGACAGATGGGTGTTCTGCAAGGCAGGGGTGCCATTCCTGCCCCAGGGCCCAGCCAATGGGGCAAGGGGCCGACAGGGGCGAGGGGTTCCAGGCCTGAGGCTGTGAGAAGAGGGGCTCCCACTGGGGCCTGGGTCCCAGCTCTTCCTCAGGAGAAGGAAACTGTCCATCTTGGGAGTGTCACTACCTGTACTGGGTTGAATAGTGTCCCCCGAAATCCATGTCCACACGGAACCTATGAATGGAAACTTTTTTGGAAATAGAGTCTTTGCAGATGTCATCAAGCTGAGGTCACACTGAGTGAGGGTGGCCCCCCATCCAGGACTGTCTTGATAACGATTTGGAGGCAAACAGGGAGAAGCAGAGATTGAGGTGATACTGCCACAAGCCAAGGGACGGCAAGGGTACCAGCAACACCTGAGCTGGAAGGCTCAAGGACAGATCTTCCCCGGGAGCCTTGGCGGGGGCGGGGGGGAGGGCAGCCCTGCTGACACCTTGATTTCGGACCTCTGACCTCCAGGATGGGGAGAGTGTGCATTTCCGTTGTTTTAGGCCATCCCCCACTGCCGCCCCAGTTTGTGATAGTTGTGAGAGCAGCCCTAGGAAACGATGCACCATCAACAGCAACATACCTCCTCCCCCCACGGCCCCCTGTGCTCCCTGTGCTCCGGACGGTGCTCCAGACAGAAGCTCAGGGCCCCCGCAGGTCTGACAACGTGGGCTTTTGCCTCTCAGACACCAGGCCAACAGGACACCATGGCCACTCAGCAGTGGTCTACCTTCTAGATTTTACTTCCAGATGGAGTTCCTCCACCTGAGAGAGAATTTAATATTCTTCACACTTATCAATTTATTTTTCCTGTTAAGATAATAACTTTTAACCTTACATATCAGGGTCAACTAGAGTTTAATATGTGTAGTTACGATTCTACCTCTGTAAACTTTTTTTGCTTTTATTTTTAATCAAACAAAATGCCAGTCACCATAAGATTCAAATTCATGAGTAAACTCAGCTGAGTCACATTTAGGGGAGGGTAATCCATTAATTATTAGCTTCAAGAGGTTGGAATACACAACTCATATAAACAGAGAAACAGCCTGAGTGTCACTTTGGCTGAGGAAACCCCAGGATCAACAGCTTTATGGCACAGTCTCCCAAGAGATGGCCAGCAGCAGGTGGTTTCGGGTGGGAAAGGCCGGCATCCGGAGAACGATTAAGAAGCCAGGCACAGAGTCCCGGGGCCGGAACTGCTGTGATCGGCTGCTGGGCACAGCACAGATGCCAGGACAGGTACCTTCGAAGACTGGGGGCCCTGACGTTTTCCATCTCTTGATTCTAGAAGCATGCCGATCTCTCTCTCTACCCGCCAAGTCTTAGAAAACAAGTCACGCTGTAAGGTCCCATTAACCAAAATCCCAGGTCTGTCGCACTCGAGTCAGAAGTCCCCACAGCAGCCTGAAGGTGACAGGGGCCTGGGTACCAGATTCTAGACTTCGCAACATGTTAAAAAGAGGTTAAGACCTGGAATGCCAAAACCACTTAAGAAAATACAAACCACAGGGCCAAATTCTCAGAAATGTAATTGATTACCATTAAGAAGTCCCCAAAAGGCAAAGCATGCTGTGGCAAAAATAAGACCACCTAAAAAGACAAGTTGTTCATATTAGCAGACTGATGAAATGCTGGAGGCATCTTAAGCCAGAGCGGCGCAGTCAGACCAGGTTCAGGAGCCCCTGGAGGCCCCGCAAACGGGTGGATGGACAGGCAATCTTGGTCCTGGAGGGAAGGAGGGGGAAGGCAACCCAGGTCAAGTGGGGAATTTGGTTGAGGCCTCCGAGGAGGCAAGCCCACTTCTGAAGAAGGTAAACCCTGAAGTTGTCACTGAAGCTATTATCTTATATCAGGACCCCTTTCAATTGTCTTGTTTGTGGATCTGACAAAATCTACATAATGGATATTTTTAGGTCCAAACCCCTCGGGTGCTGCAGCTCTTCTGCTTTTGCTTATACACAATTCACTCTCTGTAGCCAATGAAGCTAAAGAAGCCTGGAAAGTCTGAAACAAAGGTCCAAAACAATCTCTTAATGTGAAGTAAACCCACAGGCTGCAAATGCTTGGTGACACACCAGCCACTTCCCCATGCCTTGCTGCTTCTCTTCACCCCACACAACCAGCCACATCGAACCTGAGCTCCTGGGCCAGCAAGGAGTGAGCAGGTGCGGCTTGGCAGGACCCAGGCAGGACCTCGGGGCTGTGCCTGCCCGGCCGTGCTCACCCTGCAGCCACTCAGGCGTCCTGTGCCAGTGACAGAGGACACAAGGGGTGGTGGGTGGGCCTCTGGCCCCAGTAGCTGAGTCTCTGTCTGGGAGGAACCTGGGCTGGCCGGTTCTGAGTCCCTCCCTGCCTGTCCCCTGACATCAGGTTCGCCTTGGGCTGGGGGCTGCAGGGGTTAGAGGTGAGACTAAAGGGACCGTCACCACCGCAGAAAGGAGACCCCACAGGACACAGGGGAAGTAGGGCTGATTCAAGGGCTTTTAAAGAGAAAATCTGATATAAATGCAATTTTATCATTTTCAAATACATGGAAGTATTTATGACATAATTTAAAAAACCCAACGCATTAAATTTATTGAGTGCTCACAAGTGGTACCGAGGGAGGTGAAGGAGTTACACCAAGAAGAAGTAGGATAAAACACGACTCGACTCTCAGTTCAAACTTGAAAGTGATGACTTTATAAATCGTGTTTTGAATCTTAAAGTGGTTGCCCAGGAAACTGGCAGAGTAGCTTTAAGCTGCCTGCAGCAACTAGAAGGCAGCGGGAGAGTGCGTGAATCTCCTGGTGGAAAGACTGTCAAAGGTAAAGAGAAAGGACAAATAACCTGTCTCACGAGATGATTCTTCTATACTCTCAATAAGTGGGTGTTATTATTTTTATCTCTTAGCAAAAATGAAACTGAGAAAGAAAGATGGGATCTTCCTGCTGGGAAAAGGAAGCTGGAGAAATAGCCAAAAGAGAGTAGTCGGGGAAACAGTGAGTCTCCTGCTGGGAAAAAAACTAGGAGGTGAGAGATTGCAGCCTTTGGTGTCAGTTTGATCCACTTTCCTTTCCCATCACTAATGAAATGAACAAAATGTAGAAACTCGGCAATCAGGGAAGGAAAGGGTATGGACCTGGTGCCGGGAACACCCCAGATGGAGCCCAGGGGAGACCCAGAATTAACAGAAGGCAGAGCCCAGCTGCTGAGGCTTTCTTTCTTTCCTTTCTTTTTTTTCTTTTTTACATCGTGAAGTACCGAGCTGATCTCCCTGTGCTATGCTGCTGCTTCCCACTAGCTAACTACTTTACATTCAGCAGTGTATATACTCGATGCTACTCTCACTTCACCCCAGCTTCCCCCTCCCACCCCATGTCCTCAAGTCCATTCTCTATGTCTACATCTTTATTCCTGCCCTGCAACTAGGTTCATCAGTACCTTTTTTTTAGATCCATATATATATGCATTAGCATACGGTATTTGTTTTTCTCTTTCTGACTTACTTCACTCTGTATGCCAGACTCTAGGTCCATCCATGACGCCTTCTTTCCACTTCTGCCTGGAGCAGGACTTTCGAGGGGAGAGGAGGCGGGACTGGGCACCAACCCACTGGACAGAAGTGAGGCTCTGGGGCCAGCAGGGGCCCGGCAGGACCAGGAGTGTGCACGTCACCCGTGGGAGGGGAGGACAGCTCCCTGGGCAATGGACCACCTGGCAAGGGGTCTGCGCAGCCCACACTCCCCCTCCTGCTCCTCCCGGAGCTCAGGTTACAGGACAGGGTCAGGAACCCAAGGGCCCCTCCCTCCATGAGTAGGCTGAGAGGAAAACAAAAGGTCCAGCTTGGAGAAGCCAGGCCTCACCAGACTCTGTCAGAGCACAGAATACGTGCAGGCGGATCTGCCTGGGTGTGAGCAAGACGCAGGGAAATGCAGCAGCGCCACCTGCAAGCACTGGGCAGACCCACCTGCAAAGGAGAAAGCATGCAGGTGGGAGGCTGTGTGGTCCTTGGGCCGCGACAAGGGTGACAGAGCAATGCTGGGAAAGGGGGTCTCCCACTGCATATCTACTTGGCAAAAAATGTGTCTTGACCCCTCCCGCCATCCCTCATCCCAGCGGGATGGCAGCCACCAACATCAGAGGTAAGACGGTGGAGCCTCAGGGGACAGCCCCACCCTGGGACAGGCAGAGACTTGTTCAACACACCCAGAGTCCCTGCCATGAACACCCATCATTTACTTGGACTGTGTTAAAATGAAGGGCTTCTGTTCTTAGAAATACTATTAATGGGGTGAAAGGCAACACAGACAAGCGTAGATACTCACAATACGTATTTCTGACAAGGGATTCACAGCCAGAATACATTTTTCAAACACTCCTACTGACCAGTAAAATAAACTCAACCTAATGAAAAATGGACAAAGGTGTTCAATCTCATTAGTCATCAGAAAAATGCAAATTCAACTACACTATACTTTCCAGACCAGTAAAATACTGACCAGTAAAATAAATTCAACCTATGAAAAATGGACAAAGGTGTTCAATCTCATTAGTCATCAGAAAAATGCAAATTCAACTACACTATACTTTCCAGAACGGCTAGAATACAAAACAGCAAGAACCAAACGTTGATGTGGATGTGGGCAAACAGAACTCCTGATCTTTGCAGTGAGAGCGTAAACTGAAAACAATTTTGGAGTATCTTCTTAAGTTAAACATATGCATACCATAATACTCGGCCATCCCAGGTTTAGGTCTATTCTGACAGAAACGCATCTTTTATACTCTAAAGACGCACAGTGGGAATGTTCACAGCAGGACGAATCACAACAGCTGGAAACTGGAAACCACAGAAATGCCAACCCCAGCATGATGGGTAAATAAACAGATCGCAGTACGTTCACACCAGGGATATCATAAACCTTCCACAGCCATACACAACCCAGGAGAGTCTCACACAACAGGAGCAAGAGAAGCAGTCACATTACAGCTCTCACTTTTACACAGAATGGACGAGACAAAAGTGGCCCATGTTGTCAGAAGCCAGGCCAGTGGTGACGCTGCAGGGTGTCATGGCTGGGGGAGGGCTGGGGGCCCAGGGGCCTGTTGGTGTTGTGCTTCCTGGGTACTGGTTGCATGGGCGTGTTAGCTTTGTGAAAATTCACTGAGCTATGCAATTATAATAGGTACACTTACCTATATGTAAATCATACCTCCATAAAAAGTTTAAAAAGGAAGGGAAAAGAGATAGAACCTAACTTAAAAGGAAATATGACCCCAGGAGCAGAAGGAAATTCATCCCAGTTACTTCATGCAATGGAACAACCTAATAAAAACATGCTGTTGGTAAAATAAGAGTTCGAAGGAGAGTTTTTGTTTGTTTGTTTTTGCGGTACGCGGGCCTCTCACTGTTGTGGCCTCTCCCGTTGCGAGGAGCACAGGCTTCGGACACGCAGGCTCAGCAGCCATGGCTCACGGGCCCAGCTGCTCCGTGGCATGTGGGATCCTCCCAGACCGGGGCACGAACCCGTGTCCCCTGCATCGGCAGGCGGACTCTCAACCACTGCGCCACCAGGGAAGCCCCAAAGGAGAGTTTTTAATCTAATGAATTTTTAAAGAATTCTTTAAAAATTGAAAAAAAGGAAAATTGTAAAAGTAAGGAAAAATTAGACACCAAAAGGACATCAATACTGAATTAACAAATAAGTTAGAACAGCTAGAAACAGTTTGCTAAAATAAAAATTACCAATAAATAGGAAAGAGTTGAGAGTACCACAGAAATGCAGAGAGAAAGACAAAAAGAACAAGGCACTTAGAAGACATGAATGGAGGACAGATAAAAACAGCCCAACGTAAGAATAATCAGTGTAGTAGGCAGAGTAATGGCCCACCCAAAGAGATCTGTGTCCTAATCCCCAGAATTTGTGGATATGTTAGGTTACATGGAAAAGGGGAATTAAGTTTGCTAGTCAGGGATGAATTGGGAGATTGGGATTGACATATATACACTAATACGTATAAAATAGATAAGTAGTAAGAACCTGCTGTATAAAAAAATAAATAAAATAAAATTCAAAAAAAAAGTTTGCTAGTCAGGTGACCTTAAATTACAGAGATTATCCTGGATCACCCATCGGCCCCAATGTGATCACAAGGGTTCTTAAAAGTGGAGTGGGAGGCAGAGAGTCTACATCAGAATGAGGAGATGGGAGACATCTGCTGGCTCTGAAGGTGGGGGAGGACCCACAAGCCAAGAGACACAGGCGGATTCCAGAAGCTGGAAAAGGCAGGAAAACAGACTCACCCCTAGCACATCCAGAAAGGAACGCAGGCCTGCCGACCTTGATTTTAGCCTATGAGACTGTGTTGACTACCTACCCCCAGAACTGGAAGAGAATAAATTTGTGTTGTTTCCAGACACTAAGTTTGTGGCAATTTGTCCAGCAACCACAGGAAACTAATATAACTGGTGTCCCTGAAATAGAAACACCAATAAATGTAACAGAAGATGTTTTAAGGACATAAAATAAATTTCCCTCAAATTAAAAAAGAAATATGCAAATTGAAAGAGTACTCAGTGTACCAGGAGTTCAAAATGAAGCATTCAGCTCTGAGACATGGTCTGGTTAAGCTCATGAAATGAAGCAAGAAGAAGGAATCCGTCAGAAATTCATGAAGAAAATGCAAATCACCTACATGGGAAAAAAAATCAGCTGACTTCAGGCTTCCCCACATCCAATGGCAGAGGGCTGTGGAGCAATGCTTACAAAGGGTTGAGGGAAAGAAAACAGAAGCTAAGAATATTACACCCAACCAAGATATTGTTCAAAGATAAGAGTCAATGGACAGACACTGTCAGACATGAAAATGCGCAGGTAATACTCACGAGCCCTTCCTGAAAAATGATTGAAAATGAAATTAGCTAATTAGACAGCAAAATAAAAGGACTATCGGTGAGCACAGAGTTCTCTGAAATGTTGAATTAACACTGAGCAACTGTGGGCACTGTAGCTACGATACAGAATTGGGTGTTAGGAACCTGGGCAACGTGAATATAACAGCACAGGCCGAAAACTCAGGCGGCGGGTGGAGGGGGATGGGTCGTGAGACTGAAATGCCCTCACCTTTCCCGCCAGAAGCATGCACATTGTTTCAAAGTGAAACGTATCTTTAAAATAATAATGATGATGATTCCAATTTCTTACAATTTTTCATAATCTCTTTTCTTAATCCAAGAAGAATCTTTCCGTAAATCAAAAACCCACATAGGGCACATCTATCATACCGGGTCTTTTCCGCAGTGTCTCAAGCCAAGCTGATAACAAAACCTTTCGTGGAAAGTGTCTTTTTAGCCTAAATCCTCCCTCTGTGTCAAGGAAAAACCTTGGGAAGAAAGCGCTAACTAGTTGTTAGCAGTCTTGGTTCAGCACATAGAACGAAAGTAATGAAGCAGAAGCACCAAGCCTCTGCTCACACCAGCCAGAAGGACCTCCTTTTATAAACATTTGTCTACATTCCTCCTATTTGCCCCTGCACTGTTCACCTACTACAGAACAGAAAACGTTCCACAGCCTGTTCCCCCAAACATACACAGCGCTTTATTTGCTGAATGTTTTGTTACTCCACCTCTGGCCCATCCATTCACTGAGCCCCAGGCCCAGAGGACACAGCCGTGAAGGAAACAGACACAGCCCCCACCTCCCACCCCGTTGAAACCCAGCGCTGCGCTGTCCAGCAGAACTCTGCCGTCTCACAAGTGGCTGCCCAGCACTTAAAATGTGGCTAATGCACACTTTTAATTGTATTTCATTTTAACTACGCGTGCTTTAAATGTAAAAAGCCACACATGTGGTTAATGGCATCATCTTGGACGACATGGTTCTAGAATCAGAATCTGCATTTTCATAGGACTGGGGAGGAATCTTACTATGCACTGCAGTGTGAGGATGGATCCAGGTTTTCACCATCAGCTCATGCCCCCCATCTCGAACCTTTCCCAACTCAGTTTGTCACCCACTGTCTTCTCAATCCTACCCTGCCTGATCAGGACAGGAAGCACCCCCAGGCTGGCTTGAACATTAAGACTCCAGTCCCTGGGCTGCCCTTTTCGGCTCCCCAGGAACCAGACTGCAAGCCCAGGGGCAGCAGCGTCTGTTGGAAATGTGGCTCCCACCCCTGAGATGACAGCTCAAAGGTTTCCTTCCACAGCCACTCATTCTGCACCATCCAAGCAGCCTGTGGTGGGTAAAGACCTGTGGGACCGCAGGACACCTGGTTGTC
Source organism: Aethalodelphis obliquidens (assembly GCF_003676395.1). Lineage (NCBI taxonomy): Eukaryota > Metazoa > Chordata > Mammalia > Artiodactyla > Delphinidae > Aethalodelphis > Aethalodelphis obliquidens. The sequence continues at coordinate 12,667,940 of NW_020837988.1, forward strand.
CTCCCACCTCCTGGCCCAAGTTCCTGCCCACGCACTCTCCTCTTCGCCCTGCTTCTTTTCCTCTTAATGTCCACTCCCTCTCAAGGGCTGCTGCTCTCAAACTACAAACTTCGGGGACCCCCTGCCGGCTGCCCTCTGGGCGCTCTGGCTCCCCCTCACCCTGGAACCCACTCTCCTGCACTCTCTGTCGGTGCTTCCCTTCCTGCGCCCCAGGTCACGCTCCCTAGGGTCACTTGGGTTCCTTGCCCTCCCAGGCCTGTTTATCAGCGCAAGGAGCCCCTCTACACGTCACCTTGGAGAAGCCTCAAGACTTGTTCTCTGCGCCTTCTCTCCCTCCCCTTCCAACCGACCCACGAGCAGAGCCACCACCTGGGAGCCTGCACCCGCTGCGCTCCGATCCCACGCTCCTGTCCCCTCGCGCCAGCGCCGTACCCTCCACGCGTGCTTTCCAAACTAGTCGCGCACAAGTACGGCCTCCCTGCGGGGCAGCCCGGAGCAGCCCTGCAACCCCCTCTCCCCAAACCCGGGCTGCATGGCGGCACGCTCTCCTCAGCCTAGCCGTCACCCCCAGATCGGGAGGACCCCAGCGCCCTATCCAGCCGCTCGCTCCCGCCGCACGCGCTGCGTGCGCCTGTCCCAGCCCCACCCCCATGAGCTGCCTGGGTCCCCCACGTCCGGGGTTGGGCAGGGGGTGCAGCCTGGGCTGCCCGCGTATTGCGGGCGGGATCCAGGCAGAGCCTGGACAGCCCTGAGCCCGGCGCTCCCTTCCCCGCGTCCGCGTCCCCTCTCTTCCCCGGTCCCCGCGCGTTCCACCGCCTCTCCTCCCCGCGCCTCCGCGACCTCGTTTTCTCTCCCAGGCCCCGCGACCCGCGTTCCCCTGGCCAGCCGAGCGCTCCCCTGGCCCGCCGAGCGCTCCCCTCCGGGACCCCGCGCCTCCCCGGCCTCCCCGGCCTCCCTTGCTCCCGTCTTCGGCTCCGCTCCCCGGGCCCGCGTCCCATCTCCTCCTCAGCCCCCGCGCGCTCCCCCCACTCCTCCACTGTCCTCCCCGGCCTCGCTCCCGGACCTGCGCCCCTCTCCTGCCAGGTCCCCGCGCGCTCCACCCCGACTCCTTCCCGGCCCGGTGCTCACCCGCGGGGTGACCGTACGGGGACTCGGCCGCACCGTCCTGCAGGCTCGCCAGGATCTCGCCCTTGCCCACGTCGCTATCGCCCACCAGCAGGAACTTGAGCAGGAAATCATAGGCGCGAACCGGGCTGCCCCCGGTGCTCATCTTGCCGCACCGGCGCCCGCGCTCATGCCCGGCCCGCGGGACAGCTCAGAGGCGGCGGCAGGGCAGACCAGCGCCGCGCTGGCCCCGCAGTCCTTGGAGGGCTGCTGTCCCCGCGGTCCCTGATGCCTGACAGCTCGCAGCCCCGCTCTGCCCAGCCATTGGCTGACCGCAGTTGCTAGGGCGGCTGAGCGTGCTCACTGGCTGGCTGCCCGTCCATCTCGCTTTCGTCTCCGCCTCCAGGCCTTTCCCCACCCGCCCCTCCCGGGAACTTACGGCCTCTGCCGCCAATGGTAGATGGAAGGCGGGGCCGGGGCGGGGCAGAGGACGGCGATGCTACTGCCACAGCCAATGGAGGTCCGGAGGCGAGGTGGGGCGGAGCCAGGGGAGGGGCGGGGAGGGGCTATCAGGGGCGGGTCGGTGTTCACGCTCCCGAGTGGGCCGACTGGCTGGGTGCTGGGGCTCGCCGCCCACTCACCCGGAGACTACGCTGGTCCGGGTGGGGGCGTCGCAAGGGCCGGTTCCGGTCGCAGACGAGCGGCAGGAGACCCGGTCCAGGTCGCCTGGTGTCGAGGACCCGTGTCCCAGGCGAGCCCAGGCTCGCGGTCTCTCCCACGGGTACTCCCACGGCACCACGCAGAGTGATGGGTGAGTGTGCTTGTGTGAACGCGTGCACGTGTTCGTGTGTGTCTATGTGCGCATCCGCGTGTCTCTGTGTGCGTGTGTGCATGCGTCTGCGCACCTCTTCCTGTGTACGTTTGCAAGTGCTTGTGTGTGCGTCCGTGCAAGTGTCTGCAGGTGCTGGGGTAGAGGACCAGGTGGGGACCCTCCAGCTCCCAGGCTTCTCTCCGGGTCTAGGGAGCAGTGGGCGCCAGGCAGGGGCCTGTCTTCTGCGCTGGGTGTCTGACTAGGTGCGCGATCGTTTACGCGCGGAATCCAGGCAGCTGCACGCGGCGCGCGCCGGCGTGGTGGCGCTCACTGTCCGGAGACGCCACCCTGGGGGCTTCATCGTGAGGCTCGCTGAAGAACTGGCGTCCAGCGGCTAGGAGGCCCGCGGCCCTAGCCTCTCCCATGTCATCCCGCCACCCAACGTTGGAGAGAGTCCTCTGCTCGTGGGCAGGGAACTGCTTTAGGCCCCACTTGGGGGGTGGGGGCAGAGGAGAGATAAAGGAAGAAGAATTACAAAAGCAATTGTTTAAGATTTTTATCGTTGTCATTTGCACTTCTTTGGACCTAAAAACGGGTTTACTTTGGAATGCTAGTTTAGTTTACAACACCTATTGCTTATTGATTGATTAGTTGGTTTATGTACTGGTGAAGCCACTATTAAAAAAAAAAGACTAAGATAAAAGAATGGAAAGTGGACACTGGAAAAATATGCAGGAGGTGGAATTTTGTCCCCAATCCTACCCTTGCAAAAACGAAACCAAAAAGCTCAGAGGAATTTCTTCCCATCTCCAACTCTTGACTCCATGGTCCCAATCAGCTGAGAGCCACTTAACCATTACCTAGTTAAGCAGGATACCTCCTTCTGCTGGACTTCCCAAATAAAAGTAACTACCTAAGAGGATTATATCCACATATGGATTTCCATATTCCTGCCTTAGGATAAAATAAGGCCCACCCAACAGTGCCTGGAGTGTCTCCACCAGAGGTGTTTATTTCACAAGCCAAAAGGAGAAGGGTTCCCACCACAGGAGCTCCCAGCCTCCTGGGGGATGGTTCCATGGTGAGACACTGACCTCTGCCCCCCAAATTTCAATAAAAGTTCAGGCAGAAAGTGGAGGAATATGGCTGCCACTTGCCCATCTGCCAATTCAAGGCCAGGCTTCCAGTCCCATCTACCTCTGACCATTGGAAAATTACTCCCTGTGGCCAGGCTGAAATCTGCTCCCTGAACATCTCCCCTTGTCCTGGGGCTGCTCCAAAGGTCAGGCCAAAGTAAATGCCCACAGCCCTTGCTAGCCCAGGCACTGACTGGGAACAATTCAAGTAAAACAGAAGGGCAGACAGGATCATTTAAAGATGCTTCTCCATGGGCTTCCCTGGTGGTGCAGTGGTTAAGAATCCGCCTGCTAATGCAGGGGACGGGGTTTGAGCCCACGTGCCACAACAACTGAACCTGCACGCTTAGAGCCCGTGCTCCACAACAAGAGAAGCCGCCGCAATGAGAAGCCCGTGCACCGCAAAGAAGAGTAGCCCCCGCTCGCCGCAACTAAAGCCCACGTACAGCAACAAAGACGCAAAGCAGCCCCCCAAAAAAAGAGATGCTTCTCCATGGATAAGATGTAATCAGAAGGTGAAGCAGTATAGACACACTTTGGAGGACAGGGGAGAGGCCATTGTGCTGTTGTTCAAGGAGGCTGGAGGGGCAGCTGGCCCTTTACTGGATCCTTGACTGTCATTTGTGTTTTCTACAACACACCACCCTGGTCAAGGCTCCAGAAATCCTAAAGAATTCATTGAAATCAAACTCCTTACAGTTGGAGATTGGCACAACATTGTAAATCAACCATACGTCAATAAAAAATAAAACTAAATTAAAAAAACCCCACAAAACTCCTACAGTTGGTTTTTGTTAATACAGCACCAGGCCTCCAGCTGCTCTTAAGAAAAACAGTTTTTTGAGGCCATAGTCTTCCTTCTTCAAAAATCAGGAAAAGCCCCCTTCATCAAACACTTGATCTCTTTCAAGTGGAGACAGAACGAACCCTGTAACTACAAGATGTCAAAGATCCACCAGTGGTGTAGTGTGGCCAGAATGGCATCATGGCATGCCATCCCAATTTCATTAGCTGCTTCAAGCTTCTTTCTGTATTTCTAAATAACATGCATTGTTTACCCTGATGCTAAAAGTTATCCTGCTCAGCCTTGAATGTAATACTGTAGTGGAAAACTGGAGACACATGTTCACCATATACTACATGATGGGGGTTATCCCAAAAAGATGTACTGAAGTCCTGTCCCTGTTACCTGTGAATTTGACCTTATTTGGAAATAGGGTCTTTGCAGATATAATCAAGATGACGTCATTAAGGTGGGCCCTAACCCCATATGACCATGAGGGAGTCCATGGACCACACTTGAACATCACTGATCTGAGCCTGCCTGTCTCCCGGCTCTAACCAGTGTAGGTGTGGCCTATCATGTGACTTTAGCAAAGGAACATGAGGGGTGTCTGCTGGGGCCTTCAAAAAAGGGGCACCAGGGAGCAAGTCCCTTCTCAACTTCTGTATGTTTTTTTTTTTTTTTCCTTGAGTTTTTGCATTTTTTCTTAACATCTTTATTGGGGTATAATTGCTTTACAATGGTGTGTTAGTTTCTGCTTTATAACAAAGTGAATCAGTCATACATAAACATATGTTCCCATATGTTCCCATAAGCATCTTGCGTTTCCCTCCCTCCCACCCTCCCTATCCCACCCCTCCAGGCTGTCACAAAGCACCAAGCCAATATCCCTGTGCCATGCGGCTGCTTCCCACTAGCTATCTACCTTACTACGTTTGTTAGTGTGTATATGTCCATGACTCTCTCTCGTCCTGTCACAGCTCACCCTTCCCCCTCCCCATAACCTCAAGTCCGTTCTCTAGGAGGTCTGCGTCTTTATTCTTGCCTTACCCCTAGGTTCTTCATGACATTTTTTTTTCTTAAATTCCATATATATGTGTTAGCATACGGTATTTCTGTATGTTTTTGTCAGGGGTGTGACAGCCGCAGCTTGTGACCACGAGGGCATCATGAAGTCTCACCTGTGGCCCTCCTGCTATGGCCCTCCTCTTGTCATGAGCAGTTTCATGGCCGTAGGCACCTGCAGATGGATGCTCTGTTGCTGGAAGTTAAAATAAGCCTCAGTAATACACACAGTATCTAGTTGTAGCGTTTTCCTTTGGGGCAGGGCATCATTTTTCTTTTTCAGAATTCTTCCAGGGTTAGTGGGTGTCCTCTCTGCCCATCCATGCGACCCCCTCACACTCTGACTCCTTGCATCACCTCACCCTCACCCGACCGTTATCTGCCCCTTACCCTCATCTGATCCTCCCCTGAACTTCACCCAACCCTGACCTGACCTTGGCCTGGCCCTCACCTGACCCCCTCACACCTCCACCCCAACTGCAGTTCCACTGAGCAGGTGACGGTACCACCCACACACCTGACCTCGTCCCTCCTTGAAGAGCTGCGCTCCCTGGCCTGCCCCGCCACCGTGCTCAGGCGGCTGCCTGCAGGCTCAGCTCCGTGCTCGGCTCATCTCTGACGCTTTGCTGGGGACACCAAATAAAGCATTTCCGGAATACGTGATGCCACTTCAACCCTCTGCTTCACGCGCACTTGGCGCCTTCCCAGTAGCTCAGCGCCCACGGTGACACCGCCCCCCAGAAAGCCCTCCTGACCTGCATTGGGGCTGCTCCTGGATATCCTGTTTAATTAAAACGATCCATTGCACACCCGTCATCTCCTCAAGCAGTGCCAACTATCCACAGGACGGGGGAAAGGCCAAGCTTTTTCCAGAGAACTACTCGAGAGTCACCGGTTCTCCTGGAAATGAACTTTGACTCCCTATCCACACTGCCTTGGCATAACAGAAAGGTGAGAGGTTCACTTGCAGTCTTGTTTTCCTGCCTAGCAGCTAAGTTTTCACCGTCCTATAGGGCATTAACCAGCTTGGTATCTAACTCATTGGTCCTGTTTTGGCATTCCTTCTCCCACTGACTGCATAAGGTGGGGTTTTAAATGCTTTTGTGGAATTAACTGTGGAAACCTCAGCCACAGCTGGAGTCTGGGAAGGCCTGTGGGGGAGCTCTCACGCCTGGTACGCTAGCCTGACTCCTAACAGGAAGCACAGCTGCCTCTACTTACTATCCAGCAAGAGGAAGAAATCTCTCCGCCCAGACAGCCCAGCCAATCAGAGGCCTTCACAGACCAACCAATGGGAAACCTTCATACTTTGGACTCCCAGCTCCTCCAATGGACTCTGGTTATCACAGCCCCCTTCCCGCTCCACTCCCCTTCTCCTATAAAAGCGAGTTCCCTTCCTTGTGCTCTGGATTTGCCTCTGGTACACGGTAGCCTCCCTTTTCCGACTTGCAATTTCTCTGCCTATTCCCAAATAAACTGGCTTTTGCTGGTAAAATAACTGGCTATTATTAAAGTTGACACTTTTCAAGCCAGCTTTTGTCTTTCCAGATCCCTCATTAATGAGCTAAATGAAACCTTGTCACGTGTTCACCTCCCATTTATGTGAGAATAATGTTTCTAAGGATTTGAAAATGTGATTATACCTAGGGGAGAAGGCAGGTTCCTGACACAGAGTGAGGCCCGAAGTGCTCAGTGAGTTGGAAACAGCATCTTCCATGTCTCCCCAGCCATTGAGAGCGTGACAGTGGGACCTTTTGGAAGCCAGTTGCCCCAAGCCTGGGTCCCTGGACGCTCTCACCCTGTCCCAGAGTCCCACCCGTGGCGCTTGTCACCCTGCCCTAGACTGCATGTCAGGGTAGAACCTTGTGTCCCCTCCATGCAGAGGGGGCCGCTCTGCATCTCACAAACACTGGGGCTGCATGAGGACTTGGACTTAAGGCAGGTGGTGGGCTCTCTCAGAAGAGGACCCACACCCCTTTGCCCAGCTCTTGCTTGCATGTGGTGTCTCAGTGAGAAGCCTCCCCAGCCAGGCCGGGCTGCTGAGGACGGGAGTGTGTGCGTTGGCTGCAGAAAGGGTGTAGTTGGTCTCATGTCCGTTAGACACCTGAAAGAAGCGGTCCCTTCATCCTGACCGCCCTGGGTCATCACAATCCTGAGATCCAGAGCAGAGGCCAGAGAGGCCGACTGGGACCCAAGGCAGTGAATGCAGGAGGGACCTGCAGCCGGCCCCCCGCCCCCCCATCTCCCCTGTTTTACTCTGAGCACAGAGTCCAAATGAACAGGAGCTGGGGATTACCATGCACCCTTGGCTGCGGTGAGAAGACCCAGCCTCCCACTGGGCACCAGGGAGCAGCGGGGAGCAACATGGGATGCACTGTAGCCCAGCTCCTCCAAGAGGCGGGCCAGCCAGGTGCTCTGCAGAAGGAAAAAAAAGTATGCTGTTTATTGAAAAAGAACATTCTCATCCTGTGCCAAACCCACCACTTCTTCCCCTCTTGACTTACAAAAAATAACCCTACTCAACCCAAAAGCCTGAAAAACATTTTTCAGAGAAAATCTATTTGTCCAGAATGCCAGAGGAAGGAAACAAACAGCTTCTTTTGTGTGAAACTTTACCCTCAACCTTGTGCTTTTAAGTGAATGCTCACACACATTTGTGCTTCCTGACGTTTCAACGAGTCATCTCCAATTTTTGCATTAAAATCTCCACATGACACACAGAGGGATTTAGGAAAATATATTTAGAAATGTCAGAGCCAGAAAGATTGTTTCAAAAACTCAGCAGACCCTAAACTTTAGGAGTATTCAATAGGGGACTTCCCTCATGGTGCAGTGGTTAAGACTCCGCACTCCCAATGCAGGGGGCCAGGGTTCAATCCCTGGTCAGGGAACTAGCTCCCGCATGCCGCAACAAAGATCCCACACACAGCAACAAACATCCTGCGTGCTGCAACTAAGACCGGCACAGCCAAATAAATGAAAATAAACGTTAAAAAAAAAAAACCGAGGGACTTCCCTGGTGGCGCAGTGGTTGAGAGTCCGCCTGCCGATGCAGGGGACACGGGATCGTGCCCCGGTCTGGGAGGATCCCGCATGCCGCGGAGCGGCTGGTTCCGTGAGCCATGGCCGCTGAGCCTGCGCGTCTGGAGCCTGTGCTCCTCAACGGGAGAGGCCACAACAGTGAGAGGCCCGCGTACCGCAAAAAAAAAAAAAAAAAAACCCAAAACAAATTATCAAAAAAATTAAGCAAAACAAAACCAAAAGAAGTATTCAATAGGATATGTCTGGTTTTACAAGTAAACTTGCCTTTTTACGGTACTCAAGACTATGAAATATTTGCAAGAAAAGTTAAACATTTTTAAAGATCTTGGGAATTCCCTGGCAGTCCAGTTGTTAGGACTCCCCGCAGTCACTGCAGAGGGCACGGGATCCATCCCTGGTCCGGGAACTAAGATCCCGCAAGCCGAATGGCATGGTCAAAAAAAAAAAAAGAAAAAATCTTCCCTCTCTTTAAACTCCTTTGTGCAAATGCCTACTTTCTCTTCCATATCATCTCATTTTCCTTCCCAGTTGGATAAAAAGTACCAATATAGGGACTTCCCTGGTGGCACAGTGGTTAAGAATCTGCCTGCCAATGCAGGGGACACTGGTTTGAGCCCTGGTCTGGGAAGATCCCACATTGCCACGGAGCAACTAAGCCCGTGCACCACAACTACTGACCCTGTGCTCTAGAGCCCGTGAGCCACAACTATTGAGCCCACGTGGCACAACTACTGAAGCCTGAGAGCCTAGAGCTCGTGCTCTGCAACAAGAGAAGCCACTGCAATGAGAAGCCCACGCACTGCAAGGAAGAGTAGCCCCTGCTTGCTGCAACTAGAGAAAGCCTGCATGCAGAAATGAAGACCCAATGCAGGCAAAAATAAAATAACTAAATAAACAAATAAATAATTTTTTTAAAAAAGTACCAATATACAGCAGTATTCACTTGGTTTGAGGAGAACTGTGATGTATATGGGCTGTTTTTATTTTATCAGCCACTCTGTGGTCAGCCCCCATTAGAGGATGATGGGGTGGGGCAGAGCTCAAGCCTACAGGGACAGGGGACTTGGGTGAGGTCAGAACACTGACAGCAGCCATGTCCTTTGGGGTTCACACCCACCTCTGTGCTGTACGTTGGCGACATCTGCAGCTACTTGCATTTCATGACTATTGAGACACTTGGGCTCAGTTCCACTGGGGACCTGGGGGGGGTATGGAGGACATTGGGTTTGCCCACCCCAGCACTCCCCACTGCCGTCCCCAGGCAGAGGGTCCTGGATGCTGCCACCCACACGCACAGGGCAACAACTGTGTCTGCCTAGTTTATTTTAACTTTTTGTCTGCATAACCTGCAATTGTCTCTTTGTGTGCGGGTCTCATGATGTTTTCTCCAGGAAGAAGAAAGATTTTTGTCATGCCTTTTTTTCCCTGAAACCACCAGACTCTGTCCAAACGTAGGCTGTCAGGTCCCCAGAGGAGGCCCAATGGGTTGGGATGTGTGAACACTTGTCTGTAGGACTACTACAGATGCGCCCCATACACCCAGGCATTCTGATGAGGCCCAAGGCACATGGTTCCCATGAGAAACACACGGTGTTGGTAACCAGATGCTGGTCAGCAAGTGTTCCTTACCGAAGAGGGCTTCCCATTGTCCAGCAGTCTAAGAAAGCCAAGTTATCCCAAGCTGCACCCCCTCAGTTACAGCCCTCACAGACTTGTTTCCCCTCCACACTTCCAGAGCTAAGCCCCCAGCACATCCTATCAGAGGCCAGCCTGGCCCTGCATACTCACTTTGCCCTGGCAGATTTAACATGGGTTGTGGGCATGTTTCCAAGCCAGTCCAGGGCTGGTGGTGACTCCCTCAACCTCAGAAGTGACTGAGATCCACGTAAACATCTTCCAGGAAACCCAACTCCCGCCCAAGGGCAGATCCCCCAAACACCCCACGGGCACTTCCCCGGCACAAGGAGCAGGTGACAAGATAGTCGTCAGAGTGGAAAGCCGTGGTGCTCTCAGCCAGTTGTGGGTAAATGTATATGACTTGTGCAAGTGCACAAACACATAGGACCATGAGACCCCCAACAGGACCACTTGTGTGCCGAAGTGTATGTCTTCACCAGCTGGAGCTGCCATGACAAAACACCACAGGCTGGGGAGCTTAAACGACAGAAATTTATTTCTTGCCATTAAGGAACTAGAAGTCTGTAATAAAGATGCCGGCTGACTTGGTTCCTGGTGAGAACCCTCTTCCTGGCTTGTAGACAGCTGCCTCTGGCTGTGTCCTCGTACAATGGACAGAGTAGCAAACTCTCAGGTGTCTGTCTTGGAAGGGCACTAATCCCATCAAGAGACCCCAAACTCATGACCTTATCTAACCCTAGTTACCTCCCAAAGACCCCAAATATCTCCAAATACCTTAACTAACCTCCAAATACCTTCACAGTGGGGGGGGGGGGGCGTTAGGGCTTCAACATATGGATTTGGGGGAACACAAACATTCAGTCCACAACAGGTCCCATTGTGGTGAGGGGCCCTGGGCCCACCCAGAGCAGGAACGAGTTTCAGAGTGGGGAGCTCTGCCTACCAGACAGCCTAGACTGGGAGGTGTGTGCCTGCTGTACCTCAGCTGGCCTTTTCCAGGGCCCTCAAATGGTCTTGGGGTCTAGAGCAGGGTGTCTGAACCTAGGCACTCTTGACCCTTGGGTTCAGATTGCCTTTGTGGTGGGACTGTGCTGTGCATTCCCTGATGCTGAGCAGTGACTCCGGGAGAGAGAGGAGGAAGGTCTGCCCATGGCTCTGCATGGGGCAGAGAGGAGGCGCCACAGGTTGGGAGGTCATCAGGACTTGGAAGCGAGGATCCAGAGTGTCCAGGCCTGTGGCCGGTGGACAGTGAGGGAGTCTCAGGGTGTCTGTGATTGGCCCACTTTGAGAAGTGGGGGTGTCATTCCTGCTGACACCAAGGAAACAAGGGCTCAGGGAGACCTTCATGGCCAGAGGTCCTGCCTGTGGCTTCCATTGCTGGAGCTGGTCAGTGTGGCAGCCTAGACCTGGTTTTGTTTTGTTTTCCTTTTTAAAGTGTGCTAAAATATACATAACATGCAATTTACCATTTTATCCATTTTTAAGTGTACAGTTCAGCGGCATTAAGCACATTCACATTGTTATGCAGCCATCATCACCATCCATCTCCAGAATTTTGTCATCTTGTAAAACAGAGACTCTCGGACTTCCCTGGTGGTGCAGTGGTTAAGAATCCGCCTGCCAATACAGGGGACATGGGTTCGAGCCCTGGTCCGGGAAGATCCCGCATGCTGTGGAGCAACTAAGCCCACGCGCCACAACTACTGAGCCTGTGCTCTAGAGCCCAGAAGCCACAGCTACTGAAGCCCGTGCGCCTAGAAGCCCATGCTCTGCAACAAGAGAAGCCACCGCAGAGAAGCCCGCACATCACAACGAAAAGTAGCCCCTGTTTGCCACAACTAGAGAAAGCCCGCACGCAGCAACGAAGACCCAACGCAGCCAAAAAGTAAATAAATTAATTTTAAAAAGAAATACAACACATACTTGTAAGATATATTAAAAACAAAACAAAACAGAAACTCTGTCCTCATTAAGCAACATCTTCCCATTCTGCTCCCCCCAGCCCCTGGCACCCACCAATCTACTTTCTGCCTCTATGAATTTGACTACTGTAGGGATCGCATATGGAATCATACAGTATTTATCTTTTTGTGACTAAATTATTTCACCTAGGGCGTCTTCAATGTTCATCCATGTTGTAGCATGTGTCAGAATTTCCTGCCTCTTTAAGACTGAATAGTATTCCATTGTACCGATGGACCACATATTGTTCATCCATTCCTCAGCTGATGGACATTTAGGCTTTTCCACCTTCTGGCTGTTGTAAATAATGCTGCTGTGAACATTTTTGTACAAGTTTCTGTGTGGACGTGTGTTTTCATTTCTTTTGGGTACACAGGTAGTAGTGGAATTGCTGGGTCATATAGTAAGTATCATGAGTGCTTGAGGAACTGCCAGACACTGGTATCATTTCTGAAGCACAGAGCTCATTATGAAGTTTGTGCTGCATCCGTGTGGCATTGTGCAGTGGCCTCTGGCCCAGAAGACCATTGTGGGGTGTCCCCTACTATGGAAGATGGAGGAGAGAAGGAATGTCTGACGTTGCCGGGTGATATGCAAGGAATCTTTTTAAGCCATTTTATGCCATTGACTATGGAAAAGTATTTCTCAAGTTTCTTTCTCTGATGCTCAAATAAAAATAGACTGAGGAACTAAAAAGGGACTGACCGTATTTTCCCCAAAGCCAGGCACTTGCACACACCAGTTAACTCTTACTTCTCTCCCCTGCTGTCAAGAAGTAAATAGAAACTAACAGCTGAGCACAGATTCACACTGGGTATATATTTGATGATGACTCACCAAGAATTCACAGCCAAGGTGCCAGTTGTTCTTACGCTGTAGAAAGAAACCCTATTTTAGGTAAAGCTGTAACCTCACGGATGCCCCCAGAAAGTTCCAGAGCCACAGAGACAAAATCCATTTAATGTAGGTTTTGAGTCAGAGCTTCGCTCCGCCCACGCAAATGTTCGAAGCCCCGCCCACTGACCTGCCCCCGCCCACTCCCTGATCAAACCCCGTGCACCCACTGCTTTGCCTAGGCTTCCGCCCCGCCCCGTCCCAGAGCGGCCCCGCCCCTCCGCCCGCTGCCATACCTCCAGGCCCAGGTGTGCTTGGGCCTCCAGAGGCTTGTGTCCCTCTCTGGCCGCCTCCGGGCCAGGCTCCTGCTTCTGCACTGCCCCTCTCGGCTCCTACAAGACAATAGCCCATCGTCATCATTCTCAGGACCGTTCACATCAGGCCCACCCGGTGGAGGCATGGAGGGGACACTTGGGGCTCCCCTCTGCCCCCTCCCAGTCCTGGCTCTCTGGCCCAGAGCTGCCCACAGCTCCTACACTCAAACTTGGTGTTTGGAGGACCTGGAACCCTCCTCTGTTGTCAAGGAGAGAGGCTTTGGATAAGAAATATATTGGGGGCCAAGGTGGAAGCTCTTGAAATGTAAGCCAGGTTCTCCTTCACAATAATTCCGGAGTTACACCAACTCGAGCAATCCTGGCTCTCCCGTGGCAAGTAAGCCCGGCCTCGGAAGAAGGGGAAGCTCCCATCTGTCCACACTCCCTAGAAAAGAGCCTCCACCCTTTACCCGGGGAGGTCTGTGGCTGAGTCCCAGAGTAAGGGTCTCTGCGGGTACCTGATGGAGGCCTCTGTCTGGAGACAGGCAAGGGAACACGGGGGCTGAAGGAAGGGAGCTGGACACCAGAGTGGGGGAGTGAAGGAGGGGCTGCGTGGGTGGGAGAGCAGGGACACTCATTTCCCGGCTGGGAAGGAGTCAGTCGTGGGCACTCTCACCCACTCTGCTCTTGCAGTTAGGACTATGCTGAGAGCGGCAAAGCAGGAGGCCCTCGGAGGAGAGGGCCCCGCCGTGGGCAGAGGCCTCAAGCGCCTTGAGGTGGGTGGCAGGACCCTGAAGGACACGTGCAACCCGGAGGACAGGGAGGGCTCCTGCTAATGCAGACCTCCGAGGCCCCCCTGAAAACTGACCACCCTCTTGGGAAGTGGGTGGGGCAGAAGGGTTACTGGTGTCTGGCCCCCAGTAGTGTCTGATTAGGAGACCCACCTGGGGAGTGGTTTTGCAGACTTTGAGGTGGGAGGGTGTTGAGGACTCCTGAGGTGGAATCCTGACTCATTTTCCAGCTGTGCGACCTTGGGCGAGCAATCACTCTCCTGGGCTTTAGTTTCCCTGCTTTTTTTTTTTTGCAGTACGTGGGATCTCATTGTTGTGGCCTTTCCCATTGCGGAGCACAGGCTCCGGATGCGCAGGCTCAGTGGCCATGGCTCACGGGCCCAGCCGCTCCGCGGCATGCGGGATCTTCCCAGACCGGGGCATGAACCCATGTCCCCTGCATCGGCAGGCGGACTCTCAACCACTGCGCCACCAGGGAAGTCCTCCCTGCTTCTTCTTCTTCTTCCTTTTTTTTTTTTTTGGCCGTGGCCCACGGCTTGCAGGATCTTAGTTCCCCCACCAGGGATTGAACCCAGGCCGTCGGCAGTGAAAGCATGTGGTCCTAACCACTGGACCATCAGGGAAGTCCCATTCCCTGCTTGTGAGACTTCCTCGAGCCTCGCACTTCACAAGTGTTTGGGGGAGGTGGCTGGTACACAGCAAATGCCCAGTAACATCATCGGCTGAGTCCCTGTGGAGTGTTGATGGAGCCTCCACTGGGCACCCTTCACAATCCCACACACTATGGTCCAACACGGTTTTAACTTTCCACGTTGCAGCAGCTCACCCAACTCATTCTGTGTCAGTAGCGCATCACGTGCGTCGCAGGGAGAGGTGAGGTGCAAATATGCTGCCAGTAGTCACCTCCGCCACGCCAGCCACTTCTGCCACCCCAAACCCAGTGCCCCAGGCTCCACAGCAGTGGCTGCGCTGTGAGGAGTGAGCCTGGGGCTTGCCATAGAGAGTGGACAATTGGGTTGAGGTACACATGTGCCCATGTACACACGCACAAGGCAGACCACAGACAGAGGAGCAGACAGGGTCTGAGAGAGGGGGGTTGGAGCCCTCCTCAGGAGGATGACCTCAGGACACAGGGAGAGAAAGCCATTTGCAGAAGAGGAAGAAGCCGGAGGAAAGGAACACCAAGAGATTGCAAGGGCAGGATGCCACAAAGCAGGATGTTTGACTCAAAGGTGAGAGTATCTGGAAATGTATGGAAGGGTTGAGTTAGCAAGGCCATGAACCTATCTTCCACCACAGAGCAATGTGGGACATTTTCTCATGGATGAACAAACACATACGAACAATTAGCCTTTTATCTAATAAGTAATATTTCTGTTTCAAATATCAACACAGATTTTTAAAATAACGTTGGCTTAAAAAGTACATGATGAAATTTAGATCTTTATATTTGATTCAGGAAAATTAGACTTGTAGAAATAAGGGCTCCAGGAGAGCATTCATAGCAGTAGGTGCATAGTCAGCAAAACGTTATGTGTACAAAAAAAAATGGACTGCAGTTAAACTGATGTGATGAAAATAATTTCATTCAAATGAAAATTGAAAAAATAATCTATAAACCATTTCAATGAGGTCAGAACTTAAATTGGCTTGATAAAATTCACTCTTGAAAGTAATTTCTCAGCAAAACCTTAACTAGTGGTGGCATAGTTTTGATGAAAACTTTCCTGTTCATGGCATGAAGTTAAAGTGGCTGAGACCACAGATAAAGATAGGGTATAACAGGCCTTCACCCTGCATGTTACCATGCCACCTTAGACAGATGTTGTGATTCAGGTGCCCCATGACCTTTAGAAAATTAAAAAATTCTCCTCACTGTCCTCTGAAGTGTTAATTAGCTCATCTGCTACCATTTGTAGATTTTCATCTGCTCATTTTTGCTTTTTAAAATTGTGAAATACAATATACATATGGAAAATTGCAAGAAAACACATGTGTACCACTTAATAAATAATTATAAAGTGAACACTTGAGTTGTAAATCACCCCCCAGGTCAAGAAATACAGCATGGCCAGTGCTCCAGAAACCGTGCACTTTCCTCCCTGATACAACACCCTCCCTCCTGTGTGACAGCAACCGCTGTCTCGGGGCTGGGCTCCCTCAGAAGCAGACAAGGTACAAGTGCAAGTAGCTTACATGAGGGTGACACTGGAAAGCTTTTGTGGGGATAGGGAAATGAGGTAGGAGGTCAGAAAAGGGTGTTTGGGTGACTGGAGTGCATCCCTCTGGGGAACTTCAGCAGCTGGGCAGCCTCAGAGACAGGTGCTCCTGGGGATGCTGCACTGGGCCAGCATCAGGGGCAGAGAAAACTCTCCCAGAGTCCCAGAGAACTGGGACTCTGGAATCCCTGGGCTGGCCGGCTGGGGATCAGTGAATGTTGAAGGCACATGGGTGGGGTACCAACAATATCTGTTCCAACCACCATCCTGACTTTTGTGAAAGACCTTGGTGGTATGGATTGAATTATGTGCCCTCCACTACTCCCCCATCTATATGTTGAAGCCCTAATCCAAAATGTGACTGTATTTGGAGATAGAGCCTTTAGCTAGTCAATTAAGATTAAATGAGGTCATAGGATGGGGCCCTGATCCAATAGGACTGGAGTCCTTATATGAAAAGAGACACCAGCGCTCTATGGAATTAGTTGATTTTTTCTTCTACTAATAGGAAAGTTAAGTAATCTCTTTTTTTAGTGAATACCCTAGAAATTACAATATGCATGTTTAATTTATCAAAGACTGAAAATAATCATTACTTTTACCCTACTCTGGAACAACAAAAAGACATTAGAACAATTTACCCCTTTAAAGTACAAAGATAATTTTTTTTGAAGTATAGTTGATTTACAATATTGTGTTAGTTTCTGGTGTACAGCAAAGTTATTCAGTGATATATATATATATATATATATTCTTTTTCAGATTATTTTCCATTATAGGTCATTATAAGATATTGAATATAGTTTCCATTATTATTATTTTTTAAATTTATTTATTTATTTTTGGCTGCGTTGGGCCTTCATTGCTGTGCATGGGCTTTCTCTAGTTGCGGCGAGCAGGGGCTACTCTTCATTGCGGTGCGTGGGATTCGCATTGCAGTGGCTTGTCTTTGTTGAGGAGCACGGGCTCCAGGCGTGCGGGCTTCAGTAGTTGTAGCACGTGGGCTCAGTAGTTGTGGCTCGAGGGCTCCAGAGTGCAGGCTCAGTAGTTGTGGCGCACGGGCTTAGTTGCTCTGCAGCATGTGGGATCTTCCCAGACCAGGGCTCGAACCCGTGTCCCCTGCATTGGCAGGCGAATTCTTAACCACTGCACCATCAGGGAAGGCCCCAGATATCAATCTTTTCAAAGTAATCTGACTTTTTAAGAAATTTCCTGTTTCTTTGGTATTCTGCAATTTCATTGTTATTAGTCCAGATGTGAACTTCCTTTAATTTATCCAGCTTGGATCTGAGGGTTGGTGTATTTCATCAGTGCTAGAAAATTCTCAGCCATTTTCTCTTTAATTGTGGCCTCTGCCCTTCCCCTTTTCTGGAACTCCAGTGAAATGTCTACTAGAACTCACTATTTTCCATGTTTCTTAGTCTCACCTGTAATTTCCCTTTAGTCTGTTTGTACCACATTTTGCATCAATTCTCTGACATCCTCCAGTTAACTAATTCTTTCCTGTGTCTAATCTGTTGAACCTGTTCATTAGGCTTTAAATTTTTATTTTATTATTTTTAAAATATTTATTTATTTATTTGGCTGTGCTGCGTCTTAGTTACTGCATGAGGGATCTTCGTTGCTGCATGCAGGATCTTCAGCTGTGGCATTCAGGGTCTTTAGTTGCAGCATGCGAACTCTTAGTTGCAGCATGCAGGTTCTAGCTCCCTGACCAGGGATCAAACCCGGGCCCCCTGCATTGGAAGCATGGAGTCTTAGCTACTGGACCACCAGGGTAGTCCCTAGGCTTTAAAATTTTAAATATTATATTTTTAATTTCTAAAAGCTCTTTTTGGTTTGTCAACAAAAAAATTAATCAATAACCGATCTAAAGAGGAAATAGAGAATTCTAATTGAGCCAACCTGAGGATTATAATCTGGGAGAGAGTCTTTAAGAAATCTCTGAGGACTGTTCCACCTGTTAGAAGTTGAAGGCACAGTCAGATACATTTTTGAGACAAAGGATCGTACATCAAAATGACACACTGAAATTTTACATAAACATTACCAAAGATATATAGTCCAGATCTGCATGTACAGGCAAGCAGTAGGTCACTATGATCCCTTACAGAATTAGGAAGGAAAAATTAATCTTCTAAGGAGTTACATTGCTGGCATCAGAAGTAGAAAAGAATTGATATTTACAGTCAAGCAGGCATTCCCACCTTTGAGGAGGTCTGGTTAACGTGTAATGCAGATGCACATTACAGAGGGCCCAGTATGGGCAGGAAGTATGTTATGCTTAAATTTTCTTGTCCTGGGACTTCCCTGGAGATCCAGTGGTTAAGACTTCACCTTCCAATGCAGAGGGTGTGGGTTTGCTCTCTTGTAAGGGAGCTAAGATCCCACATGCTTCGTGGCCAAAAAACCAAAACGTAGAAAACAGAAGCAGGGACTTCCCCGGTCGTCCATCCGCCTTCCAATGCAGGGGACGCGGGTTTGATCCCTCGTCGGGGAACTAAGATCCCACACGCCACAGGGCAACTAAGCCCGCGCGCAGCAAGTACTGAGCCCACGCGCTCTGGAGCCTGCGTGCCACAACTAGAGAGAGGCTGGCGCCGCAAGGAAAGATCCCACGTGCCTCAACTAAGACCTGACACAGCCAAAAATAAATAAATTTTTTTAAAAAGTAAAAAAAAAAAAAAAAAGAAGCAATATTGTAACAAATTCAATAAAGAATTTAAAAATGGTCCACATAAAAAAAAATTTTTTTTTCTTGTCCTGTCTTGAAACATAAATTTTATTCCCTCAGGTTCTTTATAGAATCTGCTTAGTCACTTTTGTTAGTTTCTTCTTCCCTGTAGATATTTTCAAGCTTGGCTCTTATTTCCTTGGTCATAGTAGGCACAGTTATATGGCATTAAGTGGGCCTGAAAATGCCAGCACCTGAGTTTATCCACTGTCTGTTGTGTTGACCTCATGGCACCTTGCTCCCTAGTATGCTTGGTGTATTGGTCCACTTGGGCTGCCAAAACAAAATTCCACAGACTGGGTGCTTAAACAACAGAAATCTATTTTCTTATAGATCTAGAGGCTGGAGGTCAGGGTGCCAGCAGCATTGGTTCAGAGTAGAGCTCTCCTGATGGTTTGCAGGCAGCCACCTTTCCCCGGTGTGTGCGTGAGGAGAGATTTGGGGCTAATGTTCCTTGCTATGTTGTCAGCTCTCCAATGCTTTTCAGATGTATTTAAACTGTTTTAATCAGCATTTCTAGTTATTTTCAGCAGGAAGGTTGGTCCAAACTATCCGCAAACTATCTGCTCTTATTCCTTAAATCTTCAACCTTCAAAGCTTCAATTATTCATTCTTTCATTGTTTTAGCACATTCTTAGTGAATGTCCGTGACATGACTGGCATTGTGCATCATGCTAAGTACGCATCGAGAAACAATGGGGAATGTGATGGTCAATTTTATGTGTCAGTTTGGCTGGGGCATGGTGCCCAGATATTTGGCATCAAACATTATTCTGGATGTTTCTGTGAGGGTGTTTTCTAGATGAGATTAACATTTAAATCAGTGGACTGGTGGGTGGACCTCATCCATTCAGCTGAAGGCCTGCAGAGAACAAACACTGACCTCCCCTGAGGGAGAGGGAATTCTGCCAACAGAACTCTGCCCTGGGCTTCCTGCTTCTGGCCTACCCTGCAGATTTTGGTCTTGCCCCTCCACGATTGTGTGAGCCCTGTTAACCTAAAAAATAAAACACCCTGTAGTTTTACCAGCAAAATGGGTTTACTCAGGAACAGCAAAGAATTGCAATTCAGGACAAGCTGGCTACCGCAAAAGCCACAGACAAATCCAACAAAGAAAGGAAAAGAACGTTAGAAGGAAGAAGCTGGAGGAGCAGTTTTGGGTTTTCTTTTTTTAAAAAATTTATCTATTTTGGCTGTGCTGGGTCTTTGTTGCGGTGCACCGGCTTCTCTAGCTGCAGTGCGCGGGCTCTCAGTTCCCCCACCAGGGATCAATCCCTGGCCCCCTGCATTGGGGGAGCATGGAGTCTTAACTACTGGACCACCAGGGAAGTCCCTGGAGGGGTTGTTTTGAACTAAAGTCCATTGGAGGAAAGTGAGAGTTGAAAGTGATGACTGGTTTTCATTGGCTGAGTAGCTTGGGTAATTGATTTCTTGTGGGAGATACAAAGAACACCTTTCTTGTTGAGGCCTGTAATTGAGGATTCTTTCCCCTTGATGATTCTTCCTTTTGGGATCTGTAATCAACAGTTTTTCCTGTTATTGACCCTGAGCGGCCACAGGGCAGAGGCACTTGGTGACACGTCTTTACCTTCAGGCTGTGTCTGAGTGGACAAGGTGAGAGCTCTCCCTTTTGGCCTTCCCACTCCATTTAAAACAGGTTTCCCTTTATTAGTTTTCACAGCCATTTCCTTAAAATAAATCTCTCTCTATATACACACACTCTGTTGGTTCGATTTCTCTGGAGAATGCTGACTAACGCGGGGAGCCTTGGACAAAGAATGCTGCCTGCCATATTAGTAAACAAAAGACGTTGAGGCCATCAAGCCCTCAGCCACTGCAGCCATCCCCGACTGTGCACCCTGAGGAATTCAGAATGGAGAACACACGACACTGGCCCTACATAGTTAGGGTGCGTATCAAAGGAACGATTTCACTAAGCTCAGACTGTCGCATCTTCTCATAAACGGAAAAGTACTAAATTCATTTACTTGAGATGTCTGGGTTTTTTTAATTAGCAGTAATCTTTTGATGTTTGACTATCTGTTTTTTTTGTTTGTTTTTGAAAAAAACTCCTTTACATTCTTGCTCTTCCCTTTCCTCTTCTAAACAGTCCCTCAGAGCCATCTGAGAGGCTATCTCACCAGCTTAAGTCCTCAGTAATGCCCCCAATAAAACATAACTCTCAGTGGACGAGGGGGCTGGAACAGGGGGTGTGCCCCAGACCAGGACGGGCCACACAAGGTTAACGGCAGGTCACAGGTAAGGTCCGGGGAAAGGCCAGGGCGATCCCGTAGCGAGGAGAACCACCAGGGTCTCGGGGTGGTTGGGAGTACAAGGCGGCCCCGCCCCCACCTCCCGTCGACTCTCCCCTCCCCCATCCCCGCGCGCTCCCGCGGCCAGGTCCCGCCCCTTCTTTTCCCTCCCCCAATCCCTCCCGCGCTCCCACGGCCAGGTCCCGCCCTCCCTCCCCTCACCCAATCCCCACGCGTCCTCACGGCGTCGCGGCGTCTGCGTGCGGTCTGAGGCGGGTACGCGGCCCGGGCGCGGGCGACATGGAGGAGCTGCTGAAACGGGAGTTGGGCTGCGGCTCCGTCAAGGCCACGGGTCACTCGGGGGGTGGGTGCATTAGCCAGGGCCGGAGCTACGACACGGACAGAGGACGAGTGTTTGTGAAAGTGAACCCCAAGGCGGAGGTCAGGGCTGCCGCGGGCGGGGGAAGTGGGCGGGGGACTGTGGTCCCGGGTCCGTGTCCGGGTTCGGCGTCGGGAGCCGGTCCGGGTCCGCGGGCGGGGCCGTCCGAGCCCGGGTCTAAGGGCCGCGGAGGCGCTCGGTGACCCTTCTTTTTGTCAGGCTGGCCTGGCGTTTTGGGGGGTCCGCGGTTCAGCCCTGCGGCCTCTCGAACCTCAGGGAGGTCGGCGCGGGTCCAGGCCCGTCCGGCGTGTGCCCCACCGCCGCGTGGATGCTGTGGGTGGCTTTCACGCGGCCCAGGTGGCCGCTGCCTTGAGAAAATTCATTGTTTGGCGAGTTTTGAACAAGGACAGGTAGTAGAAGTCCCTTGTCCTGGGGTTTATTTGAACTTGCAGAGATCAAAACCCTTTCTGAATACTGAAAGTAATGTAGCCTTCGTCTGCTGGGCGGCTGTAAACACTGGGCGGCTTTAAACACGAACATGTATATTTTTGGGTCTGGAGGCCGGACGTCCAAGATGGTGGTGAGGCTTCCTTCACTGGTGTGGAGGCCACTTCTGACTGTGTCCTTATGTGGCAGAAGGGGGAGGAGAGCTCTCTGGGGTCTCTTATAGGGGCTCTAATCCCCTCATGAGGGTTCCACTCCTTTGGCTTGGTCACTTCCCAAGGCCCCGCCTCCTAACACCGTCGCCTTGGGGGTTAGGTTTCAACCTCTGAATTTTCGGGGAACACAAACGTTCAGCCCCTTTCGGCTGTCTCTCCATTCTGTTTGTATCTGAACGTTTTCTCAAGGGTTCCTGTCTAAAATAGGTGAGCCTCCCTGCTGAAGTTGACTTACCCCGGGGCGTTGATGTCACTTCTTTGTGCACTTTGGGTGGGTCATGCTTGTATGTTAGCTGGGAGGCCCTGGATGGCTCCAGTAGGCAAGGAGCAGGACTGGACAATGCCTTGTTTCAGATAGGGCTGAAGGTGCTGACCCCAGTACTAAGTCCTACGTGTTACACACCCTCAGCACTTTTATCCTCTCTTTGGAAATCACATTGCAGAATCCCATCTTCAGTGGTGTGGGATGATCTCTTTCTGAAACGATGCTGTTCTCTCAAGACCAGCCTTCGACTCTGTTCTACAGAGGTTGGCTGCGTGTCATCCTGTACATCCCTTTTATAGGAATTTGACAACTAATGGTTCTTGAAGTTGCTCTTTTACATTGGTTTCCCCCAGTCAGTACTAATGTAGTGGAGGTGTCCTTCCTTACTTTCCACCACAGGCCTTCTCTGGGTTCTTTTTCTCTTATGTGACTCCATCCTTTTCACAGCTGTATTTCCACTTTCATTAGTGTTTGTAATAATTCAGAACTTGGTGTAGATTACAGGGAAGCAAATACTTTCTGATGATTAAAATGGAATCTCTCAGTAGTGCTTTTTAAACATTGTTCTGCTACTGCTATTTCTTCTGGTTCTTGCTTTTTATTGTCATCAGAGTCCATTTTCTTTTTGCTAATCTTCACGTAAGTTCCTTCTAATCCTTTGGTAGATAGTTTCAAACATGTCTCTTTCTAGTTTGCTTGGGAATATACTGTGTGAGTTATGCAGATGTACTGCCCATAGCGGAAACATTTGCTGATTGATTGGAAAAAAGGACTGTCTTTATGCTTTGCCCTTTAGGAGGTGAAAATGTCTTCTTCCAGACTTCTAAGAGAAGACTACATAGCTGCTTTTTTGTTTTCCTTCTCACTCTCTGCTGGAATGACCTGGTCTAAGTTTTTTCTCTTCATTATGCTTATCTGTCCTTTGCATGCTTGAGTAGTTGGCTTTCTCTCATGCTCCTCCCTTAAGTTCTGGATCTTTTGTAGCCCTGCACCCCAGCTAATGCTTACTTTGCCCTTGTCCCATTCTGGAGGAGCAGTGTTCTTAGGGTTAGACACTTAGGACCACATGGTAGTGGACATTTCTGTGAGGGAGCCTTGCCTCTAGCTGTGTTCATAGATCCTTCTTCACCTCTTCCTACATTTTTTTTAGTTAAAAAAATTTGGACCTCCCTGGTGGTCCATTATTTAAGACTCCGCACTTCCAATGCAGGGGGCATGGGTTCAATCTCTGGGTAGGGAAGTTCCACATGCAGTGTGGCGTGACCAAAAAAAAAAAAAAATTTATCCTTTCCGGGGCTTCGCTGGTGGTGCAGTGGTTGAGAGTCCGCCTGCTGATGCAGGGGACATGGGTTGATGCCCCAGTCCGGGAAGATCCCACATGCCGCGGAGCGGCTGGGCCCGTGAGCCATGGCCGCTGAGCCTGCGCGTCAGGAGCCTGTGCTCCGCAATGGGAGAGGCCACAACAGTGAGAGGCCCGTGTACCGCAAAAAAAAAAA